>NC_137912.1:18238058-18318058 GCF_963457725.1 Sprattus sprattus
AATAATGGGGCAACAACAGACTAACAAATTACCGGTAAGGAGAAATAAACGTAATCACCAGCTTCAAGGTCCCTTGCACATCAAGCAGTGTAACATCAGATAAATATGGATGCCTTAAATATGGAACATGAAGGACTTTCTGCCTCTAATTAAGTTCACATTTATGTCTGCCAGTTGTTATAGTATTTGACTGTGCAGTACCTTTGGGGTAGTATCTACTTTTCAGCTCTGTTCAGTGTGTTAGCATGAGCTGTAGCCAGGGGAGGATAGCTATCCGTCAGTGTGTCTTGTTTATCGCATTCCATGTTTGTGTGTGTGTGTGTGTGTGTGTGTGTGTGTGTGTGTGTTTTGGTGGCATATGAAAAGCATCCCTAACATGCTAACATGTATCTAGCTTTCTAGGCTGGAGCCAGTGAGCTCTTAGAGAATGTCTGTGCCACAGGTTTGTACTCGAGAGTTGTAATTAGCTGGGTAAATGTGTCATTATGGCCGTTATAACTCTTAAGATTTGCCAAGGAGAAAAAAAGAGAGAGATAGAGAAATAGAGAGGGAGGGAGTGGTAGAGACCAAGAGAGAGAGAGAAAGAGGGTGAGGAAGAGAGGGGGGGCAGTGGTTGAAAGAGAAAGCGGGAGTGTGAGTAAGGGAGTGAGAGAGAGATATAGAGAGAGCGAGAAAGTCCTGTTAAGAAACGGAGGGGAGAGTATAGTGGTTGTAATTCCAGGAAACCCTACAGACATGGGCCTTCCATTCTTTCTCTCTCTCTCTCTCTCTCTCTCTCTCTCTCTCTCTCTCTCTCTCTCTCTCTCTCTCTCTCTCTCTGTCTTTCCAGCTCCCGATGTATGTTAGCTTTAAGCGAATATGGGTGGTCCCCGACTGACCAGGGGAGCACAACACCTAGATTCTCTATCTCTTTCTCTCTCTCTCTCTCTCTCTCTCTCTCTTTCTCTCTCTTCCTCCGCTTTCCGTGAAGGCCGAGACAGGAATGTTTGGGCTTGAAGGAAAGGACTGGGCCTCTTTTAGGAGACTACACTGCCCCATGCTGAGAAAATAAAAAAAAGCAGAAAAGGAAAAAGAAAAGAAGAAAAAAAAGACTGCCTGGTTGGATGGAGGAGATTTCAGGGAACGCATGTTGAATAAAACATGTTTTGAGTGGCGATGATGTTTCAATTAAGCTGTCACTTCAGATAGAGGCGCTACATGTGTGGTGTGAAAATGATTCTTTCAGAAGTGAATTAATGCCGCTTTTTCCTGCATTTCTTCTTTCTAGCAGTTGTTCCCTGGTTTTGTTGACATGCTTGCCTTGCTCGAAATTGCAGCGATTGCGAATGCCAATTTTCCTTAGCCGCGAATGGCACGTCTGCATCTAAACATAGCACATTTTTGTGGTGTGCCGGGAAAATTGGCGGAGCCAAATGAGTTGGATTCGCAGTGTGTGATAGTGAGGACTGGAGAAGATGTTTACCCCTAACATCACACGACCACCTTCATAACACACACACACACACACAAACACACACACTGAATAGAGAGCGTTTTTGTGTATATGTCCCAGTGTATGTAATTGTGTTGATATTGATCAATAGTATGTGCTTGCAAACATGCACATACACACATTTAGTTACACACCACATGAACACACACACACACACTCACACACATGCACCATTAAATGCATACACATAAGCATTCACACAGACTTATTGTAGCCTGGGATGTGCAATGTTTGGGCATGAGGAGGGAATCAGTGGAGGATCATGGGTAATTTCAGGAAGTTTGGGTAGTAGGATAGTATCAGTGGAGGATCATGGGTAATGTCAGGAGGTTTGGGCATGAGGGAATCAGTGGAGGATCATGGGTAATGTCAGGAGGTTAGGGCAGTAGGATGGAATCAGCGGAGGAGCATGGGTAATGTTTGGGCATGAGTAGGGAATCAGTGGAGGATCATGGATAATGTCAGGAGGTTTGGGCAGTAGGATGGAATCAGTGGAGGAGCATGGGTAATGTTTGGGCATGAGGAGGGAATCAGTGGAGGATCATGGGTAATGTTTGGGCATGAGGAGGGAATCAGTGGAGGATCATGGGTAATGTCAGGAGGTTTGGGCATGAGGAGGGAAGCAGTGGAGGCTGATGGGGAACGGCGGAGAGTGCAGAGAGTGCAGAGAGTGCAGTGGAGCCTCTCCCAGTGTTTCCTGTGGCCCTCTGCTGTCAGGACTCTGGATGGCTGCACAGGGCCCAGACAGCACGTCCCCATGGCAGCACAGCTACGGCCTCTCGCTCCGAACAGGAAGCCCGGCTGCTAGAGTCACCGCACCCACCATCCATCCACCACCCCTCTCCTACTCCCTCCCTCTCTCTCTCGCTCTCATTTATCTCTCGCGCGCTCTCGCTCTCTCTGTCTCTCTCTCTCGCGCTCTCTCGCTCTCTCTGTCTCTCTCTCTCTCCCTCTCCCTCTCTCTCTCTCTTGCTCTCTCAAACACAGACTCGGCCCAGCTAACCACTCACAGCTCTACAAACAGTACAGGAACAAAAAGAGAATGGAGTGAGAGAGTGGAAAGGAGTAGGAGTAAAGGGGGGAGAGAGGGAGGGAGAGAAAAGAGAGTGAAGAGGGAAAAGGAAGACGGACAGAGAGAGAGGGAGATTGAGCAGGCAATGCTTTGCCAGCGAGAGAGAGAGAGAAAAAGAAAGACTGTGAGAGAGAGAGTGAGAGAAGGAAAGAGACAGGGAGTGTGGAAGGGAGGAAGAGAGGGGGGGGGGAGGAAGGGCAGGAGCGAGTGAAAAAGGGGGAAGGGAAGAGGCTGGCCTTTGCCTTTTCTGGTAGCTCCAGCTGGTGAATGATTGAGCCGCAGCCCCCTCCATGCCTCTGCAAGGGCAAGATAAAGCAGTCTAGCATCAGCGCTGGGGCGGTGTGAGCGCTCGAGAGGAGAGAGAGAGAGAGAGAGAGGGAGGGAGCAACAGACAGATAGAGAGACAGAGGGAGAGAGAGTGTGTTCACAGGCTAACCGTCAGCATCGTCAAAGGTACGTGTTACGGCTTTTGTGTTCTGAACGCAAGCTCTTGTACTGGGGTGTGTGTGGGTGGGGGTACACTAGACTAATGAGGCGATGCTTGGCTATCTTCTGGGTGGTCCCTTCTCTCCCAGTCACGTACCCTGGGTATTTTTAGGGGATGAGTGTTTCTGGCTGACTGAATGGACATCCTGTGTGAACATCCTTTCTTTTTCTCTCAGCTGTGCATACTCTCTCCACGCTCTCTCCTCCTCTCCTCTCCTCTCCTCTCCCTTCCTCCACTTGAGTCCCCTCTCACGTTTGGCCTCCCAAAGACAAATGGAGGTGTGGTTGTCCTATTTGTGTTCCCGGTGAAGTTCGGTAATTTCCTGAACAAAAACAACGTGTATCCTAGAGACGATCTGTGTTTGTGTTGTTGCTCAATCAAAATGTAAAAAGTGTAACCCTGACCTAGTGCCTGAGTAGTAATAGCTCTGGCCTCTCCTCCACCATAACGATCAGGATAACCAGGATGTCATCCTCACAAAGGTTTATCAGGCCAATGGAGGAAGCCTTTTTTTGTGTGTAAACTTCCTTGGTTGTTGACTCGGGGTGTGTGTGTGTGTTTTGTTGTTGTCCAGCGTGTCCACTCGGGACTGAGACATGGATGACGACTTTGAGAGGCGCCGGGAGCTGAGGAGGCAGAAGAGAGAGGAGATGCGCATGGAGGCCGAGAGGTAAAGAAACACACACACACACACACACACACACACACACACACACACACACATATAGAGAAACACAGGCACAAACACATAAACACATAAGCTGTAAATGTCTTTAACAAACCTAAAACACACTCACAAACTCCACTAGTGTTGTGTTTATCAGTAACTAATTAGTAACTTTTCCGAAGGAAAGGGATGTTGCCTGATTGATTTGTCAAATCATGCAGTTAACCCAGTCAGGAAAAAGACACAGTGCCAAGTGTACCTCAAACAGTGCGAATGTTTAGTATATCTATATTTAACCAGTAATCACCGCACAGTAAAGAGCATATGCATTTGTGTCTGCCTGTGGTTGCATAAGTGTATATCAGTTGGCTGGGGCCTGGAGGGCAGGCTTGAGTTGTGCTTAGAGTTGGACTCAGGGTGGGAGTGGTCCCTGTAAAGGCTTTCAAATCACTGCCAAGGAATACCAGGACCTTGCATCTCTCTCTCTCTCTCTTTATCTGTCTCTCTCTCTCTCTCTGTCTGTCTCTCTCTGTCTTTCTCTCTATATCTCTCTCTCTCTCTCTATACCTCTCTCTATCTCTATCCCTCTATCTACCTCTCTCTCTCCCTCTCTCTGTCTGTCTTTCTCGCTCTCTCTCTGTCTCTCTCTCCCTCTCCCTCTCTCTGCCTTCTCGTGCCATTCCAGAAACATCCGGCAATACTTACACTTTGGCTCACCATACCTGAAAGGGCACCAGTCCTCTGTAAGCCTAATGGTACCTGTTGTGGTAGCCTCAGCTATGTCTTTCATGTCTGTGGCTTGGTATTAAAGTCTGTTTGATTGCAAGGTCTTTGGGAGTCATTACTAGTGCTCTTATCGCCACTTTCTTTTCTTCCTTACTTCTTCTACTGCTTCCTGTTCTTTTTTTTTTCATTTTCTCTTTTTTCTCTTTTATTTTTCTCCTCGTTTTTTTGTCTCCAGAATGTCTCAGGTGTGAGATGACATTTGAACAGAGCACAGGCTAAAAATGGGGGCCAGCCACTAGAGACATGTGTCCGTGTAAGGACTTAGGGGGGTGGGACACTCCCACGAAAATCCAGGCGGAGGAACTTAAAAAAGAAACGTCCCTGTGTGGCGTCATGGAGAGCTGAGGGGACATAATGTCAAATCTCAGATTCGCACAAGACGAGCCTGTCTTGCGCATTAGTGCTGTATGCACACTTGTGTAAGTGGTGTTATCCAGTTTGATAGCAGGTCTGGCTTTGCAAGGCAAACATGCTGGCACAGTTGATCATGTTAATGTTTAATTGACAGACATGAATTTGCCTTTTTGCTAGGTTTATGTGCAGTGTAATACTGATATACAGGGAAACTGGGTAGATTAGTTAGTTTAACAGACATAATAATTGCCAAAGGAAAATTAATTCATGTAGATCCTTACTGTCCTGAGGTCAGTTGAAACTAGATGTGGTAGTAGACTTTTATTATTATAAAAAAAGCTCTTCATACGAGCCACATTTTTGTCAGTACCTGTTTAAAGCTACACCATAAACCTCTGACAGGCACAAATTGACTATTAAATGCAAAGGGAAAATTGGCATGTAGCATTGAACACATACTGGACATCAACTCAGGGCAGCATTGGGTTTCATGTGCACTGTGTTGGACCTGCATTCTCTTGTGATTGCTAAGACCTTTGGGTGAATTTCTCTTTTTTCTCTCTGTCTGTGTGTTCTCTGCACGCTAAGTTACAGTGTGTTGTTGATGTTGAGAGTTCTAGAGAAAAGCTCACCATTCCAAGTTGCTTTCATTATGTGCACAGGCTCGGACGGTCAATATTTACTTGTTGGTCTTAATGGAGCTGGGGAGAAACACATGTGTGCTGGAGCTGATCCAGCGGTGCCCAGCTCTTTCTTTCTCTCTCTCTCTCTCTCTCACTCTCTCTTTTTTGCTCTCGCTCTCTTTCTATCTTTCTCTATGTCTATCTCTCGCTCCCTCTCATTCTCTCTCTCCCTCTGTACTTCTCTCTCTTATGCCCTGCTGATGGATTTGAGAAGCTTAGCTGGGGCCATAAGATGGAGAATGGAGAGGTTTTTATTGGCAGAGGGCATAGAGAGAGGTGTGTGTGTGTGGGTGAATGTGTGTGTGTGTGTGTGTGTGTGAGTGTGTGTGTGTGTGTGTGTGTCTATGGAAAGTATGTCCATATATGTAGTTGTGTTGATGTTGGCCAATTGCATATCCATGGAAACATAATGTACACCTAAACAGACTAAGACCAATGCACAGCATACACACACACACACACACACACACACACACACACACACACACACACACACACACACACACACACACACACACACACACACACACACACACACACACACACACACACACACACACACACATACAGCAGAACCTGAGTTTGGAACTGTATAAGGTGATGAAGGCTTGACGAGCACCATCCCTCTCCTCCAGCAGTCCAGTCCAACATTCTATAGAGAGAGAGAGCGCGACAGATGGTAGTGAAAGAAAGTTAAAAAGAGAGAAAAGACAGTAAGACAGGCAGACAACACCCTATAGAGTGAAAGAAACTCTCTCTGTCTCTCTTTCTCTCTGTCTCTGTCTCTCTCTCGCCCTGTTTCTGTCTGTCTCTCTCTCTCTCTCTCTCTCTTTCTTTCTCTTTCTTGCTCTCTCTTTCTCTCTCTCTTTCTATCTTTCTCGATTTCTATCTCTTGCTCCCTGTCGTTCTCTCTCTGTCTCTCCCTCTCATTCTCTCTCTCCCTCTGTACTTCTCTCTCTTATGCCCTGCTGATGGATTTGAGAAGCTTAGATGGGACCATAAGATTGAGAATGGAGAGGTTTTTATTGGCAGAGGGCATAGAGAGAGGTGTGTGTGACAGGCAGACAACACCCTATAGAGTAAAGAAAGAGAGAATAAAAATAGAGCGAGAGATGCAGAAAACATTCTACAGTACACAACCACAACAGAAAGACAGGAGCAGGAAGAGATTGAGAGAGTGAGAAAGTAAGAGATAGAGAGATCTTGAGCTTTCTCTTTGAGACCTGCATCCCTTCAGACTCTGAACTGCTTCACTTGCATTCTGCCGCGCTGACAGTGAAGTGTGCCACGTGGTCTTAGCCCTCAGTACCACTATCAGACAGAGCCACACACAGCACCGCTCACACTGTTTAAAAAATTCATAACCTACTGTAAAAAAAATAGTAGAAATACTATCATATAGACTAGATAAATATGCCTTTCTCAATGATTCATTGTTCAAAAGCACTTTTTGAAGAAATGTATGTAAACATTACCTAAAATCAATACAATACCTAAAATCCTTCAGAAATGAAGAGTTAATGTTATCACGCAATCAAAGCTATCACAATGCTAAAACTAGCTTAAAGCTAATGGCTGCCACACTGCAGGCAGAGGGACTAAACCACCATGGACTGGGGCAGAAATGGACATTTTTAGAAAGACTAAATATCAGCATGCCATATGTGGGAACTCGGCCCCACGCTCTTGCTGAAGCTAGGAAACCTCCCGAGCTCACTGGACATCTGGAACGGATGAGGAAAAGGATACTCTAAATGCATGCTTGACAGTGAGCTCTCTTGCGCAACAGAGCCAGAATGTTAGAATGTGTTTTTTTTTTCCCTTGGACGGCGTTTGAGTTTTAGCCCTTAGCTTGGAAGTTGTGCATCAAATTTTATCTGTAATTTTATCTTTTCTATTCATTTTTTTCCCTGACTCCTCCAATCCTAGGAAGTTGGTGTCATGCATACAAAGGTCAAAGGTCAGGTTAAGCCCATGACCTGGCACTTAATTTTTTAGACACACACACACACACACACACACACACACGCACACACACACACACACACACACAAACACACACGAACACACACACACACACAGAACATTTCCCCTGTGATGTGTTCTCTCACTGCAGAAGTCTGTGCATTTGAGTATGTGTGTGTGTGTGTGTGTGTGTGTGTGTGTGTGTGTGTGTGTGTGTGTGTGTGATTTTCTGCTCCGAGGCGGGTCAGTGACACTCCACACACACTGGAATGTTTTGACTGCTGTTTTTGCGTCTCAGCTGACTAAATATTCCAGTGGAATGTTCCGGGCCTCGATGACTGAGGCGGCTCAGATGCGTGCCTCTGATCCGTGAGATCCATTCAAAATTCCGCACAGAATTCCCACCTTCATGGAGAAATTCCTGAATCCGTCAGATTGGGCTGTTGGTGTAGCCTTAATGCTATCACAGAAGACAGAAGCAGTCTGCAAATTACACCTGGATGGTTGTCTTATAAAAACAACTCAATGCTTATATTCCTGTACTGAATCCTGTCACGTATACTCTAACATGCGTGTGCAGTGCCATACGTTTACAGTGGATGAGTGCACACACAAATACACACGGACACACAGCCAGACACGTATACGCACACACCCACTTATGTGTGCACATATGTGTACACCTACTGCAACACATACCCAGGAAGATATACACACACACTGGATACCCAGATAGACACACACAGATACACACACACAGACACACACACACACACACACACACACACACAAGTCTACCCGGGGTCCCATTGGAGTACAGGAAGAGCGCAGGAAATAACACCCAGTCTGGTTGAATGGGCCGTTCCAAACACTCTCACCCTGCTCCATAAATGCTGGCCTTCACACACACTCACACACACACACTCACACTCACAAAACTGACACACTTTCACTTTTTGACTTACACACATGAGCATACACTGAAGATATAGTAACACACACCCATACACATTGCAGCACATTGTTGTGCACACACACACACACAGATGCTGGACAAACACACATTTTACAACAACAGTTCGGCTTTGAGTTCAGATCAGAAAATACAGGTTCTTCATTGCAACGGTTGGCCTTGGGTGTGTTTATATGTATGTATGACTGAGTGTGTGTGTGTGTTTGTGTGTGTTGTGTGTGCTCTGATGAAAAGGGGATAGGAGGCGACTGGAAGGGGGTGAGCGTGGGAATGAGGCAGCCTTTTGGCAGATCTCTCTGTCTCCATCTCTCTTTCTCTCTGTGTCCCCCTCTCTCTCTCTCTCTCTTACTTTCTCTTTATATCACTCCTTCTCCCGTCTCAATCTCCCTGACTCTATCAGTCTATCCACACTCTCTCTCTCTTTCCTTCCCTCCATCCCTCTCTCCGTCTCTCCCTCGCACAGTCGCTACTCCCCTGAGCCCTTCTCCCAACTGTTTTCTTGGACATTTCTGGGATATCTGGACAGAAGGAAAACATGTGGCGGGAGACTATAGTGCTGCTAGTTAAGACATATTTATAACACAGACACACACACACACTTACACAAACACACACACACACACACACACACACACACACACACACACACACACACACACACACACACAGAGACACACACAAACACACACACACACACACACACACACATACACAGTGATGGTTTGCAGATGAACCTCTCACTGATGAAGAGAGTTAAAGTCAGATTTGGGGCTAAGAGTTGTGAATGCAGAATTCATTTCAGTCTTGTATCAACTGGCCGACTCCCACGGCGAAACCGAATCTTCTGTGAGCAAATCTTTTTTTAATGAGTTCAATCAGACATGTGTCGCGTGTTTACCACATGCCCTATAAAATCATTTGCTTATTGCAAGGCCGCAGAGCGTGACCCATATGGAAAACATATTTTAGTAACGTCTCACTCCTCGAGCCACAGAACGCCAGGAAAGGGCTAAGGACTCACTCAGACGACAGCCCTTAGATCTCACAGAATCTCCTCATTGGTGGATGGTCGAGAAAACCCACATGAAGACCTTGGAGTGTCTCTGTGTGCGTATGTGTGCAGAGTGTTTGAGAGAGAGAGAGGATACTTTGCTCAAAGATTTATCATTTGTCATCTTAGTGGCTCTGCAACACTGTGAATGCTGATGGGCTATTGAGCCATTACTTTATTTAGCCTTATGGCACGATGAATACACACACACACACACACACACACACACACACACACACACACACACACACACACACAGAGAGAGAGAGAGACACAGACACAGACACACTTACACATACTGGTATGGATTCAAGAAAGACTTGATTGCAGATATGGCCCCAGGTTTACCAGGCGCATTGTTATGTCTGTCCATAGAATTGGGAATAGTAGAATGGATGACAGCAACGTTCTTCGATGTGCCATTGCGTCTGACACAGGACAGAGTGTAGCGTCGCTGTGAATAGGATTAATAGGAATTCTAGGAATTCTAGATCTATGGGGGGGACTAGCCCAGTAACTACCTCCATGGCCAGACAAGAGCTAGAGCTATCTAAGAATCTGACAGGGAAAAAAGAGGATACATCTCATTAAAGGGATGAGCAAGAGAGAAAGATAGGGAGAGAGAGAGAGATGGAAGAATGAAGGGCAGGAGAGAAAAACAGAAATGAAGACTAAGGGAGAAAGATGGAAAACAACAATCAAATCTGATCTGTGTTGTGTGGAGGATTAAGAGAATTCCAGGGTGTGTGAACAAAAGAATGAAAGGAATGATGTGTTAGAGAAAGACACAGTTATGTTCGAAAGACAGAGAGAGAATGAGAGACAAAATAAAGAGACAGAGAGAATGGAATAAACAAGGAATGGAAGAGAGAGAAGAACAGAGGAGATTGGGAGAAATAGAGAGAAATATAAATGTGTTTGTGTGTGTGTGTAACCATATGTGTGTGACATGAGTAGTTAAGATGGAGGAAAGAGACAGATAGATATGTGCATCTGTGTATGTTTTTGTTTATGTTTGCCAGCCAGAGAGAAGAGATAAAGACAGATAGATAGACACAGAGATAGAGGGAGAGACAGAGAGAGGGGGAGACAGATAGAGGGAGAGAGAGATGATCAGTGTTAGCTGCGGTGATGTCAGGCTCCCTCAGGTTCAGTCTGGGCGTAGCAGCTCTGAAGCATAGCACTGTGTTCAATTATTACAGCATTCCTTTATGCTATTCTCTCTAGAGGGAGACACCACTGCTCTCAAGCACACAAGCCCTCCTGTGGAACACACACACACACACACACCCATGCACAGTTGCACACCCATGCACATCTGCACTCAAAGAAGAACTCAATCATACACACACACACACACACACATGTGCACATATGCACTCAAAGAAGAAGCTCACTCATATACACACACACACACACACACACACACACACACACACACACACACACACACACTCATCATGCACATGCACAGATGCACTGAAGCATTGTACATTCACAAACTCACACCCAAATGTTCATCACACACTCCCACATGCTTGTCCCCAACACATAACCCCCCCACACACACACACACTTACACAACATTCCTGGACATGATATTTTATCTAATGTCTTCAAATAGCTGTTACAGGACGCTACGAAGACATCCTCAGGGAGCCACACACACGATTGGCGAGAGATAGATAAAAAACAAAAACACGTACTTACTTTGTCTTTGACAACGTGGCCGTCTCAAGCCAAAAGCCATTTACCTGTCCTGTGCACGGCCAAGTCACATTTCCAGACGGCGCATCAGCCGGAGATGGGTTAGAAGCAGTGGCAGGAGACACTGCCCAGGACAGAGAGGCCTGCTCTGGGGTGAGCGCTGCCAAGAGGAGCCCGGGGCCTGGATCAGTTCACTCATAATAACCGCAGATAGGATACACTAAGTAGACAGGCGTGTATACACAGGGACAGATTACAGTGGCATTTTTATCAGCTGTTAGTGTGTGTCTGTGTTTATGAAAATGTGTGAATAATGGCTTGTTATGAAAGTGGTGATCGCTCAAGCACTGTTTTTATGTGTTTGTTGTGTGTGTGTGTGTGTGTGTGTGTGTGTGTGTGTGTATGTGTGTGTGTGTGTGTGTGTGTGTGTGTGTGTGTGTGTGTCTGGATATGGGTGAATGTTTCTTGGTGCGTGTGCTTGTGTGTGTGTGTGTGTGTGTGTGTGTGTGTGTGTGTGTGTGTGTGTGTGTGTATAGAATTGTGAGGAATGACGATGATGAGGAGGAGGCTGCGCGTGAGAGAAGGCGAAGAGCTCGTCTGGAGAGACTCCGCAGCAAAGACACAGATGAGAACTCCAGCACACCTGACACTACTGACATGAATAGCCACAGGTAACACATACACACACACAAAAACACACACACATCATTGGTGATGGGTAAACCACAAAGCGCCCAATTATTTTATTCCACCCTACCTCAACTTAAAATTCTAATATTAAAGCAGGACAAACAATGGCTGACCCGCTACCTTTACAAAAAGTGCAGTCTTGGCCACTGCCACACAGGAGCATTCACTATGTCCCCATGTCAATCATGCAGCAGAAATATGCCCTGTATTACAGGCACGCTAAGAAAAGCTGGAAACTGAGCTATTTTCAATTGACAGCCCTTTTGAAAAATACATGCATGTTTGTCTTGAAGTGCCTGTGTTTTTTGACACATGAATTTGTGTCTCTCTATGTGTCCACCCATGTTTGTGGACTACATGACTGTGCGCATCTGTCTTTTATAAGTCTGTGTGTGAGTGTTTGTGTGTGTGTGTGTGTGTGTGTGTGTGTGTGGGTGTGTGTGTGTGTGTGTGTGTGTGTGTGTGTGTGTGTGTGTGGGTTAGTGTGTGTGCGCGCGTGTGGTGTGTGTGTGTGAGTGTGTGTGTGTGTGTGTGTGTGTGTGTGTGTGTGTGTGGGTTAGTGTGTGTGCGCGCGTGTGGTGTGTGTGTGTGAGTGTGTGTGTGTGACCCTTCTTCTCACCCTGTGCGTTCCTGTGCATCCTTTATCTCCTGCTCTCTCCTTTTTCACTCCTCTTCCCTTTCCCATCATGCATTGCGAGGGGTAATAAATAACTTCCCCCTCAGGCGGCCAGAATGGAAGTGGTGGGCCGCCGGTGACGTCTCACACACTGGCCAGCATTGTGTGTGTGGATGCTTTCGGCTGAAGAGGGCAACCCTTTACACTCACACACACACACACACCCACGCTCACATACACACACACACAGCGTTGCGGTCGGCTGGACAGGCTTAGGCCTGTGCCGACAGAGTGGAGTGCTATTGTGGAACGGTGCTGACGGTGTGTAAAAGTTTGCCAAAGACTCAGTCAGACTGCATTAACCTTGCACTGAGTATGGCCTTTCAGATACACGTCAGCAGAGAGAGAGAGAGAGAGAGAGACAGAGAGAGGGGGAGGAGGGTGGGGGGTGCTAGGGGAAGGAGAGAGAAGCAGGGAAAGGGAGAGAGAGAGTGTGAGAGTGAAAGTGTGAGTGAGAGAAGTAAAGAGAGTGAGATGGAGGAATAATTAAGACGAGGGAGAATATGCCCTGAGATAGAGAGAGAAGAGACTGAAAGGAGAAAGAGAGTGTGAAAGGAGGAGATGTGAAAGGAGAAAGTGGGGGTGGGTGACACAGGAGAAATGAGAGACAGAGGAAGAGGGAGTGGTGGAGAAAAAGCGAGGGAGAGAGGGATTCGTTGTTACCATTGTGGTCATTGTTGGTATCTCCCAACATATTGAAATATTCTTTTGTTCGCTTGTTTGTTGTGTGTTGTTGTTGCCATTATGGTCTATGTTACAGCCATGCTAGTAATACAATTCTATATTTAAATGTGAGAGAGTGAAAAACCTCTCTGCTTGTGTTCTTGGTGGTCCTGTGTCGGGAATCAGGCCTTCAATGGGCTCTGTGTGTTTGTAGACAGAGCTGAAGGGGCCGGAGGTCCAACTCCTACTGTCTGCTAACAGGAGGATGGCAGAGAGGGGGGCTTTGTCCTGTGGTTTTTTCTCATCATTTATAAATTCATGGGCTACAAAATGTCAGCCCAATGTCGTACAAAATGGTCTGTTTCTCTTTTCCTCTCATCCTCTTTGTGTCTTTGAAGTGTTTTTCTAACCCTCAGTATCTATGTATTCCCCCGTTTCTCATTTTTGTTTGCCACTCTCTTTCAAATCAAGTCAACTCAAATCTAATGATGCTTTATTGGCATGAAAGAATCAAGTCATTGATGCCAAAGCTACAAGTCTGAAACAATGTACAGTGTACCTGTTATTGATCTTAAACTCTCTCTCTTTCTCTATCTCTCTCTCTCTCTCTCTCTCTCTCTCTCTCTCTCTCTCGCTCTCTCTCTCAGTGTGTCTGTGTCAGAGGTCTCAGTGGTGAGCTCCTCAGTGGGAGGAGGTGGAGGAGTAGATGATGAAGAGGAGCAGGCTCTGCAGGACCGCCTGGCCAAGCGGGAGGAGCGCAGACTGCGCCGCCTCAAGGAGGCGCAGGAGCGTCAGCTCGACGTCCCGGAGGCCGTCGCCACCGACAACAGCCTGGAGGAGAGGGCATCCTTCCGCCGCGGACGCTCCTACGAGCCGGAGCCGGATGTCGAGCCTGAACAGGCGGTGAAAGTGGAGAGGGAGGAAGAAGAAGAGGAGGCTGTGGAGCAGGAGGAAGAGCCACCGGCAAACCAGGTGGAGGACGAGGAGAGGGAGGAGGAGGTGCAGAGAGAAGTGGAGAAGCCCAGAAGATCATACAGACAGCAGGTTGGCCTCACCCATACACACCCTCATAATGCATTTGACATCTTTCACAGTGTTACAGATACTATATGCAGTACATATACTATATATGTTCATTGTATAAACACTATGCACTATACCAAGGCCCATGCATTGGTTTTCATTTGTACATATAGAGATAATAATCATTCATTTTCTAACTTTTCTTTTACAAATTTCCAGCTTAGCTCTCTAAACAGTATGTTTCCTAAAGTCAGTCAACTAGAGGTTTAGGCTGTAGATGAGTAGATTAGCCAGACTGGAGCCAGATTTCATCCAGACTCGAGCCAGACCTGATCCAAAAACTCCTGGGTCCAAACTTGATCCGGCCTGACTCCTCTCTGTAGGCTGATACTGAGGAGCCAGCATTGCTATCAGAGGCAGTGGAGGAGGAGTCAGAGAACTCAGGTGAGGGAGGAGTCTCGGCCATGCCCGAGGCAGAGGGGGAGGGGCTAACTGACAAGCCCAGCGTGGCGGAGGCAGGTGAGGCAGCCTCAGCTCCGCCCTCTGAGGTAGATGCTCTGGAACCTTCTGTTGCCCAAAATGGGGTAACAGAACACATGACTGAGATGAAGGAGGAGGAGGAGGAGGAGGACGAAGAAGTGATTCCTGAAGGCGATGATGATGATGAGGGTTTGGTAAGACTCCAGAGTGTGGTGGTTTCTAAACACGTGCATGCTCACACACACACACACACACACATAACATACGGTTCATGGGGCGGCATGCAGTCAAAGGTGTGAACCACTGAGTTCTGGTGCAGTTTTAGAAGTTAAATGACGCAGATTCCAGATTTATTGGAAAAGTACATCAGAGTTCAGCCACTGAAGTAAATTCCATAAAATTGAAAGAGCATGTAACAGCAGCTTAACTGTCAGATAGAGTTCTCCCTTCAATCTCCAGACTGCTGGTGGTCCTCCATGTTCGACCCTGTTTGTCCTATCTAAGCAGTGTACTGTAACAGAACAGTGGTAACACGAGACTGTTGTCATGCCATGGACTCATCGAGGACGTTCTGGTTACTCAGACTCCTCGGAGTGTGTGTGTGTTTGTACTTGTGTGTGGTCACAGCGTGTCCCCCTTGAGCTTGAGCGAGTTCACCCGCGTGGTCACAGTGTGTGTGTGTCACGTCCCACGGTGTGTGTTCACGAGGCACGGTCGCCACGCGTGACAGCGGTGTTTACGCACCACGGGGCGGATGTGTGTTTGCGCGCGTGTGAAGTGGCGGGGTGTGTTGTGGCAGACGCTGTGTGACACGGGGGCGCATGCGACGTGGTTGCTGTGCGTATGGAGGAGCATACGGTTACATTGTTTCCTCTCCACAGGTTTGACACGAAGCACACTCACCAGTCCACTGAACAACCACAGAGCTGCACAACTTTTAAAGTTTACAAGTTTAAAACCAGATTTATACCCCTTTTACTGTAGTTGTACAATCCCAGACAGAAAGACTGTATTTAAAGTAACCATTAACAGGAGAAATACTCTTTTGTTGTTAAGCAAAAGATAAATGATGGAAAGAACATCAGTATTCCCTTGTATTTCTTACACTGTCAGAATAAGGGTACTGTAATAGTAGTAAATCTGGCCTGAAGTGTGTGATTTTCCCCCCTCGAATCTCGAGAGATATCTTTTCCCCTTACAGATCCCTTAACTGACATTACTGCTGCACGAGTGATTAAAGATACACCTCCACCATAAGTAAAGGCTAACTGGTTCATTGTTCACCCAAGTGTCTATTGCTGAGTGGCCGTGACTTATGGTTGGGTAATGTATTTAGTAATGCTAGTTAAAAGACCTGTAAAGGAAAGATTTTACTCTTAAGGCTTCTTCCATTTCCACTGCTCTTCTATCATTGTTTCTGTTTGAGGAGAGTCATGGAATACGGGCACTTTGCTTAAACTCACCATTATGAGACTGACTTTACCATGTCATAAACTTGTCATTGCAGATGCCATGAAGCATCAAAACACTTTCTTTACAGATGATTATCCAGTCTAACAGTGTCATGTCACCATTGTAATCTTCCGTTAAGACAACTTGAATAATGTTTCATATTGTAACAAGATATAAGCTGGTGATATTGTCTGTTGTGTTTACTAGCATAATTACATGACATGACACTGTTCAATGTGTCATTATAACTAACAACACTATATGTCATCTGACATGACATATTTATGACACTGGTATGTCAGTCTTTATGTACTGGTAGGAGTTCCATGTATCTCACTTGGGTAAACTCTCTCTGTGGTGCCTATGAACAGCAGATTGGTTGCAGTGTAAGAAAAGTGTTGGCTCAGAAACCCTGTTGTGACCTCTGCTAACTCCTCGGGACCCTTACCCCTGTGTGTCCTAGGTGAGCCAAGAGGATGAGGATGTGGGCAGGAAGAAGGAGTCGGCCTCATGGGCCAAACAGCAGAATGGTGGTCTCCATGACGACATCTCTTCCAGGCACAAGAAACCAGAGAGAACCCTAAGGTGGGATGCGCACGCACACACACACACACACGCACACACACACACACACACACACAAGCAAATGACATGCAATACTTACTAACACATACTAACACTGACATTTAAAAATGCACATTACAAGCCGAGCAAACATAAACTCACTTTACTGAACCGCACCCTTTCCCTAAACATACGTGCCCACACACACACACAGACATACACACACACACACACACACAATGCACAATGAGTGTTTTACCATCATGCTCTTTCTATATAGGTTTTTATATGGCTACAATCATCCTCACTGGGAGTGCATTGACCTAACAAGATTCAATAGCCATTATACATGAAAGACATGCTATGCTGCTCATAGAATGCTTCATGTCGCTAGAACCATACAGTATATACTTCATTCTCTATTGACCTATAAGAAGTACTGTTAAAAGCTTTATAGCAAAGGGCCACAACAATTGGGCATGGAGTTGGAGGGCTGTTTTTGCTGATTTGTGGCCAGTGTGTGTGTGTGTGTGTGTGTGTGTGTGTCTGTGTGTGTGTGTGTGTGTGTGTGTGTGTGTGTATGTGTGAGTGTGCGTGTGTGTGTGTGTGTGTGTGTGTGTGTGTGTGTGTGTGTCTTGCTAGGTAAGTGTGTTCAGTGGTGTGTAATCTTGTGAGCTATGATGGCTGCCCTCGGTCATCTAATCCCAGCTGCCCCAAGAGACGCTATTAGGTGCAACCTAATACACTGTCACCTTAGACAAGGCAGCGGTGGCTTTTTCCGTGTGTGTGTGCCGCTTCCACTGTGTCTGGATGAGCTGCAAACAGTAAGCGCTCTTGTGTCTCCTCATGTCCTGCGTTTGTAGACCTGTGGAACAATGTGAATTGCTTCAACTAGAACACTAATTTGTGTATGTGTGTGTGTGTGTGTTGGCATATTTCTCTGTGTGAGTGTTCCTGTGCGTGCCCTCCTACGTTTGTCTGTGCGTGTCTGTGTGTGTTTGTGCATTGTTGTCGGTGTGTGTTTGTTCTTATCTATGTGTGTGTGTGCTCCAGCCGTGGCAGCATGCGCTCGCCCGAGGCTTCTTCAGCATCTCCGGTGGGCGCGGAGGATCGCGGCGAGGAGGACGAGGCGCGTCTGGAGGCCGAGCGCAAGCTGGAGGAGCTGCGGAGGAAGCGCGACGAGACGGAGAGCGAGGAGTTTGAGCGCATGAGGCAGAAGCAGCAGGGGGCCGAGGTGGAGCTGGAGGAGCTCAAACGCAAGCGGGAGGAGCGCCGGAAGGTGCTGGAGGAGGAGGAGCGCTTCCGCAAACATGAGGAGGAGGAACGCAAGGCCCGGGAGGAGGTACGGAGACAGATCAAAGGAGACATCTCCTCTCTCCTGAAATATTTCTGATTTTAGAGCCAAAAAGCCATTTTGAAGGCATTTTTTGATTGGCAGGTATTTTATACAACACTTTCTAATTCATCTTGTACACAGTCAGCATCTGAGTTTAAAGTAGATGCAAAGGAGGAATGTGTAATTGGATCGTTATAACATGCGTTTCACAATGTCAATTGCACTTTGTGTAAACAGCGATTTGTGAGTGACAGTTCAACTATTTCAATGTCCTGTGTATGAAGTTTGAAAAATAATCCGGCAGCACATTGTCTGCACTTTCCTACTCATATCAGTCGTGGGTAGACCTTTCTATGGGCAGAACTACACAGGGTCAACACCCATTTCATATGGGGATATTTAAAAAAAAATATATATATACCCCTGGCTATTCAGGTGGAAACGCAGAACCAGATGGGCACTCCAAAACAAGGGGAAGGGGTAAAAATAAGAAATGGGATTGGGCCTTAAACACATCCAATATGGCAAAAAGCCCAAACCCGTCTTAGGGGCCCGAAAAATCTGCAGTAGTATGGACACCAGCAGTATGGTTGCAAGTAGTAATGGATGGATGGATGTGAGAAGTATGGACGGCAGTAGTATGGACAGCAGTAGTAAGGACGACAGTAATATGGATGTGAGTAGTATAGACGGCAGGCGTAAACGCAGGAATAAGAAATGGGACTGAACCTAAACACACTCACTGCAGTCCCACTGCTATCTCCTCTCTCTTTGTTTTCTGTCCAGTTGTGTTTAAGGTGGCCAACTATCTTTACTGCATGTGTCTTCAATTGTCAGAGGCCTTTATCCATAGATATGAGCCACGGGAACAGGGTGAAAGAAACGTCCAAAACCATCTCTCTGTCACCTTTTGGATGGACATGGACATTACCGTAGTTGCATGGACATTTCTGTCACAAATAGGCCATAGTACTTATGAGATGCATAATGTAAACTTATCTAAACACATCTCTGGTAATGGAATGTGAAATGTTTTGGTTTATACGATATAGATAATGAAACATAATATTATGACACGACAGTCCATATCTTACACATTATTTGCATGAGTGTGTGTATGTATGTGTGTGTGGTTGAGTGTGTGTGTGTGTGTGTGTGTGTGTGTGTGTGTGTGTGTGTGTGTGTGTGTGTGTGAGCGTGTGTGTGTGCGTGTGCGTGTGCGTGTGCGTGTGCGTGTGTGTGTGCGTGTGCGTGTGCGTGTGCGTGTGCGTGAGCGTGTGCGTGTGTGTGTGTGTGTGTGTGTGTGTGGTTGTGTTCCTGTCTGTAAGACCTCTCTTGTGAATGTATGGATATTACCTCCTGAGGAGAATCATAACACTTTCACTCTGCTCTTGTTTTAGTGTGTGTTATGTTTGGTTCACTTCGCAACAGATTGCTCCGTTTAACATGGGTCTCAAGGCCCACACTCTACACACACAGACACACACACACACACACACACCATTCTATTTTCAATTCATGGGTGCTGTCATGCTCAGTAGTTGGACAGCCCCGTATCCATCCGTCTTCAAGAATCTCACCAGTGCCCCGCTAGTGAGTGCTTTAAATGGACGGGCCCTTGGCTATCAGCGGAGCGGTGTTTTGTTTTCAGTCCCACGGTCTCGGTAATGACTCCAAGCCCAGTCACCATCAGTCCCACTCTGTGACACGTCCCCATTTGTCTCTTTCTCATACACATGCTGGCTGTAATGTTGCTTGGGTATGTGTGTGTGTATTGTCTGTGTGTGTCTGTATGTGTTTGTGTGTCTGAATGAGTTTTTGTGTTTGACTATCTGTCTTTGTGTGTGCGTGTATCTATTTGTGAAAATGAGTTTGTGTGTTGGCTGTGTGTGTGTGTGTGTGTGTGTGTGTTAGTGCATATGTGCATGCGTGAGTGTGAGTGTGTATGTGCATGTGTGTGCATGTGTGTGTTCATTTTTCCTAAACCGGGTAGGGACCACAATCCTAGCCTCTTACACAGAACACTGCTAGAGACACGTCGGGCCTCTTGAGCCGTGTTTGCACATTGTGATGCAAATACTCGCCTTGTTTCTAATTAAAAGATAAAGTAAATAAAAAAGAAGGGGTGGTGTGTGTGTTAGGGGGAAGTTATGGGGTTGACTAATTACAAATGACTGGCTTTCCACTAACGAGCGGCGGGTGTGCCAAGCACGAAGAGGTGGATTTATGGGCGTCTGGTGGAGGCGGAATGTGGAGGGCAGGCGACTTGGGGGGGGGGGGGGGAGGAAACCACAGAGGAGTTTGTTAAGGCAGACGCTTGCTGGAGAGTGGGGCTTATTTACGGTGGCAGAGGCACTGATGGCTGCAGGACTATGTGCTGAAGGACTATGGGGCGACATGTAGGACAGAGATGGAGGTCAAAGACATGAAGATGGGCAAGAGGAGCGGGTGGTCACAAGCGAATTGGACTCTGTGTGTGTGTGTTTCATTTGTGTGTGTGTGTGTGTAAGAGAGAGAGAGAAAGGGGGAGATAGAGGCGGCAAAGGAAGACTGGTACAATGTAAATGTTGTAACATTTTGTGCTCTTCTATGACACACTGGTTTCAGCACAACACAGAAAATAAGGGTTTGGTGCCAGACTGTGTATTTGGTGTGTTTGGTAATCTCAGTGTGTTAGGGACTGGCAGTGAAAGTGTGTGTGTCTCGGTGGAAGTGTGTGTTTGTTAGCCTCGGTGTAAGTGTGTGTGTGTGTCTCGGTGAAAGTGTGTGTGTGTTAGCCTCGGTGAAAGTGTGTGTTAAAGCCCAGTGAAAGTGCGCTTGGTAATGTTGACGTCACTGTGTTTGTTATTCTCAGTGAAGCTACTTTGATACAATTATTTTGGGATTTTCAAGTGTGTTTGTTAGTCTTGATAATAGTGTGTGGCAGTGTAAGTGTGTTTGATAAATCTAATGGTTGTGTTGACATTATCTGCCTGTTTCCCAGGAGGAGAAGAGGAAGATGAAGGAGGAGATTGAGCGGAGGAGAGCGGAGGCGGCGGAGAAGCGGCAGAAGGCCGAGGAGACGGACGAGGGGGAGGTCAAGAGTCCTTTCAAGTGCATCAGTCCCAGGGGCTCCTCCCTTAAGGTCAGTCACACAGACACCTGTCCATCACCATGGCAACCTGTAGCACACTATCACACAAATGTATATGTTGTCGTCTCTGGTGTATGGTATGTTGTTACAGTGTACATAGAGTTTATCTGCTCACATACAGTGGTATGAATTAACACCCACCTCAAAGACACCTGACAATTAAAGGTCATTGCAACTATCGTAACCATGGCAACCTATAATCACCTGTCAATCAAAGGCCAGAAGCTAGGGTTTCACTATCCCCATAGCAACCTGTACATCAGTTTAGGACTTGCCATCTCTAGTATGGCATGTATTAGATTATGCATGTTTAGAATGCATACAGTTGACATACACACATATATACTGGCATGCATTAACACATGCTCACACAGATTTCATTTTCTTGGCATTGATGGCTTATTGCACAGAGAATTCAAACGTTTAAAACGGACATATACTGTGTATGTTGTCTGTGGGTATGGATGCAAGTATGTGTGTGTTTTGGCAGGTGTATGAGTACATGTGGCAGTATACAGTATATGGGTGTGTGTGTGTGTGTGTGTGTGTGTGTGTGTTTGTTTGTGTATTTGTGTGTCTGTACGCTCACCTGCTATCTACTAATGCCAATGTCTCTTTTCGACTAACACACTGCTGCTGGCTCTGCTCTGCCTCACACTAATGATGGCGCCTCACCCAGCCGTCTCTGCGGCTCTACTTCGTCATCATGTTCACCGTAGGTGGCCCTGTGCTGCATGCTTTGTGCCGCCCCGCAGTGAGAGCGTGCGTGTGGATGCCTGTGGGCTCCAGTCATTTCTTTGGCACAGACGAAGCAGGACAGGTCAAAAGTCAAACCAGAACAAACTGGGTGTGTGTGTGTGTGTGTGTGTTTGTGTGTGTGTGTGTGTGTGTGTGTGTGTATGTGTGTGTGTGTGTGTGCGTGGGAACTGTGAAGTGTCATCCATTGCCCCCTTGCATAGGTATGCCATGTTGTGTTCTGTTTATAAGCTTTTTGCCAAGCGTTTACACTATAACACTACCACACTATTAAGTGATCCCAACTATTACACTATAACACTACCTCACTATTACGTGATCCAAACTATTACATTATAACACTACCATGCTATTAAGTGATTCACACTTTTACACTATTGCACTACCACACTATTAAGCGATTCACACTTTTACACTACCACATTAAAAGTGTTTTCAGTCATGCAGTCAGACAGTTACTCCCTTCGATGTTACGTAATATTATGTATGAAGTACTGCCTCATATGACGAGGATGGCAGAGTCTTTCATTCTGGCTCTTGCACTGACAGCTGGCGCCCAGGCTGAGTGAAGGCCCTGCAGTTCCTCCGTGCCGAGGCAGGGCTGTGGGCTTCGTGTGATTGGGAGAGCGTAAGCTCTAGTATTTGCTGTTCTTTCCATCGAGTTACGCATTTCTGATAATTTTTCGAATCAAATAATGCTCGGCTGTTTGTTTCTCTAACTGCTGTGTGTGCGTGTGTGTGTGTGTATGTGTTGATTCTGCTACCTAAGAACACAGGAAGTCATGGAAGACACACTACTGACCAAGCACTTTGTGTGTATGGCTTTGTGAACTGGACAAAGCTGTCTTTCTGTCTTCTGGCCTAAGTTGTGGGCTTAAACGCAGTTGAGAAGCAAAATGGAGGGTGTGTTTGTAGAACTGCTGTTACTTGGTGATATGTGTGTGTGTGTGTGTGTGTGTTTGTGTGTGTGTGTGTGTTGGGGGGGGTGGTTTGCAGGAAAACGATTAGTTTAATAGGATTACTCAGGCCGCAATGTGAACGAGCCGACCTCAGACGCGCTTGAGAATGGGGAATTTCCTGTCCAGGGTATTTTAGGAACTCCCACCAGAGAGGAGCGAGGAAGTGGATGAGAGAGGGAACAAGGGAGGGACAGATAGAGAGAGAGGGAAAGCAAGAGAGAGGGTAGGGCGGGAGTGAAAGTGTTTGCAAAACAGAGATAGGAACACAGGGAGTTGGGGTTTTCCTGTTTCGTCCACATTCACTGAAGGTCTATGTTCATGGCTACATCAGGATGCATGCTTGTGTGTGTGTCAGAGACAATGCATATCTCTATACATTTGGCACATTTTTGCATCCATCCATCTCTCTCTCTCTTTGTGTGTGTGTGTGTGTGTGTGTGTGTTGTTTAATAGCAGTGTAGGAATGCTTGTCTCCCTGTCTCAGCCTTGCTGTAGTATATCATAAACATAACCACCGCTTTCCCACACTGGAGGCCACACGAGGGGGGGGGGGGGGGGGGCGGGGGCTAGAAGGGGGGTGTTGCTTTTCCTGGACGAGTGACAGTGAGGAGGGTGAGTCTGTGTGTTTTTTTTGGGTGGGGGGGGGGGGGAGTAAGGAGGCAATCCGTCACATTAGGCCTGAGAAAAAGCAGGGTCCAGGCCAAAAGAAGGTGATGTGTGTGTCTGCCAGTGTCTACAAGAGAGTAAAGGGGGATGGGATGGGGCTGGGTTGGGTTGGGTAAAGTGGATTTATGTTATGACTAGGGTCTCCACATCTGTGGCTGTGTGTGTGTGTGTGTGTGTGTGTGTGTGTGTGTGTGTGTGTGTGTGTGTGTGTGTGTGTGTGTGTGTGTGTGTGTGTGTGTGTGTGTGTGTGTGTGTGTGTGTGTGTGTGTGTGTCTGTGTCTGTGTCTGTGTCTGTGTCTGTGTCTGTGTCTGTATCTGTATGTATGCATGTGTGTGTGTGTATGTGCGTGTGTGTCAGTGTTTTTGGACCGGTGTTAAGTACGTCTCCTCCTTGATTCATCCCCACAGATTGGAGAGCGAGCAGAGTTCTTGAACAAGTCTGCACAGAAAAGGTAACATTCTCTCTCTCTCTCTACCTATCTCTCTCATTCTTTCTCTCTCTCTCTTTCTCTGCCTATCTATCTACCTATCTCTCTCATTCTTTCTTTCTCTCTCTCTCTCTCTCTCTGTCTCTCTCTTTCACTGCCTCTCTCTCTACCTATCTCTCTCCTTCTTTCTCTGTCTCTCTCTTTCTCTGCCTCTCTCTCTACCTATCTCTCTCCTTCTTTCTCTATCTCTCTCTGCCTCACTCTCTACCTATCTCTCCCCTTTTTTCTCTCTCTCTAACATCGCTCTCCTTCTCGCTCTCTCTCTCTCCCTCTACCTCTCCCTCTCACCTCTCGTTCACCCTCACATCATGTGAACTATGCTTATTTATCACATGTAACCTAAGAGCCAGCCACTCTTTATCTTATCATAGCCAGCATTGTATTATTTGCTCTCAGAGATTAAAACTGTCCGGTGAAAAGCAGTAACAGTAACAGTGTCATATGAATTATTCGTTAGTCATATTCCCAGGCTACCGGTCCTGTGTTAGCGCTCACAGTGTTGTGTGGATGAGCAGAGAAGCCCACTGGGCAAGTAGAAGCCCACTGCCCTGCTCGAGTGGCCTGATTTGTCTGATTTGTCTGACATGTTGGCTTTGCAGCACTGCGAAAGCGGGTAACACCCCTGTGGTGTCGAAGATTGACAACAGACTGGAGCAGTACACCTCGGCAGTGCAGGTTAGGCAGCTGTGTGTGAATGCGTGTGTGTGTGTGTGTGTGTGTGTGTGTGTGTGAGTGCCAAGAGAGGGAATTTGATTGTCTGTGATATATTTTTTATGTGTGCATGAAAGATACAGTACATCATGCATCTGTTGGTCCAATCAGCTGAAGACCCATCTCTTCACATTACAGTAATGATGTACAAATTGCCTGCGCTGGTTTTCTTTCTGCACAAGCTCCATTCTTCAGTCCAGCATTTAAATCCTCCCTATGCATAAAACGGTTTCTGCAACTGTCAGCCCCATGTATAAAAAATGGTACAAAAACACCTCTACACAATGAGGAGCATCAGCAATGAACAGAGATTTACTATATTCATTTCTCTCCTCTCCTCTCCTCTCCTCTTCTCTCCTGTTCTCTTCTCCTCTCCACTCCTCTCCTCATCTGTTCTCTCCTCTCCTCTCATCTACTCTCCTCTCCTGTTATCTGCTCTCCTCTCCTCTCCTCTCATCTCCTCTCCTCTCCTCTCCTCTCCTCTCCTCTCCTCTCATGTTCTCTCCTCTCCTCTCCTCTCCTCTCCTCTCCTCTCCTCTCCTCTCCTCTCCTCTCCTCTCCTGTCCTGTCCTTTCCTCTCCTCCAGTCTAACAGAGACGCACGCTCCCCCAGGTCTGGGGCCAGTGACCTCCCTGTGGTGACGGACGGCATCCGTAGTATTAAGAGCATGTGGGAGAAAGGCAATGTGTTCGGCTCCAACAGCGGGGCCGGATCCACCAACAAGGTTAGGAGGGCAGCGGACACAGACACAGACACACACACACACATACACACATGCATGCGCAAACATTCTTTCTCTCAAACACACACACACAGACATACCAAAAACACACATACACATGCATTACACACACACACATGTACACACACATGTACAGGCAGAAAAATACATGACTGGATGCACTCACACACACACACACACACACACACACACACACACACACACAAACCCCCACCCATATTTCCACACAAACATACACCCACGGAGCTCTCTGGTTCGTGCCCATATAAGGCCTGTTCTTTGCGGTCCTCTCTCTCTTCCTGGGTACTGACCTCACAGCAAGGCTGGATGAGGGCCGCCGCACAGGGCGTTCATGTGTGTGAGGAGATGAGAGGCAGTGTTGGGGAGTAGTGAACTACATGTCATTTAACTACGAGGTTAACTACATTTTGCAGTAGCTTGCAAGGTAGTAGTTAAATTACATTTTTGGCATTTTTGGATTGTTAACTACTGACACTACAAACTACATTTTGGGCCATAAAAGGGATGATCTTTTTATTTCTATTTTACTTCTTTACTGTAATCGAACGGCCTTTGACCAGCCCGCGCCCTTTTTCTTTCATCCTAGGCGCATTAGTCATGTTCAGAGTAACTGAGGAATCCTGCTTGGTGCTGTACTTCCACCTTTTGCGATATACTTCAATTTCTTTCGCAATTTACTCAATTGAGTGGCATTTTATTGCTGGCAAGTGGCATTTTGTATAATTTTTCTGTTATACATAATTTTTACGAAGTAGTTTGAACTAGCTTTCGCTAACCAAACTGGATTTCTCCCTAGGGTAGGTTTGCTGTAGTTAAACGTCTTCCAGTGTGAAGTCATTGGAAGCTTGCAAAGCTGTGCTTTCAAAGTAGCTTCCCCAACCAACACTGATGAGAGGAGAGGGGAGGAGAAGAGAGAAGAGGAGAAGGGGGGAGAGGAAAGGAAAGGAGAGGGATGAGAGGAGAGAAAAGGAGAGGGAAGAGTTGGAAGAGAAAGGGAAAGGGAAAGTGAGGAGAGGAGATGAGAAGAGTTGGAGAGGAGAAGAGAGGGAAGAGAGGAGAAAAAGGAGAGGGAGAAGAGAGGAAAAGAGAGGAGAAGAGAGAAAATGAGAGGGAAGAGTTGGAAGAGAAAGGGAAAGGTAAAGTGAGGAGAGGAGATGAGAAGAGTTGGAGAGGAGAAGAGAGGGAAGAGAGGAGAAAAAGGAGAGGGAGAAGAGAGGAAAAGAGAGGAGAGTAAGAAGAGAAAATAGGAGAGGAGTGGAGCGGAAAACAGAAGAGATGCCAGGAAATGAGAAAAGGAGAGGGAATGAAAACAGAAAAAAGAGGCAAGTAGAGGGGGGAAGAGTGGAGGAGAGAATAAAGAAGAAAGTAAGAGGATGAGAGAAGGGTAGAGTGGTGGAGAGGAGAGGAGAGGAGAAGGGGAGAGAAGAGTAGATAAGAAAAGAGAGAAGAGGAAGGTGAGGGTGGTGTTGGGTGAGGCCCTCAGAACTGTGTCACTTCCCCTTTCTGTCCTCTCTCTCCCTCCCACACACACACACTTCCTGTTGAAGTAAGGGTGTGTCCGACTCTTCTGATGCTTCACCTCACATGGCCTTTGACATTGTGTGTGTGTGTGTGTGTGTGTGTGTGTGTGTGTGTTCTGTGTGTGTGTGTGTGTGTGTGTGTGTTAACAGGATGCAGCTGGGATAAAGGTGGGCGTGGCCGGCCGCATCAACGACTGGTTGAACAAAACTCCTGAGGCAGGCAAAACTTCTGGAGGAAGGCCAGTGGTAGGTACCATGCACACACGCACACGCACACACACACTAATGTCAACACATAGGTGGTCAATCAACAAAATGGTGCTAAGTGTGCAACCCATGATAAATCGAGTGTGTGTGTGTGTGTGTGTGTGTGTGTGTGTGTGTGTGTGTGTGTGTGTGTGTGTGTGTGTGTGTGTGTGTGTGAGCCTCCACATGAATGATGAATATGACCACGTAGAAGTGACTCCCTTATGTTTTCTCTATGTCCATTTCTGTTTTCCAAGACTGATGCATTACGCCTACTTCTCTGCAGGCTTGTATAAAGGCCACGAAATGAACTCTATTTGAGGATGCTTAAACTCTATCGTTCGATTGGCTCAACAGTGTTTATATGCACAGCCCAGCCCTAGATGATAGATGGCGATGATAGTCTCTCCAGTGAGTGGCTTCTGTGCTGCTCATTAACCTGTTAGCGTTAATGTTTTCCCAGCCAGGCTAGTAAAAGCAACACCCTCCAATTTCCTGTCAAGCGTCTCATTATATGTTCTTCACTGTAAGTTATTTTTTATGTAGATAAACAAGTGAAGATTTATGTTAGTTGGCTTAATAAATGTATACGAATGTATGTTATGTACAGTTGTGTCAGAATTATCGCACTCGCTGTAAATCAAATATGAAAGGCGGGCATTACTCTGATAAGGACCAACATAATTCCCACATCATCAAGTGTTATCTCACCCCGACAGACAGACAGTTACTTCTTCTTGCCTTAAGTTGCTGGAGAACTAGATGAGTGCGTCATTTGTCAGTAAGAAGCAGCTGCACAGCGTTTCATTTCAGCAACTGCTGCTCCCTCTAGTGGTCAAACCAGACAAATATTTTCAAAACGTTGTTACAGTTTTGTACTCATATTCTCAGTTCTTTCTCGGTACCTCTTCCTGTTCTGTTTGTTTCCTCTTAATTAAGGGCAGCCTATTTGTGATTTTTTAAATTTTCCTCATGTCCTCCTATCCTCTAGTTGTCAGTGTTCCCATTACTTTGACATCCGTTTGCACACTTTGTCAAGTTAGACCTTTACTTTTTCACCTCTTTGGTTTCCAGTTACACTGTAATTTCTATTTTCCCTCTAATATCAGATTTTTTTTTCTATCTCCTCTTTACCTTCTGTCCTCTTGACCTCCACTGCCAGATATTCTCTCTCTCTTTTCTTCCTCCTGGTCTGTCTCAGCTTTCCTTTTCCCTGGATTCCGTCCTCCTCTCCTGTCCCTCTTCTCCCCATCTCTTCCTTCTGCCGCCCAGGTATGACCCACTCTGGAGCGTACCCCACCTCAGGTCATGGTAGAAGGGGGGTGTATGGGTACCGTGTTATGTGTCTGTGTGCATGTATGTGTGTGTGTGAAAGAGAAAGATACAATAAAGTTGTGAAAGTACTTACATTTGGTAGAGAAAGTGTGTGTGTGTGTTTGTGTGTGGGTGGGGGGGGGGGGGGGGGGGGGGGGGGGGGGGGGCATGCCTCGTTTGATTAATGATGGCGTGAATGCCTTTCATATGAACAATATCCTACTTATTAAATTACGCTGATTCTCTTCCCATCCCTTGTCCACAGGACCTGAAGCCAGGGGACGTGACTGGCAAACGCAGTTTATGGGAAAACATAGGCTCCTCCCCAGCCAAGGTACCTCCACCATTCAGCTATCCCCTTAAGCTTTCTACTGCTAACCATCTCCCCTACAGGGTCATGCATACCCAGACATAAACTTGGCAACATGTTAGTGCTAACCAACTGCATGTATCCAATCTGTAGAGTTTATATAGATTACTTTCTCCTTAAAACTAAGCCAGTAAATCATGGCATAAACCATCCCTGACTTCACTCATGTCTTCATAAGTGTCTACTTATGTCATGTTACTTACTGTGGTGTGAGAAATAGCTTTAAGAAATAGCTGTCCTCCTCCCCCCACTCCCTTAAAGTTTGTTCTCATCATAATGTTGGTCTGCATTGATGGAGTGTATGTCACAAAAGCTTTGGTAAACTGGAATGCGAATGCTAGCCAAGATGGATGGGGGAATAACATTGGCGGGTTGCCTATCTCTCTCTCTCTCTCTCTCTCTCTTTCTCTATCTCTCTTTCACTCTTTTCTCTGTGTCTGAAGACCTCTCTTAGATAGTTGTCTCCATATCTGGAAAGAGGCCGAAGAGGTAAAGTCATTTTTCACCACGAGACGTCACGGCTGCTCTCTTGTTTCCTTCTTGTTTTTAGTTTTTTTGCCTATCTCTGGATGACCACAATCCTTCACCATGATGTCACTCCCTCAGAGCTTGTAGTTTTATTTCACTTTGCTTTCTGCCTGAGGCTGTCCACTAAAACAAAACACTTAAAGCTCTTAAAAGTCCCCAGTAACTCTTCATTCTGTTTGCGTTACTTTAGTCTTAGCTTTGTTGTTTGTTTGGTTTTATCTTGTTTTATTATAGTTTGAAGGGCAGTTTTGGGTCAGCTTACAAAATGGCCGCTGTGAGTGCTCTTAAACTGCTCTCACCCAAAATTGTTTCAATTGCTGAAACCTGTTAAACAAACAGCAAAACCCCAAACCAAATTTTAAAAACTTGAAATTTCGTTTGTCA
Source organism: Sprattus sprattus (assembly GCF_963457725.1). Taxonomy (NCBI): domain Eukaryota; kingdom Metazoa; phylum Chordata; class Actinopteri; order Clupeiformes; family Clupeidae; genus Sprattus; species Sprattus sprattus. The sequence goes on from NC_137912.1 coordinate 18,268,018, forward strand.
ATTTCATAAAACACTTTTTGAAGAACATTAAGCACAACAATCAAACGCTTGTGTGCCTTCTTAAAGCATTGCCCTTCGAATTGTAAGACATACAATACCAGTTCCAAAAGAGGATATAGACTGTGATGTTGTTGTGTTGCTGTTACTAGACTGAAATACAGCGCTCTCCAGAATGATTAGCTCCTTTGCTAAAGATGATTGAAAAGACTTTAAAAAAAATGCTCTTGGTCAGTTATTACGTAATGTACCATTGGAGTAATATTGGAGACCTCAGGTGCCCTTCACCAGCTGCTTTACTGGTTCCCTTCTGCCCTGTTTGCCCTGGTTCCTGGGCACCGGTGCACCCATACGTGGGTAAGGGGTTACGGGCAGAGCCCGAGACTGTGGTGTGCCACAGATCGAAGTTCCATGCCAGGTGGGCAGCCCCTCAGCCATGCTGACGCACACGGGCTCATGGCTGGGCAAGGCCAGGCGGTCTGTGGTGTGTTAACGACAGGGAGAGGGGGGAAAGGGAGAGAAATAGAGATTGTGTAATTATCTGTGCTATATTGGTATAGTATCACTCTGACTTTGCATTTGGCAAGTAAACTAACCCTAGGTAATAAAGCAACGTTGTATTGGGAGAGAGAGATGGAGAGAGAGTTGCCTGTTTGGGACGTCGGAGGGGGTTTGGGTGGGCGAGTGGGTCGGTGCTGTGGGTTAAATGACCCAAAGGATTTCAAAGACTAGGCAGATTCATTCACCCCACAGCTGACTCCCCCTGGGCGCACACGCTGACATACCAACAGACCAAACCAGTGATGGTGCCTGCTCTTTAGACTGACCATGAAGTGATTAACCTTTAGATGGCAAAGAACATTTAGGAATGGTATTTTTTCACAATTCACACACACAACCACGCATACACACACACTCACACACTTGCAACCACATACGTTAAGCCACCTTGAGACAAGTAGCATACCACAAAACACCCATGCATGCAGTCATACATATATACTTACTATCTGGTTCAACGTATCCACAGGTGAACCTACACGCCTGCAATAGAATGATGCAATATAAGCATACATCTTAAACCCCACACATTTTTAGGGTGGGGGGGGGGTCATCCTTTCCTAGATAGCCACCATCACTTTCATGACCTCACCTTCAGTGCACACAGCTCACAGTGCATGGCTTTTGTCAGGAGAGATAAAATGTTTCATGTGGATGGTATGCTAACTGTCACTATCTTAATTCTGTCTTCTTGTCTCTCTCTCTCCCTGTCTCTGTCTCTCTGTCTCTCTCTCTCTCTCTCTCTCTCTCTCGCTCTCTTTCTCTCTCTCTCTCTCGGGACCATACCCAACCCAGGTGACAGGCAGAGAGAGTAAATCAGTTGCTAATGGTAAGTTGACTTTTCCCATTCCATTTTATTGATTTATCGATGTTGGTGTGAGTGTGAGTGTGTGTGTGTGTGTGTGTGTGTGTGTGTGTGTGTGTGTGTGTGTGTGTGTGTGTGTGTGTGTTTGTGTGTGTATTTTTTACTTACATAAGGCTGTTTTTGGCAAGGTGTGTGTGACTGTGAATGTGTTGATAGGTTTTGGGAGAGTAAGGTATGATAAACAGAATCACCCCCTGTAAAAGGACAGGAATCAAAAATGTGTGCGTGTGTGTCAGCAGCACTGGGACATCGGGATATTTTATGGTGGCTCTCTCTGCCCTCCACACTCACCTCAGGGCCTGCTGCGCTAAACAAATCATTGCTGTCACCAGCACACGTGAACACACACACACTCTCTCCCACACACACATACATACACACACATACACACTCACCCACATATATGCACAAACACACATACCGACACATACCCACATGCACACACACACTCTATCACTCATACCTATACACACACTCACTGTCTCCTCCTGGCTCCAGTTTGCATTGTGTTCTATTTCCAATGACATCCCCCTCTCCCCCAGGAAGAGTTAGGACAGGTTGGCCTTCACAGAGGTTAACGACACCCCCTCAAACCAACACTGACACGAACACATGCTCACCTCTCTCATTCAAACTCTATAACCTCACTATCTCTCTCTCTCCAGGTTTGTCTCAATCTTTTCCGGTTCATTTTTCTTTGTCTCTCCATGTCCACATGTTTCTTTCCATCTTTCCATCTTTTCTAAGTTGCTTCTCGTGGCCTGTCTGTCTCTCTCTATCACCCTTTCTCTCTGCCTTGGTTTCTGTCTCTCCCCCTCTTTTTCTCTTTCTCTCACACACGCGCTCACAAACACACTCACTTGAATAACTATTTCCTTTTTCTTCCTTTTTCTCACTTTTCCGCTCACAATCTGTCTCTGCGAGCACACACACACAAACACACACTCCCAGCCCTGACCTGAATTCTCTGGCTGGCTGTGCTCTGCTGGCTGTCTTGTCTGGATAGATAGATGATGCATGTGGATCCGCAGCACAGCAGCTGCTTTGTCACATTACCAGCACAGGCCTGCCCAGATTAGCACACCAGCTACAGCAAATGAAAATGAATCCCCACTACCAGCCCACCCCAGCTGGCCTTGAAGGAGCCCTGGCCACTGACTCAAGACCAGTCTGACCAGGTCCTTAGCATCTAGCCTGTCAGTAGATTTGGTACATTTGGTTTAGAGAGGAGTTTAGAGTGTCTGCCTGAGGGGATGGGGAGGTGGTACATAAAAATAGGTTGATAAAAGCTTGCGCTCACAAACAGACACAATTGCACACACACACATACATACAGTACACACCTTCACATATACTCACCTCCTGAAATGAACTGCTTTATTGAGCAAAGGGCATGCCATGCACCATGGAAACCATACATCATTTAAAAGGGTGCAGAGAGAGCATGCAACATCTGACACCACAGACTCACATCAATGCTCATACACACACACTCACAAACACTCACACACGCAAATTACATCAATACGTATATATAAACACATAGGCTACAGACACACGCATATACACATACGCGTACAAACACACCACACACACACACACACACACACACACACACACATACACACACACACACACACACACACACACACACACACACACACAGGCAAATATGCAAGTGGTCTGAAAAGCGACACCAGCTACCTGCTTAACAGTTTTTAGCATAAGCCCTGTTCAGATCAGCTAGCATTAGCACCTAATCAAGGCCAGACAGCAAGGGGGGGGGGGGGGGGGGGCTTTTCCTCTCTGCTCTTCGTGTTCACTAGCCAAGCACCATTCAGCTCCTTTTTCCAGTGTTTTTCCAGAACCTTCCACTGCATCTATATCCCAGGCTGTGCCGTAGCGATTTTAAAATAGATGACCTCAGATTCTGACATTCCAAATTTGTCAACCCTGTCCCTCACGGTGTTGTCTTCTCTTCTTTTTGTCTTCCTGCAGGAATGGGACACTAGTGATACAAAGGAGCAACCAAGAAACTGCACGTCCATTTTTTTATTCAATGCATTTTTGTTTTTCCATACCAAAAAAAAAAGGAGAAGAGAAGAGATGGAGAGAAGTCTTTCTTAAAGTGGCCTAAGGGTATTGAATAGACAGGAAAGAGAGAAGGAGAGTATGTATAGTAGCACTGTAGAAACAGACCACCACAATGTGCGGTCATATTTACAGTGTAGTACCCCCTTTGCACAGGTTTACTTTACGGAAACTATGCTGTGAAATTTGGACACTTTGGAATTATGATTTGATATATATATATATTTTATATGAAACTTCCAACGAAAAAAAAAAGTCATGTCAAAAGGTAAAATGATCGTACGTTTCGTACGTACATACATACATACGTACGTGCGTGAAGACAATCACAATATTATCAACAAAAAAATAATAATAATGATTAAGGTTTTATTTAGCACATGCATTAAATAGGCCAGACTGTCTTCTGGCCTCAGCTCTCTGGTTCACTCTCTTTTTTATTTAATTTATAATTAAAGCAAAGCTTCACATATTGATATGTTATTCATGATCACCTGTCCAGGATAGCAGTATGAGCACCCATAGCGTAGCACATTGTACCTTTCTTTATCGTCTAATCAACACTTGTAATAGTGAACACAGCGGTCTGAATAGCATATAGCACATACTGTGTGTTTTTATTTTGTCATGAACTATTATCTTCTTGTATCACAGCTTCTTGTGTTGTATGCAAGCCGCAACGCTTGTTGTCGTAAAAAAGGACAGTCAGACAGACATCAAAGCAGTTTTTTTTTTTTTTTTTACAGATAATCGTTTTTCGGAGCAGTGGTATTATTGTAACCACTAATCACTATGCTCATTTCTCTGACGTGTATTTTTGAATTGTTTTTATTTTTTTTTATTATTATTTTATTTTTACGTGTGTGTCTGGCTTCCACTTCTGTTTAACCACCACAGCTCTTTTCCAAAACCGGACACTCAGCTGGTAGTGGCCAATCACACGGCTGAGTAGAGATGAGAGAGTGGCCACACAATACAGGCCACGGGGCCACTTCAAACCAAAGGCAATTTTTTTTACACCCAAAAGGGGATTGTGGGTAAAGACAGGTCAGATCACAATAGATGTCAGGGGTCGCTATAGAGGTCCGCAATATGGACAGCATGGCAGGGACGGGTGCACTTCTCACTGCACAGAAAGCCCAGCCTATAAACCCAACTGAACCCTAAATCAATTCACTTTGGGAAGGCACTGTGAGTCAGAGGCATGATAAAGAGCTCTCCTGTACTTGAGACTGACTGAATGCTTATTTCAGTGTGGCAGCTTTGCCCCCTACGCTGCAGACCCGTCCAGTCCACCAGTATGCATTTCCCTCGCCAGGGCCACAGGCATGTAGTGTGCAGGGGAATGGTCTTAAGAAATCAGTGCTACGAGGTCCTGCTGTTCATAAAGACAATCATCTTGTTGTATTCTTGGTCTGGGAGGTGTGACAGATGTCACCCAAGACAGTGGCTTAAATAAGTGGTCTTTAGTCTTTCATCGGAAGAAATAAAAGAAGGGAATATGTTGACCACAACCTGGACTGTAGAGAGGGAGATTGAAATCAATTGAACTGGCCACTAAAAGTTGAAAAACGCTGTTAGCTTTAGTGGCTAGCAGGGGTCAGGTAGAATTCCCCCGGTTTTCTCTTACACAGAGTATCCTGGAGCAACTTGGATCAAAATGAACGTTATTCATTAAATGCTTTCTGATTTGTTTTTGCTTTATTTAAAATATGAAAACAAGAAATGTGATAATGGATAGGCATTTAAAGCATAGGCATTTTAAGTTCACTTTTTGTTTCACACTTTTATGAGGACAGAGACTAGGCTCCAAGCCGTTGTCATGGACCAGTGTTTGTTGTTATTCTTTGGCTTTTTTGTAACTGATACATCAACGGTATCGTTAGAGGACTTGTCTGCTAATGTGTAATATCTACTTTTACAATTATGAGTTTTAAAGGTTCAGTAATAGACTACCGTGTGTTGCATTTCAGGTTGGTTCAATCATTTTGCATGACTCTTAATTGAAGGGTGTCTGCGTCTTTTCACAAGCAAATTATATTTATGTATTAAATGTGTTTTTTTTAATGAATTTTGATACAATATTTAGACAACCATTCAGGAAAATGACTACATTCCCTCACTATTTTCACTTTCTTTTCATGTTATTTTCTTTCATTGTGTCTGTGTTCACTCATTACGTAGAGATAACACTATAAAGGTGACACCATCAGTAGACCAAGTCATCATCATGTTTATCATAGCCATTAGCTTCAAACAGAATGAATGTTTAACTGTTGTACCATTGACCAACTGCAATAAAGAGATACATGAGAAAAAAAATCTTGGCCTTGAGACCATCTTGATTGACTAATTTTGATTTATTTCATTTTTTCCAGTGTGTCTGTTACTGTGTAATCGTGTGCATTTACATGAGAATTAGGTTTAGGATCAGGGTAAGAAATGTATAATGATGTGCATTTATATGAGAAGTAGCATTATTTATTACTTACATACGTACATTAGCTAGTATGTACAGTTTATTTCACAGTTACTGAGGTAAACTGACACAGGTCTATCTCTGTAGGGATCCTTTCCGACACTTCAGTATGGAAAACATTACGAGCCTGTCTGTCATAAACAAACGGTTTACTTTGACCTGAATGCAGGGGCCATAGAGTTACATTGTGTAGCCTTTTTTGTGGTTGCTGGTCAAGTATTCTAACTCTAATTCTTAATACTGGACCGATTTTGTCCCTGGTAAATATTTGGACCCCCCAAAAATTGGGCCCCGGTTAATACATAACAGAGTTCTCATTTACTATGCAAGGGGACTAGGAGTGAGGTATGAATTCTGTATGGAAATGGAACTGCTTCTTTCGATCCCTAACAATAGACCTAACAGCAGCAACCAATCAGAGCACACGAATGGGAGATGACATGACATCCCCCCCAAGGTTGTATTATGTGAGACTAACAGTGGATTTACAAGCTGTGTGTTCCCTGGACCTGGCCGTATAGCCCTCTCTCCCTGTCTTTCTTTCTTCTCCGTTCTCTCCTGGTGGGGCTCACAGGTAAGTGTGAAACACCGGCGTGGTTCAGGGACCCCTGGGGGCCACCTGAGAATGCATGCTTCTGGGGAGAGCCCTCTTCATCTTGTTCACTTACCTAAGTAAAGAAGCATGTGTAGGTCTAATGGAGAACTAGATAGGGAGGTGTGAAGTAGGGGCTAGTACGGGGGAACTTTAGGGGCAATTAGGTTTGGCTGTGCCAGTCGTTTCTCAGATGGCATCAGTTGGTTGGCCTGTCAGATGCCCTGGGGCTCCGAAGGGAACTGTAGTTTACGTGCTTTGGGGGTTTGCACTTAATGAGACTTAATGCCGAAAACCGTCAGCCAGCCTCACATTCCTGTCTGCACCAGACAAGGTGTTATTCCTCCGTTTCTGCCAGTGTGAGGCATGACTGACGCTTATTAAAGCGTATTAGCTAACGCTGACAGCCCTGGAAAGCAATCAGGCCATGGGGCCGACGGGAGGATTTAGAGCAAAGCGTCCTGGGTAATTCACCCTTCTAACACCTGCGCTGGCCTCTTGCGTGTCTCACTACGCACGTGCACGTGAGGGCAGGTTTATACGATTGATCATAATATTTTACGGCCTGTTGTGTATCTGTCCGTTTTTATTTAAAACTCAACAGCTCTTACTGTATTTGCTTGCCTTTGCTGTGTGCCACTGGCCAGAAATGTTTACAAGGTGATTACGAAACAGATAAATGTCCTGCAGGCAAGTATGTCAATCAACAAAGAGAGAAATGTTACCATTCTTCCTGCCCCATTGGCCTTTTTTCTTATTATCTTATTATGTCTTCATATTGTTATACTATCATATCATTATCTAAATACAATGCAAGAATTAAACAGTAATGGCCAGCGCCTAAAAGTCACCTGCAGGTCATTTAATGGCTGAATTGAAGAAGAGACTTGTTAATACCCATAGAGTCAACACAGAAGAACCTAGAAAGATGATGGATGAGGTGGCCGACCCAAGAATGCGGTTATATATAGAGCGTGTGTGTGTGTGTGTATGTGTGTGTGTGTGTGTGTGGCGATGTGGTTTGTGATTTACGGTGTTAAAGCGAGCAGAGGCCTTGGATGTTGGAGGAGAGCAGCCAAGTCCTTTGTCTACCCGGGCAGCTCACACCTGTTTAAAGCCGTCCTTTGTTGTACTTAAAAATAACCCCCTGTCCATACATCACCTGCTGGGCCTATTTTATTACCCCCCTGATTTATACCCAGTAGGAAAAGATGCCAAGAGATTTTTGCCAAGACAATATTTAGACTGCCCCACCCCTCACCCCATTGCCTTGTACAGTATAATTCAATAACTTAGTTTCTCTACTAATGAATACATTATTAGACCTAGTAGTAGTACAAGTAGTAGTCATAGTTATATTAATATGAATAAATGCCAAAGAATAATAATAACTTTTATTATTATTATTATAATTACAAGAAGAAGAATGGTTATAAACGTGTAAAATACAGCAAACACAATGGCTGTGAACTACTTCTTTTAGTGAACACAGTTACAGTGTAAAAACCCAGTTATGTGACTTCAGCAGAGGAGACGGTGGGTAGGTTTTTTTTCCGTCTCTGAGAGACGGCCGTGCCAGAGACAGAAGGCCTGGCCAAGAGGAAATGACTGAGGATTAAATTCAGAGTTGTTTAAGGCTGACGGTCCCACGACGGCAGCCCAGCAGCCACGCAAGGAATCACAGGTCTGCTACAAGCCAAGCCGCCTAGTGGGAAACGTATTCACACCAGGCCAAAGCCCTGCAACACAGGCTCAGTGCTGGACGTGCTTGTTTTAAGGGTGTGCTTAACGTACAGTAACATTGCCAGTCAGCTAGATGGCTAGGCTAGTTGACTAGGGCAGTGGTCAAATAGTCAAAACAAATTGCATTCTATTATTTTTTCTTGACCTGGATGGAAAACGTCATGAGGTCAAGGGAAGATGTAAAGGAGAATTCATAAGGACTTCATAAGAATCTCAGAGAGAGAATCCGTCTGCACTTACAGATGCGTAATGATGCGACAGTGGATGTTATTGATGGGGGTCCTTAAATGGTGCTGCTGCAAAGAATTGTGGGATGACATTATCTCCTTTTCTTTTGTAAAGGATAGTCCCGTCTACCCTAAGCTAAATGAGATAAGAAAGGAAACTATGAAGCACCATTCTTTAGCGGATTCGACCAGCTCTTATCATGGCTGCCACTTAGATACTTCTGGCTCATTTCACTCTGTTAGGAAACTATTTGAGCAAAACATACTTTTCTACTACAGCCTGTGATAGACTGCTTGTTGAGTAGGCCTAGACATACTTGGGTATACTAAGTGACTAGATCGGTGAGAGGTGCCCTTTAAGGTTTGTGAAAGTGTCATTTAGCAACACAGAAAAAAAAAACTATTAAATGAGGTGTGAATGCTATGTTAACAGTTGCTCTCTTTTTTTCTTCTCTCTCTTTTGTTGTTGTTGTATTGATAACCAGATACTGCCTAGACATGTCTGACACAGAGGAAGTGGTGGAAGAGGAGGTGCAGTAAGTATGGCAGCTTACCCATAACCCTCCTCTCTGAACTTTGACCCATCTCTTCATGTACCACAATGCCAGGCATCACTGGAATGCACTTACATCACTTATTTCACTGTGTCATCTCACTGTTTGTCTGAATGTTCTGTTCTCTCCTCTTTGTTGTCTGTTGTCCAGGGAAGAAGAAGGTAAGACTAAGGATGGCTCTCTGACTAAGTTAATCAGACTCAGCACCATGAAGGTTATGACTGAGTATGATTACATAGTTAACCTTCCATATCCACTTGAGCATTTTAACTTGAAAATGTAAAATTAATTTCTAAATATGTTTCAGACCATGATAAAATTGCGGATCTTGGGCAACAACACTCACTATTTACATTTGCTATGCAAGAAGACCCTGTCGAGCAGGCCTACAGATTATTGCCTTAAACAACATGGGGTCCTTAGTCCTGTCTGACATTTTTTTTTTCAGTTTGTAGCCTCATCAGAGTTACAACAACAATGCAACATCATCTTTATGTTCAGAGGAATAACCAAACTACTCAGAGGATGGTTTGCTCATATAGTTTCTGGTAGTACATGGAAAACCATGTAATGGTTATTAATGCCAGATCATACTTTGGTAATGTTAAACTTATGATGCTGCCTGGAACTTTCCAGTCGAAAGGTCTCTGAAGTACGGCAATTTCACGGTACACAAACACAAACCAGTGGCTCACTCAATGTTCTGACAAAGGTATAGAGGTTTTTTACTGTAAGTTGAAGTCTCTCTTATATAATGTGATCTCTCAAAAATGGATGAAGTTGTCATGCTGCAACTTTATAACAACAAGAACATTTCTGGATGACTGAAAATGTGTTTATAAGGGTGCAATCAACATGTATCAACATTAAACAGCACAAAGTGAACTGCTTTTGTGCTTGATGTTGTTGTGAAGTCTTGACTTATGTACTTACTCATGTATCAACCAATCAATAAACCAACCAACCAATAAGATAATCAATCAATTCACTAATCATTCTTATGTTCTCATGATAGCACCACCGCCTGAAGTGGAAGGTAATATACTTTGTTGATTTGAAACCATGGTTAATCTTTCCATGTTTACTTGACATTTGAAAAGATACATTTCCTTTTTACCAACCATTTTATTTGCTCCGTTATCTTACACTGCTACATTAACCACTTCTCTGTTCTTGCTTCAGTGCCGCCCCCTGCTGAAGAAGGTAATGCATTGCAGGGCTTTGCAATTTCCTTTGTCTTGATCTATCCTTCAAAGCAGCATAGCTTTTTAATCAAACAGGTTTTCAAGTAGACAGACAACCAACCTGCGTTACACAGCTTGTATACCAAGCTTCCCATGATAAAATAATATTTGCATAAAACACTTACATAATTAAATGAACTGTGCAAACAGCAAGAAGCTATTTTAGATCCTATGAAATGTCTCATTAGTGGGTAATGCTAATGCTAAAATCATTATTTTTTTAATGTATTAGCTATAGCTATTCCCCTAACTTACTCCTTTTACTTCAAACCTTTACCATAGAGCAAGCTCCTGAAGAAGAAGGTAATGTTTCAGAATTCCCTAATTTGGTTACCAGATAAACATCACATCTACAATGATACTGGTATTACATTTCTCTCCAACTAAGTATTTAAACAACCTTGTTCTCATATTAGAACCTCCACCAGCAGTTAAAGGTGGTTAATGTATCAAATTTTTAACTAATATAGAAAATTATAATATTGTTAAATTGATTCTAATTTTAGTGGGCGTGACTCAAACGTGAATATTTCAATAAATAATTAATTTAATATTTTTATCATAGAGTCACCCCCTGCAGTAGAAGGTAAAGTGCGTTCATTAGTTCACTTTATTTTGCGGGTTGATTTCAGTACACGCTTTAATAGAACTACATTCACTTCATGCCTTTATGCTTAATAGCAGCTTATTTGTTCCTGTGCAACTAACCAATTTCACATTCATACTACAGAGCCACCTCCTGCTGTAGAAGGTAACCATCTTTAATTGCTTTTAATTTAAACTCACACACATGAAAAAGGTCAACATACAGGACCTACGTATGTATTCTCCTGGGGTACATATAAAGACGGTTACACGCAGTTATTAGTTTGAAACAGTAAATTAGTACGTATTGCTTATTATAGCGTATGCTTCTCATCATCAAACTAATTAATCTCACATTCTTACAACAGAGCCACTTCCTGAAGTAGAAGGTAACCCACTCTAATGGATTTTTAATGTCACTGATACATACATTCATGTCACCAATAAGTTATAGCAACATTGTGACGATTAATTTATAATGGCCATGAAAATAGTTTTTGGCTACATGGCTGCTTCACATAAGCTAATTAACCAATCTCACATTCTTACAACAGAGCCAACCCCTGAAGTAGAAGGTAACCATCTCTAATGGCTTTTTAATGTCACTTATAGATACATTCATGTCACCAATAAGTTATAGCAACATTGTAACAAGATATAATAGCCATCAAAATTGTTTTTGGCTACATGACTGCTTCAGATGAGCAAACTAACCAATTTCACATTCTTACAACAGAGCCAACCCCTGAAGTAGAAGGTAACCATCTCTAATGGCTTTTAATAATATGGTTTTTACTGAGACACAAGTTTATGAACATGCTTTTCCTCTTATGTCATACCAAAAGAAATGGGTAGTGGAGTAAGGAAAGGCAGTTTAGAGTTTGAAGTAGGCTTATTTGGAGAAAAAAATATTCTCATTCTCCTCTAAAGAACAAACAAATCTAATTGAGGGAGTATTGCTTATTATTGTGACCGCTTCTCATCAGCAAACTAATTAAGCTCACATTCTCAACACAGAGCCACCTCCTGCAGTTGAAGGTAACCCCTCCATTAGCTTCTTAATTTTACTGATAAACAGACATGCTACATGCAAACATACAGTAGTTGCAGCTTTTGCACCTGTAACATTTCTGAAATACATGTATGATATACAGTAAGTACTTGCTTCTGATGAGCTAACTAACCAATCTCACATTGTTACAAACAGAGCCACCTCCTGCCGTAGAAGGTAATCACATCTAATGGCTTTTTAATGTCACTTATAGATACATTCATGTCATCTATAAGTAATAGCAACATTGAGACAATTCATGTATAATAGCCATCACAAGAGTTTTGGGCTTTTCAAATGACTGCTTCTGATGCGCTAACTAACCAATCTCACATTCATACTACAGAGCCACCTCCTGCCGTAGAAGGTAATCACATCTAATGGCTTTTTAATGTCACTTATAGATACATTCATGTCATCTATAAGTAATAGCAACATTGAGACAATTCATGTATAATAGCCATCACAAGAGTTTTGGGCTTTTCAAATGACTGCTTCTGATGCGCTAACTAACCAATCTCACATTCATACTACAGAGCCACCTCCTGCCGTAGAAGGTAATCACATCTAATGGCTTTTTAATGTCACTTATAGATACATTCATGTCATCTATAAGTAATAGCAACATTGAGACAATTCATGTATAATAGCCATCACAAGAGTTTTGGGCTTTTCAAATGACTGCTTCTGATGCGCTAACTAACCAATCTCACATTCATACTACAGAGCCACCTCCTGCCGTAGAAGGTAATCACATCTAATGGCTTTTTAATGTCACTTATAGATACATTCATGTCATCTATAAGTAATAGCAACATTGAGACAATTCATGTATAATAGCCATCACAAGAGTTTTGGGCTTTTCAAATGACTGCTTCTGATGCGCTAACTAACCAATCTCACATTCATACTACAGAGCCACCTCCTGCCGTAGAAGGTAATCACATCTAATGGCTTTTTAATGTCACTTATAGATACATTCATGTCATCTATAAGTAATAGCAACATTGAGACAATTCATGTATAATAGCCATCACAAGAGTTTTGGGCTTTTCAAATGACTGCTTCTGATGCGCTAACTAACCAATCTCACATTCATACTACAGAGCCATCTCCTGCCGTAGAAGGTAACCACCTCTAATGACCTTTAATTTCACTGATGCTTTTGCCATTATGTATGTTTACTTAGTCTATGTGAGTTTAGTAAGGGAATTAAGTTAAGTGCATTTAATATATTGTAATATTGAAAGAGCCCATATGCATTATGGCATTCATCTATATACTTATATTCTCACAGAAAAAGCATGTGGTTCATACTTGGTAAAGAAGTATGTGCACTTAAAAGGTCATGAGCTTGTGCCCATAGATGCTTGCTATGCTTACTTGCTGTTTATCTGATTTTTTGTTTTACTATCTGTTTTAAGTGCCATATGATTTAAAGAAAGAGAAAAAATGGCTTAGAGCTGAAATACAATTGACCATACCAGATTGAGTTCTACTAGCCTTAGCCAGTAACATGTAACAGCTGAACTGCACCCTATGTCTCCAGAGTCCAGACTGACTGCTTAGTACACTAGTGCAGTATACGGGCCTTGTTTGCCTACTAATCGCTTCTGTGTCCTCACTCCAGAGCCTGCGGCTGAGGAAGGTAAAACTGCTTTCTGCTTTCTGTTTGCCACTTAGTAACATGACAAATCAACAAGTCGACATTAAAGGGCATCCTTAATGTCATCGGGGACCAATCTAATGTATCTTTAATTTTCATTAAGTCAGCAGAGCATTCAAAGTTTATCACTGTTTCTGATTAAATATTAAATTATTGCAGAGAATATTGCAATAATTTACACTTAGCATGTGTGTTTTAAGGTCTGCAAAGAGATTATTTAAAAGATAAAGAGTACTTGCCATGGGCCTTGAAAGGACTGAAATTTTCATAACATTACTTCTGTAGATGTAGATTTTCATTAATATATGTAATACTGTACACTATAGACTTAATAATGTATATTAACTTAGCCTTTTGATGCCGGTCAGAACATTGGGTCATCATCTTGTTCTACAGAACCTCACACACAGTGAAGTGCTTAAGTGACAGTTGGACTGAACTGAACAATGAGATGAAATAAAATATGTAAATAAGGATTTATACCAATATGAATATAACTATATGATATTTAATAATAAAATAGGCTATATTAATTATCCCACACCCAAAGAACAGAGGCGGCGATGTTGTGCTTTCCCTGAACAACATATAATCTTTACTTTCAAAATGTCTGTGAAATTTTTGCCTAGTGAAGAACATTTGTAATGAATCACTGTGTTATAGCATGTTCTGTCAGTAAGCACACTTGTGTTGCCAATAAGCAGTACCATATACAGTATGTGTAATACTATGCTTCTTTTTGTAATAAGCCATTTGTTTTAGTTTTTTTTTTTACACCTCAGTGCAAGGTGTTACTTATTTATTATAGTTGTGATACGTTAAAATACAAGACTATCACAGTTCATATGTTGTTAAATCTTCAAGGTGTGCATGACCAGCTGCATGTTAACGCCTCAAAATTCACCTGGTTTGTTTGTTTATGTCTTTTCATTTTGAATCTCTCCAAAAACCACCATTTGGTTTGTTAGTAAGTTATTTAGTTATGCCAGACCTCACATATGGAACATGCATCCGGTCACACTTTATTCGAATGGTCCCCCTATAAACTACAGATGCTCAGTCCTGATGTATTGATAACTACAACTCGTGGTTGAGTTTAGGGTTAGGGGTTGGGTTTGGTTAAGGTGATGTTCAGTGAACAGTTAAAACAGTTCAGTGAACAGATAGGCTGAACTTGAATTTCAACAAACCACCTGTAAAGTAAGTGGACTATCCAAATAAAGTGTTGCCAATTATCCGCCATTGTGAAAAAGAGCACTGCCTTTCATGATTTGAACTTGAACAAATCCATAATGATTTTCATTCAATTTGTCTCTTCCTTTCACCTGCCCCAGAGGAGGAAGGTATGTGTGGAGAATACTGTACTTGAGGTTGGGCTATCATTGTATGATCTCAGTATGAATACCTTTGGCAAATAATGATATAACTATGTTAGCAGACCCAGGATAGAGACGCGTCTCTGTTTTGTTTGCTATTTCGCCTAGCTATCTAGTACACAGGAGCATCCACAGACTGTATCATCCATAGAATGCTTTCATAAATGTGGATATAAAAAGAGTTACTTGAAATGTAGTTTTCACTTGAGCAGCTGAGTTAACATTGGAAATAGTTTATGTATGATTTATAAGCCTGGCAAGTGGCTACTGCTCAAATTCCCACAGCAAAACTGCAACAATTTTGGCACATGCGTTATTTATTATGGAGATTAAGATATATTGCAGAGATTAAGATATAGTACAGAGATTAAGGGAGAGTGATAGGTCTAGTCCTTCCCGATGTTACAGTCATAATCCAGATGTTTTGCAACAGTTCTCTTGTATGTACCTGGGGTCTGCCTCGGTCTGATCTGAAATATTAACACATTTGTTATATATGAGTGTTGCATATCATTGGGGTGACAGTGACTTCACACAAACTACATTATGGCTTGTTAAATACGTGTATTATTGGATATACTACTCCTCACTGTGGATTTAACTCAACTAGCATAGGTTTGCTTTCCTCCCACTAATAATAGCAAGTCAAAGGTATTGGGTATCAAAGCCTCATAGATTTTAGATTTTTTGATACCACTGGAATCATACCATTTGGAACTCACTTAGTTCCTGATACCCAACAACATGTACAGTGTGTGTCTGTGTGTGTGTGTGTGTGTGTGTGTGTGTGTGTGTGTGTGTGTGTGTGTGTGTGTCTGTGTGTGTGTGTGTGTGTGTGTGTGTGTGTGTGTGTGTGTGTGTGTGTGTGTGTGTGTGTGTGTGTGTGTGTGTGTGTGTGTGTGTGTGTGTGTGTGTGTGAGTTATAGGATAAGGATTTCAAAACAATATTGTCAATGTTGATATATTTTGTACTTTCTCCTTGTAAACAACAATAGCCCCTGCTGAGGAAGAAGCAGGTAAGGTTTATTCTGAGTGTAAAAACAATGTTAAACATACCATCAGTATTACATAACAAATCCCTGAAATCCGTTTAACCAAAATATAAAATGTGTTTCTCTACAGAGCAAGCTGAAGGTGAGGGATTGACTATAATCTAGTGTTACACTAATTTAAATCATTCTCTCCAATAATTGAATGAAGATATTAATCTCTATATTATATTTTGTTTTCAATTACAGATGAGGCCAAACCAAAACCAAAGTAAGGATGGCAGCCTCTCTTTAACGTCTGTCTTTATACAGAAACAGTATTGGTCAGTTTTTAATATTAACAAATTACTTTGTTTTCAGGATGTTTGTGCCAAACATCGCAGCTCCTAAACTTCCCGAAGGGGCAGGAGATCATAAAGTGGACTTTGATGTAAGCAAAGAGCTTAGATCAGGCATTTACAAGTGACGCACCAAAAAACAGAGGAATTTGTATACGTAACCCAACAAACTAAGTTTATGAACACTCTGTGTGTTTGTTTGAATGTGTATGTGTGTGTAACTGTGTGTGTTTGTGTGTATGTTTGTGTGTTGGTGTCTCCTTGTATATGCGTGTTTTTGTTAACATTACTACCATGTGACAGGATATCCACAGGAAGCGACAGGAGAAGGACTTGTCTGAGCTGCAGACGCTAATCGAGTCCCACTTTGAACAGAGGAAGAAGGATGAGGAGGAGCTTCTTTCACTCGTCAGCAGAATTGTACGGACGTACAGCGCGCGCGCACACGCACACTTTCTGTCACTTAACCTACTGCACATTCTGCAGCCCAGATACCACTGATTTCAATTCCACTTTTAGTATACTTAAAATACGCACACTGTAACTGAATATTTTATTTAAATGATTTCTTTGCGGCATTTGGAAACATTTTATTATTCAGTCAAGTGGCCTCTACATTGTATACTGCAACTTAATTTTTTTACACATTCCTACTCAAGCTACTTAATTAAAAAAAACACTTGAGTGTACCTTTGTCAACTTAAAAGGTACACATACTCCAATCAAGTGTCCTCAGTACACAGTGTGAAAAAAACATAACACAAGGCCACAGGAGAGTACCCACATATTCTTCTTCTTCTCCCTCCAAGTTGTACAGCGTCATCATGTGTGTGTGTGTGTGTGTGTGTGTGTGTGTGTGTGTGTGTGTGTGTGTGTGCGCAGGAGAAGCGTCGTGCAGAGAGGTCAGAACAGCAGAGGGTCCGAGCAGAGAAGGAGAAGGAGAGGCAGGCTCGTCTTGCGGTGAGTGGCCTCTCATTCCCACCCTGTTCATCTCATCTATCTCTACCTCTAGGTCAATTTCTCTCTCTGTCTGTTTTGCCAGTCTGTGACCTGCTCTCTCTCAGGCCGTTCTTCCTCTCTAGCTGGTATGTGACAGTAGGAAACCTACATATGCATCTGATTAGTCATTTCCAAGCCTCTTGACCTCACAGGAGATACAGATGATTGAAAGGAGGGGTACTAGAGGTTCTTCAATCAGGAAAGCCACTGAAGGCCCTGTCGGTAGACGATGGGTGGTAAGCAGACGATCGGTGGTAACAGGAAGTTATTCTGGTCTCTGATTGGTTAAGACCAGTCACCTGACCAGAACGGAAAACACTTAACCAATCAGAAACCAGAATTGTTACCACCGGTCGTCTGCTAACCCCCCATCGTCTACCGACAGGCCCTGTCAGAAACCTCTGGCCAAACAGATACATCTCACCTGGTTCTCTTTTATCTTACACTGACATACAAAGAAAAGAGGGACGATATTTGTTGCATGCTACTGTAACCATGTGAGTGACTGAGACATAATTAAATGAATTGACCTGACCTCAGAAAAAAACCTAAAACAATCTAAGCCACTTGTGATTGGATGATAAAGGTGGTCACACTGAGATACAAAGAAAGGCATTGCAGTTACTACAGTTACTATAGTATTCAGAAACCATCTATTATCCTCATTAGACACTTTGGGTATGTGATAACCTGGGTAAACAGATCCAAGCCACATTGCACTGACAGAATGGTGATGGATGATCTGTGTGTGTGTGTGTGTGGGGTTCTTCTGAAGGAGGAGAAGGAGAGAAGTAAGATGGAGACTAACTAGTGATGGTTGTTGATCTGTGTGTGTGATTCTCCTGTAGGAGGAGAAGGAGAGGAGGGAGATGGACAACCAGCGAAAGCAGTTAGATGACGATGCCAAGAAGAAGAAGGCCCTCACCAACCTCACCTCGCAGCACGGAGGCCTCCAGCAGAAGGTCAGTGCCAGGCGTAGCACGGGCTTAACCTCACAACTACACTCAAGTAAAGTTTACCGCTTACATGCTTCACTTTAGATGCACATCAGACGCAGAACTGGGTAAGACGAAGATCACAGCATCACTTCAATGGAGTTTTTAGTCATAAGGTTTATATCACATGACAGATAAGACTAATGTTAGGGGCAATGGTACAGGGCAACAGTGGTACAGGAG
Source organism: Sprattus sprattus (assembly GCF_963457725.1). NCBI lineage: Eukaryota > Metazoa > Chordata > Actinopteri > Clupeiformes > Clupeidae > Sprattus > Sprattus sprattus. The sequence continues at coordinate 18,286,553 of NC_137912.1, forward strand.
GTAGAGGAGTCGTTTAGTAATCGGAAGGTTGGAAGGTTGCTAGTTTGATTCCCCACTCCTCCTTACCAAGTGTCCTTGAGCAAGACACTGAACCCCTAAAAACTGCTCCTGATGTATAAATGCAAAAATTCCTTTGGATAAAAGCATCTGCTAAGTGTAGATGTAAATGGTACAATACTCAAGAGAGAGTGTTTTCAGTTTAGATGCTTAGGCTGACTGTCAAACAGGCTACTATGAGCTTCTATTTGGTCTACTTAAGAAAATGAATGAAGTTTTCCATCACTATTCATGTAATGATGGAAAAGGAAAGTGTTAGCATTGCCACTGAAAAGTCGAGTCTATGGCGTCTTGTACACATGGCTCTGCCATTACTGATGTATAGAGTCTATGGCGTCTTGTACACATGGCACTGTCATTACTGATTCAGCAAACTGAGGGTGGTCGCAAGGGAGCAAAGAAGCAGACAGAGAGGGAGAAGAAGAAGAAGATTCTGGCGGATAGAAGGAAGGCTCTCGTCATCGATCACCTGAACGAAGACAAACTCAAGTGCGTACCATCAGTGCACGCAGCTCTGTTCTGGCAAAAGACACCAATACAGACACTGGCACGCTGTTCACACATGAAACAGATGCCAACACACACACACACACAGTGGCACCCTGTACTCACATGAAACTGATGCCCCAGCTGAAACAGATACCATGCATCTAGTTTTCTGACCAATCACATGCAGTTGTGTATGCTCACTGTAATAATGCCAGACACGTCATACGTTCACATTGAAAAACTACCATCACTAACAGCACCTCATCAGTGCTCAGTGATACATTGCAGAAACATCTAGAATTTCTGATATCGCAGCACAAGCTCACTGACATTCAACTGACTTTCGTTTTATGTTATGCTTTTGATTTGAATGTTTAGTTGGCTGTCTCTTACGTAGGGGAGGGAACTGAATTTACCAGTGGCCAGAGGAAATCAAAGAAAAGTTCTCCTCCTTGTTTATATTGTTTGTTTTGTTTTTCTTTGTTTTGCTTTTAATGTGCTCTTGCAGAGAGAAGGCCACTGAGCTCTGGCAGTGGCTGATGGAGCTGGAGGCTGAGAAGTTCGACCTCCAGGAAAAACTGAAGCGTCAGAAATATGATGTAAGTGACTTATGTGCAGAAAAAAGCCCAGTTCATTTGGCTCTGTGGTAGGTTTTACTGTAAGAGGTTCTGAGCAAGACACAGCAACGCCAACCACTACTACCCAGACCACAAACCCAGCCAAACCCACTCCTTTTTCTGTCAGAGAATATTTAGCTAACAGCATCAATAAACCAATATACCGCACGACTGTAATAAAAAAGTCTTTACACAACATAGGCGAAGATTTGATGCTCATGTTGAGTTTGTGTGAAATTTTAACCAGTTGAGGCCGCAAATATGCGGGTGAATATTATTATAAAACTTAAGTCCAGTTCCTTTAATCTTGCGTATATTTCAAGTAATTGAACTGTCTTTGAATGTCTGTGGATAGAGGTATCATAGTTTTAGCATGACTACGCAGACAGTAAGGCCCCATACTTCGTAAAGCTATGCCCATACAGGCGTCCCTAGTGTGCCTGTCTAAAACTTTGACTTGCTTGCAGATCAATGTATTGCAGACCCGTATCAATGAACAACAGAAGACGTAAGTAACTGGCTTGCTGCCAGAGTCTCAGAGTCGCTTGTGGGTCATCTTTTAGTCCGTAAGCTCGGGTCGAGGTGGTCGCAAACCGTGTCAGGGGTGGACCGCATGTGGACGCAGGTGACAGCAGGTGGATTAGAACAGGTGGTGAACCCTGGGGGGGGGGAGTGGAGAGGAGTTTGGGTCAAAAACTCCCCTCCACCCTTCCCCGCCCAGGTCCGGGCCGGGTCGGGCCAAGCAAGCTGTGTTTTGTGTGCCGTACTTTTTGTGCTCAGAGTGGCTTCCGATGTGTATCCCCTTTCAGATCACTCAGCTCCTGGCCCGAGTTCAGGACCACCAGAGGTAAGTACACCACAGCCCGAAGGGCGGGTCACTTCCCCCCTGGTTTTAATGGCCGGCGCCCAATGTGGAGCACAGTGGAGCAATTGCCCCCCCCCCCCCCCCCCCCCCCTCATTGACTATGGATATAACTAGGTAGCTAATCGAAATGTTGTGCCTTATTTCTATATGTGTTCCACCATGTAAGTCTTAAAAGAGCACATCCACATCTGGGCTCGGGCCATTAAAACCAGCAGATCCCACCTGGGGCGAGCCTGCAGCACGTGATGAGGCTCAATCCGGTGGAAATTCTGGGATCACAGGGGGAAGTCATTGGGACTGGTGTTCTAATGAGACCTGTGCCCTCCGAGGCTCCTCTCTCTTTTGTCATTCTCCCCATATCACATCTCATTGTAATATAGATAGCAGGTTAACATCTCATTGTAATATATATAGCAGGTTAACATCTCATCGTAATATAGATAGTTTAACCCATCACCATTTCCTTATCTTCCCTTAACTGGATTCAAGCCACACATCTTTAACACCAACAAAAACAAAAAAGCCCAAAAAAGGCCACCTGTAAGTTCAGTACGATCTAGAATCTGTAGTTAGACAGCAACGTTTACAGAAACCATTTTGATGAAGTACCAGGGAGAGTTTAAACAGTATCTACCTTCCTACATTTATAAGTCACTCAATCAGTGGGGGGAAATGCTGAACAAGTCAATGTAAGTGCCTGAAAGGTCATGTTATGTTCCTAAAGTGGTTACGGTAAGTTTATCACTGTTATGTGAAACATGTTCATGGAAGTAAACGTAAACGAACGTGGAAAGGCCACAAAAGAATGGTAAGATAAACAGGAGTAGAGAGAACCCCCAGTCCAATTTGATGTGACTCACTGTCTGCGATGAGATTTAATGGGTGAGCCGTCTAAATAGTTCATCTGAGTTATTCATCTGTGCATGTGGTGCCAGGGATTTGTTTGTGGAATGTGTGCGCTTGTTTGCTCTGAACGCATGCCTCTCTCCGGAATGGTACAATCCCGCCCCCGGACTCCCTCATCTCTCTCTCACGCTCTGTCTTTCTCTTTCTCTCTGTCTCTCTCCTCCTTCCACTCCCTGAAACATAAACCCTCACTGAAAAATGTGTGTCTTTCTCCCCATTATTTACCTGTATTGTTTCTGTGAAAATTTGGCATTACCTGAGATCTTCAAGATGAAGTATTATGTGTAACAGCTATTCCTTATGTAGAGTCTTCATTAAGCTATAGCCTCCATTTCACACTTTTAGCCAATCTAAATACATCATTATGATATCAACTTAGACATTCAGTAGCAGTGCTACCAAACAAAACCAGTCATCTACTTCAATGCCATTCTGGCAACCCCTGCTGACCGAAGTGTTTCATTACACCCATGACGAGGGTAATTTGCATCTTCGTTTTCTTGCAGTGCCAAAGGTCGCGGCAAGAGCAAGATGGGTGGGCGTCTGAGGTGAAGAGCCAGTGGCATGCTGTTTCCAGGGAAACGAAGAAGAGGTTGAGCTCTGCATCTTTTTTAAGAGCTTCAACATACAGTAGCTGTGATACAACTATACTATCTGATCAAATATGTAGGAATAATAAACAATACCTTACTTTTTGTTATGGTACTTGACAGTCTGTTCACATACTTTTTTGCCTCATGTTAACTAGTCTGTGCCTGATCTATACATGAGGAAAAACTAAAATATATCTTAGCATATCACATATACAGTATATATTAGCAATAGATCACTAGACATTTTAGAACATTTACCATTACAAAATCATTGTAATTTAACGTATTGAAAATGGCTTCTGTTGAATTGGGTTAGATATCGTCAAGGCATACTGTTACCAGCTTGACTGGTATTTTAACATTTAGGTAGGATCTTAAGCCTTGATATGGGACGAAAGGCAGTAAAACATATGAAAAGAAAAAAAAACATTCATTCAGATATTATTAATGAAATGTATTGCTTCACTGTTTCTCAGCATCAGGCTATCTACTGAATGGCCAAGTATAATGGATGATAACATAAGTGGGTTAAACTACACAATGCAATAAAGAAACAGTTCTTATTTAGGTTAATATACATTATTTTAATGCATACTCGACTCATCTCTTTTATAACGAAAACATAAATGCCATAAATCATTTGCTAAATAAACTAAGATCTAATTTACAGTTATATAGATTCATAAGAGGAACTGTAGCATTTGCATCTTTCATACAGTGGCAGTTTCAGTGATCTGATCAGGTCAGGTAGTGCAGAGAAGGGGAATGATGAAGCAGTGTGAGTGACAAATGTCACCTCTGTATCAACTTTCTCCTGATGCTAACGCGAGTCCACAGGTCTCTAGCACTCTTAGTAATGGTGGAGCCGAAAGGCAAACGTAGGTTTCTGAACGGTTCGCGTATACAGGTCAGCACTCCAGGGTGTGCCTCCTGCAGGTGCTCATGGGAAATGTAGTTTATTCTGCGCAGCTGGCAGTTGTAGTAGCTGCGGAGGTCGTAAAGTTCCTCTGCGGCAGTGTCAGAGATGACTGACACCCGCGAAGGAGAACTGATTAGGGGCGGTGTTGGAGGAACAGACGCAACCACGAGGTCACCGACAGGTGCTTCACGCCTCCTCCTTTTTGGGGTGGTTGATTTGCGTTTTGGCGTATATTTAAGAGGTTCTGAAGCAACGCACTTGGGCTCGCTCCTCACTTTACCTGCTTCATTGATTTCTGTGACGTTAATCTCCACGTCCACTTCAACGACAGCAGGCTCTCGCTCTTTAAGGTCGGGTTCGTCCTGAGAAGGTATCTCAGTCAAACCTTCCCTCTCTTTTCTAGCCTGATTTTGGTGATTCTTGTTCGTTTTGTCTAACCTGTCATTCACATCTAATAACGGAACTGAGTCGGCTGAGGTGAAATCCCCTGGTTCCACCTGCAAAGAGACCAGAAATACAGTAAGAACTCCGTGCAGCACAGTCTTCCAGAGAACGGTTGCATTTACTCATTCCTGATGATGCATTCATGTTAGATAAGCATGCAACATATCACATAAACCTATATGTGTCAACACCCATCAATACATACAAATGTAAGCATGTGGCGATTAGTAGGACAAACAAACACAAAGATCATAACATGCATGTGTCTTCATAATGGGAAAAACACATGCATGAACGATTACCCAGTTGCAAGCAATTTTTTGATGGACATTTGACAATGTTATGATGCATTCCCCCAACAAGCCCTGAAAAATGTGTGTTGCCTTGCTGGCCCTAATGTCTACATGCAGGCTGCCTAGCTTGGTGTAATAACGAACAAGCAGTAATTAGCAAACTGTACTTTTGACATCTTCCATCCAGGGGGAAGGTGGCGAGAGGTGGATTTAGTCGACCTCTTTCTTGGATTTCTTGGACACTGGCTGCCTTTTGCCACTGTCACTGGGCCTTTTGGCCTGTTTGGGCTTGGGCTTGGGCTTGGCACTACCCTCTACCCCAGTGTCCTGACCCTCAGTGATCTGTGGGCAAACACAGGAGTGGTTTTAGGTCATGGGTCAGCGAGGGGGGGGGGGGGGGGGGGGTTGTGTTCGTTCAGCTTTAGGACACTAAGGGGAACAAAGAGGGACAAAAATATGGAAATGGAGGTTGTGCATCTTCATAGTGGCAGACGTTACACATCAACTGGTTCTCTTCAGAAGACCCAACCAACCACAGATGGTGCTACAATAGAAAAGACTGAGGAAATCTTTCTCTACTGCCAACAGCTAGATCTTCAAAAGAACAGAGACTCCAAGTCATGACAAAGGGTTTGAAACTCTCTCACTAATCCCAACAGCTAGATCTTCAGAAGAACATGGGTTTCCACTCGTGGTAAAGGGGTTGAAATGCATTCAGCTCTAGGGAACGTAGAAGAGCAAGAGGAGAGAAACACATTAAACATTAGTGGAGCTACCGCTGTTATGGTGGTGGTACTGGTTTCTGAAGGTCAAAACCCCATTAACGGGTTGTCAATGGTAGACCCAAACCGGTGCTGAACATTCTGAAGAGAAAGTCTCTGGACATGTTCCTCTTATAACAACAACCACTGCATAGATGTCCCCGCTCTCCTGTTGTTCCAATGCTCAGCTAAACAGAATTTCACTTATGTGCTCAGTTCTGCTGTTATTCAGGATGCATCAACTGCATCAAAAAGCCCACAGCCGTTCCCTGAAAAATTACTTATTATAAAATAATTCATTTTAAAAAGCTGTGTAAAGGATACGATTTCAATCTAATAAACATTGAATACCATATAAACCCGGAGACATCCCTAATAGGCTGTTGGAGTAAAAGCTTTAGATTATTCTTTCGCATCATCTCACCATACATATGTAATGCTATTAGGGAAAGGAGTGAAAGTAGCCTAATAAAAAAACCTGTTTACATCCGAAAACTTTTATTTCCATAGAAAATAGAGCTGACCTTTCCAGCTCCCACAACAGCACCTCAGCAAGTGCCAGAATGACTGTCTGTCTGTCTGTCTGTTAATTTTAAGTTTTAGTTCTTAGCTCCGAAGATGCAAACGTCTTCCACTAGACAAGATTATTTAATTAAATATGCATCAGTTACGCATGTCCAGAACAAGTGGAGACTGCTCAACAACGATATTGATCGGCTTTAACCAAACCTTTCACTAATTAACTTTGGCCTTGCTCTGCCCAATTAGTGCCGTTGATCGCACCTTTACTGCTCTCTTTGAAGAATGCCTCTTTTTGTGCATCAGTGCCCGTGCACTGCCGTTTCCATCAGCCGCTTTCACCTCCCAAATTAGGGCCCTTCGACTTAGGGCCCTTAATTCCCAAGTGTATGGCCTAACTATTCTGCTGAACAAAACAAAACAACAACAAAAAGACCAAAAAAAACAAGACGTTTGCAATTCTCTGGCAGCAATCTTCTCCTCTGGCCAAGTCTGGATTGAACCCAAACCAGCCCAGGGAGTGTCTCCTTTTATGCATTCCATGCTCTGCTGAATGCGGGTCTAATTACAGGAGAAAAGAAACCTCATGATATGCCAGTTCCACTGGTGTGTAATGCCTCCATCTGACCCTCCCTCAGTCACGTACATGTCAGCATATGATACGCAGCATATGATATGTTCACTGCATTTACAAGGCTAATGTTGGCTAACTACCCGGAGCTACAAATGCTTCCCTTTACTCGGTGCTGATGATGAACCTTGGAGAGCAAAATCAATATTCTGGACCTGCAGCAAGGGAAGATAAAAAGTTTAACAAGCCTCCATTTTGAAATGATCATGGGATGGACTGTGTGTTTGTTCACGTTCATCCTCTACCAAAGCCGGACAAGGTCCAGACAATACATCGTTCAGATTTCTCCACCATCCCTTTTTTCCCCACCATCATTTCTTCTTCGTCAACAATAGGTGAATACTGTTCCCACTGTCAGCTAGGAAGTAATGAGCAAAGCAAAAGGCTCAGACTTCAGTTTTCTTCAGGCTTCTGCCTTTTGGTGACAAAGAAGATTCAAGTGGTGCACCCAACACGTAACCCAAAGGCACTTATTAGAGTGGCATTTTGAAACTTGCTGGCTCAAGTGGAAGTACTGTTGATTTGTCATATTCACCCAGCCTTATTCATTATTGTGATGTATTTTCGCCTACAAATGAAATAGATCATCACGTTTCATAACTAGAGGTGTCCTGCGCACACAATCAACTATTGCGGAATTTTCTTTACTATGATCCATTGACACTAACCTGACCGATCAGATGGTTTTTTGATAGTACACGTGCCTTTGACACACTCCCATAAATGATCCTCCAAAGCCGCCTCCAAGCCAAAGTGTTTGCTATGTGAAATGCAGTACATAAAATATGGAGCATCTAAGAACCACGTACTAAGTGGTGGTTGCAGCGTTGAACATTATATTGGTGAATGAATTACGGACATCCCTTTAAAGCGAGGGTCAATGATGGTGTCTTGTTATGAATACTCTACCACAAATACTAAAGGTTGAGAAGGGGTTAGTGACAGGGTCACTCATCAGATAAGTTCATAGTATACAGAGGTACACAGTCCACAATGCTTTTAAAAAAAAGAGAGATATGGAGACCTTACCTTACACACTGTTACTGTTAAGTTTGAAGAGAAGGTTTGGGGAAATTAAATGTGATTGCTAAAGATGACACTAGATCGAGAGGAAGGAAGAGAGTCACAGGAACGCTGACTACAGCCACAACTACGAACACAACTAATAGGGAAAGGTGAACACTGAGTAAACTGAAGTATGTGGAATTACCAAAGCAGAAACTAGAGAGAAGATAAAAACATTGGTTAATCGGGTGAAAAAAAGGTAAAACACTAAAACAGGAGCTAATACAATAGAAAACATCAGGGGAGAGGTATAAAGATTTGTTTCTCAAAAACAGAATCATGATGACTGTTAACAAGAGCACAAAAAGAGAACAAAGAAATGTTGGGATATATTTGTGAGAAATCGAAAACATCACTAATCAACACAGCAACTACTAGCACAGAAACAGAGAAGAAAGTATGAAGATAAAATAGGTTTGTTTCGGTAGAGATGTTTGTGTTCAGGAGTGTTTTTACTCACTGGGCTGTCCTGGACCCCAGGTATGGCCCTTTTCATCTTCATGGTGACGGAGTGACTCTCACTCTTGAGAAGCACAGCTTTCCTGCCAGGCTTCAGGTAACAGTAAGTGGTGTATGGAGTGAAACTGTAGTCCTCGCTGTTGAAAAGGAATACAGTTAAGCGCAAAAATGATTCATATTTATCCAATACTTGGTGGAACTCCCTATTGTGACGTTGTTGCATCGTTCGAATATCCAATACCTTCTTCTACCCAAACACAGTGTTGTCCATCATCCATAATTTGATCGTTTTATTAGCTGTTCGTCACTGAGGATGCATTACAGACATGCTGGTGTGCTACTACACAAGAACACCCCTCTTTATATGGGGCGTTCATTTAGAGAGAGGCATCTGACGGCCATCCAAGTTTGTATGTATTTGTATACACCCTCACTGAAAAACTTGTGTCTATCTCTCCATTATTTACCTGTAATGTTTATTTGTAAATTTGGCGTTACCTGAGATCTTCAAGATGTAGTATTGTGTGTAACAGCTATTCCTTATTAGAGTCTACATAAAGCCATAGCTTTAATTTCACACTTAAAGCCAATCTAAATACATCATTTTGATATCCACTTTCAGTAGACATTCAGTAGCAGTGCTCCCAAACAAAACCAGTCAACTCGTACCTCAATGCAAACCTGGCGACCCCTGCTGACTGAAGACTTTTATTACACCTATGACAAGGGTGATTTGCGTGTTCCTTTTCTTACAGTGCCAAAGGTAACGGCAAGAGCAAGAGGTTTACCAAATGAATAAGTGTATTTATACGAGATGGGCTTACCAGAGGTAGCCCAGCAGCAGCAGGTGAACTATGACAGCCTCTGCCTCCACACGGGACAGCGTGGTGACTCGGATCATCTGCCGACGCTTGGCGGGGCCCTTACCCAGCCAGGTCTCAGACACCTTCAGGGGGGTCACCTTCTCGTCTAGCGAGCCGGCCAGATTCACGATCTGCAGCACCTCACGGGCGTGCTTGGTGATGTCCACTGTGATGTAGTCTACCCATGAAGGACACAAGGGGGAGATGAAATCAACGTAAATACTGTGTGTGTGAGTGTGTGTGTGTGTATATATATAGGAGGACACAAGGGGGAGATGAAATCAATGTAAATACTGTGTGTGTGTGTGTGTGTGTGTGTGTATATAGGAGGACACAAGGGGGAGATGAAACCAACATGCATACTGTGTGTGTGTGTGTGTGTGTGTGTATGTGTATATATATACACATCTGCATCAATTAGGGATGGGCACAGTTGAATCATTTAAACGCGAATAAATCCTTAACAGCAACTACGTAACTTAGATAATGAATCTGTTTAATAAACCAAAAAAAATCATCTACAAAGTCCCAGTCTTCCAGAGGGCCAGTCAGTCCCTACAGAAGTCCTCTTGGCCTGTCCTCAGTAGCTGTTCTCATCACCAAGTCAACGACCACAAGGTTGATTAAGGGGCGACATCACGCAGCCTTGCCTGACCGTCATTCAGGATGTTTATGACATTCCTAGGGAATCCATAGGATCCTCCAGACTGACAAGTGATGGATGCTGTCGAATTCCTTTTCAGAATCAATATAATTGATCGCAGAGCGAGGAGTTCCGTTCTAGTGACTGTTCCACTATGGTGCGCAAGACAAAGAACCTTAAACCGTGGACCTTAGTTGTCTTCCCTGTCTGCCTTTGTATTCTCCTTAACTTAGCTTTTCCTGCACCATCTCCGCTTGCACAGTTCTCAGTGTTAAGTGTGTTTGGAATCTTCTCGGGATTGGATTAATTCTGCTACGGATGTTTTAATACATTATTTTTGCTTGAATATTGATATTAATCTTTAGGCAAAATTTGACTTATCAACTCAAATTTAAGTTAACTGACCTGACCTGCCTGCCTGCAAATTATCCTATCAATCCAAATGTTTTTTGTTTGACTCTGCGAGCCCCTGCTCATTTCAGCTCAGCCCATGCTGGTCACTGATGCAATCAGTTTTTTTTATAATGTGACGTCATGTACAGATAAACACGTTTAACCACCAGGCTTTTAAGTGTAAACCAAAATGCCCCTCCTTAGTATCTATCCGTCCGTCCGTCCGTCCATTCATTCATCCACCCATCCATTCATCGACGTAATTTCATTTATTTAGGATTTATTTATCATCCCTATTTACTTACACATAGTTTGTCAAACATGTGTAGATAGTCCCCTATCTATGGTCTGCATCCTGTGATGCATCCCATTGAAACATAATGAAGAAAATACAAACATAGCATGATGGTGGGCACCTGCTATCAAATGCTAGACTCACTGTAACCCCATGTTAAAAGAAACTATAACTTGTTACACTATAAGTGACTTACCATTGCCTTGACGACAGATGTCACACATCTGGTTGCAGTCCTCGTCGTCCCACACCTCGTCAAAATGGACGGCAATGGTGGCACGCCGGCATCTACAGGCAGCAGCAGCAGGGTTAGAGGCAGTTTGCATTCACCCGATAAGATGACATGAAACAACACAAAGTCTACCACATAAACACTGTGCTGTGCTGTGCTGTGCTGTGCTGTGCTGTGCTGTGCTGTGCTGTGCTGTGCTGTGCTGTGCTGTGCTTTGCTTAGCCCATCAGGTTTGACTGCTGACAGCATGACATGAATTCTCATCAATGTGGCTGTAATTTAAACATTTAACTAATTGAATTAATGGCTTAATGGTCTCAACTACTCAGACAGGAGAAGGTCATACTTGTCCACGCTCTGGCAGTAATCCACCATGTTGTGCATTTTCTGCTGGCCAGTGTGGTCCATGACTACCATGGTGGCGATCCTGAAGATGTCCTGATAGCCGTAAAACACAATACAGTCGGCTGGTTTGTCATCCCTCCCTGAAAGAACATTTAAAAATTAAAAAAATCAGCACAATGCAGAATACTGTTATCAAACGACACCAATATATATACAACAACAACAACAACAACAACAGTGCTTTTAGCAGAAGGCTGCCCCACCTGCTCGGCCACTCTCCTGATAGTAATTCTCTATAGACTTGCTGATGGTGTGATGGATCACAAATCGAACGTCGGCTTTATCAATGCCCATTCCAAAAGCCACGGTTGCAACCACAACCTGCAGAGATCACAAAAACATGAACATCCAAGTCACAGTATGACCATGCCAAAGACAGACAGCAAACACATTTAAAATAACATACTTATACACTGTTTTTTATCATGGTTTCAGAATGATAATGCCAAAGTCTAGAAGTATGTTTTTTAATGACAAAAACACAAATATTTCCATTTTTCCTACACCTTTTTAACTCCATACAAGAAACACATACCGATGACAACAAGAGGCGTTTACCTGGATCTTCTTGTTGGTCCATTGCTTGTGAACGCGGGACTTGTAGCTGGGCTCCAAGTTGGCATGGTAGGGCTGTGCTGAGATGCCGTTCTTCTGCAGGTCCGAGGACACAGACTCAGCATCCTTCTGAGACAGCACGTACACTATACCTGAACAACACACATCAGCGTCACGATGACATTGTTTTCAATCATCTGCAATGAAGAAAAACCCTACGAGAAAACCCCTATAAAGCCTCTTGTTGACAGTGTATTGACAACTGACACAAGACATCAATGTGGCATTCAAGGCACCATGTAAATATAGAGCCCCATCATTTATATATTGAATCTACCTGACTGATCCTTGTATCTGCTTTTGATGAGTGAGGCGATTTGGCTGACTGAATCTTCATTCAGGGGATCTTTGTAGCGTACCTGGAACACGGCCAATTTCAACTTCAGGACGTTGTCGACAACACCACCATAGTCAACTATTCAACTTTATCAGCATAACCATTCTCACAATTCATGCAAACAAAATCCTGGTGGAAAAAGTGAGCCTCTTCGTCTACAGCTAAACAACAGTAATATGCTATGATACACAAGCTTTATCAAATACATTGCAATGTCCTTAAAACATTATAACACCTTTTATCAGTCATCTTCTGTGGGAGCCACAGGTCTAACAGTGCAACCTAAAGCCACAGTGAATCATTGCCACTGTACCTCGTAGTAGAGGTTAGGTCGGTTGAAGGGAGCGGTGAGGGTGGTGGTGTCGGGGATGCACAGCATCTTCTGGCAGTCCTTGACCACGCTGCTGGTGGCTGTGGCAGTCAGGCCCAGCAGAGGCACTTTGGGAAACTGCCTCTTCAGAATACCCAGCAGCTTGTAGTCTGAATAAGATACACAGATACACAGAGTGCATTCAAGCAATGGCTCATCATCAGACATCAAACTACTATTGTCTGCATTAGAAGTGTTTTTACACACAAAGTAACAAACGTAATAAGATTGTTAATGACCCTCAGAATGAAAACTCTCCCAGCGGACTGGTGTCAGGCATAGGGTAGATTTAGTAGCTTGTGTGTAGTGCAATGGTGCTTGAGCACTGCTGTTGCTCTACTGGTAGATCGTTAAGCCTTACCTGGCCTCGAAATGACCTTCTAAAGTTTCTGTTGTTAGAGTTTCTGTTTCTGTAGAAAATTACTGTCTTTACAGTTATTGAGGTAAACACACACAGGTCTATCTCTGACTACATGGAAAGGATCCCTACAGACACTTATAACGACAGTATGAGTGCTGATCACCACTCAGTGACCTGGGCATCAACACCTCCCTCTGCAACTAGATACTGGACTTCCTAACCAACAGACCCCTGAGTACCACACCTCCTCAACCCTTGTCCACATTTTCTCTTGGACCCTCAACACCTCAACCCTGGACCTCAACCCTGGTCAAGAAGACACCAGTGTCTCTTCTTCCTGAGGAGACTGAAGAAGGCCCACCTGTCTCCTCAGATTCTGGTGAACTTCTACCGCTGCACCATCGAGAGCATCCTTACCAACTGCATCTCAGTATGGTATGGCAGCTGCTCTGTTGCGTACCAGAAAACACTTCACTTCAGCTTCTTCCCTGTGGCTGTCACCCTGCTGAACTCTGCACCACGGTGATAGCGCCCTCCCATTCCCACACCCCTCCTCTAGGGACTGTCCCTCCCCTCTCCACCCTGGCCTGGACTGCCACACACCCCCCTTCAGCCATTGAACATTTGCACTAGACTGTTTTTTTACCACTGTATTATCTCACTTATAATGTATTCATATTTATATCTATTTTTATACCACTTGTCCATAGTGTATTCATCGTACTTCATACCATACCTCATACCATACCCCAATTTACATATGCACATACTCTGCACTTTTACTGGTTTTTTGCACTCCTGGTTAGATGCTTAACTGCATTTTGTTGTCTCAGTACTTGTACTCTGTGCAATGACAATAAAGTTGAATCTAATGTAATCTAATCATGAGCCTGTCAGTGGCGGAATAAAGCGGTTTACTTTGATGCGGATACATGCCTCATAGATCATAAAAATAGGGCAAAGGGTTATAAAAAATCCTGAACTTTCCCTTGAAATCTCACCGGGCCTGAAGTCATGTCCCCACTGACTGCAGCAGTGCACCTCGTCCACTGCGAAGCGTGCCAGCAGACCCAGGTTGTAGGCCTTCTCCAGTTTGGCCATGAGCTGCTTGCTCTTGGCCACCTTCTCTGGCGTCACGTACAACAGCTTGAAGGGAGAGTCCTTGTCGATCATACCCGCCAACACTGCTCGGGCGTGTTCCTGCAAAAAGCTATTGTTATGCTCTGCTTATCGTTCCTAGCATCTCCTGTGGGTCTCTTAGCAAAGACATCAAACAAGATCGTCAAACAGTGGAAATGGACTTTGAACTGCAGGCAGGCATGGCCTTCCCTGCGTCCTGCACTGTGAGGTACCTTTGTGCTGGAGGCGTTGAGGCAGACAGACGGGACCCCAACGGACTCCAGATACATGAGTTGATCCTCCATCAGAGACACCAGAGGGGTGACCACTAGTGTGAAACCTGTCCAGTCACAGACACACGATTTATCAACACAAACATGTCAAACTTATCAATGTTATCTCTGTGTATGGCATTGTAAAGCAAAAGAAACTTACAGATGTACTACACAGATTGAGAGACACAGCTAAACAGACAAATATATAGACCAAGACAATACAAACTCAATTAAAAAATAAAATACAAAATACACCATGAATAGTTAGCACTGCTGATCACCTTTGGAGCACACTGCAGGAAGCTGGTAGCAGAGACTCTTCCCTCGCCCCGTTGGCATGACGAGGAACAGGTCCTTCCCAGACATAGTGAGGTTTATGGCCTGAAGCTGTAGCGGTCTGAACTTAGACAGCTTGAACATGGCACCAAGCTTGTCCTGAACCTCCTTAGACCAGGGGAAATCTTGGTGGAAAAAGAGAGAAAAGTTGGTGGAAAAATAGTTTGTGAAAATATTTACTGCCTAGATGTAAGTTACACTATACATTTTGGGAATCAAGTACACTATGTTCTTTAAAGGCACCATCAACTATTATTCTACACTGGCTGTGCAGTTTAGGGAAGATCATTTTACTATAAAAAAAATACAGCATCTGTAGTCCGGCTTATCAGTGTGGATTGATTCACATGACAAAAGCTGTGTCAGAGGCTAGGTGCATAAAAAGTAAGAAGCACTTATAACACAGTATAAAAGATGTGTGGTGTGTCGATTATCACACTTTCATTTTTATATTTTTTTGGTTGTCCATGTTGTTTATTATTTAGTTTGTTTGTTTTGCAGTTCACTTTGGACACGTTTGCATCCACTAAATACCATAATCATTTTTATCCTTTCTCTCTTTTTTTTTTAATTCATTTTTTTATTTTCTTTTTTTACAATCAATTGAAGCCGTTCCGAAAACACCCACCCTAGTACAGTGTGAGAAAGAAAAAGAAAAAGAAAGAAAAAACAGACAGACAGACAGACCAAAAGACAGACAAGTAGACAGACCAACAGACAGGCATACAAATACACAGGAAATTATCCAGGTGCGGTGGGATTGTTGTATACAAGAGTCAACAGGGGAAGAGAAGGAGTTGATGGAGGAGATCTGTGTGAGTTAAGGGAGATGAGATGTGCCTGCAATGTGTGAATTAATGGCAATTGAAAGGGAGAGTAAAGCTAGAGAGAGAAAGAGAAGAGGTGTAATTGAGGTTGTATATGTGTGTGTATGTGTTTGTGTGTGTGTCTGTGATTATGCATATGATGGTCCAATGGGATGGGAAAAATGAGAAAGAGTGGAGAGTAGAGAAGTGGCAGGGAGAAGGGGATGTACGTGGTTTATGCTACGGCTACATTTGTAGAAAGGTTATAAAAGGGTTCCAGATGTCTTTAAAGGCACATACAGTATATTGTTATTTTTCCTAGCATACATTTCTTCTGTTGATACGTGTTCTGATAAAAGATTGGACCAGTGTTTGAGATGGCAGGATGTTTTGGATAACCAGTTCTGAAAGACTATTTTCTTAGCAATAGCTAGAGAGACGAGTACTGGGATTTTGTGTTGTGATAGAAGGGTGATTTCTGAAGTGTCTCCTAGAAGGCAAAGTGTCAGAGACATTGGGACTCTGCATTCCATGATGGTGGGTAGTGTTTCAATAATGGTGGTCCAAAATGAGTGAACGGGTTGGCAGTACCAGGTGGCGTGGAGATAGGAGTCTGTGTTCCCTGAAGTGCATTGTGTGCAGATGTCAGTGTCAATAAAACCCATTTTGTGCATCTTACTACGGTTGAAGTGGGTTCTGTGAATGGTCTTATATTGTATGAGTTGTAGGTTGGTGTTGGTAGTCATTGCAAAGATGTTACTGCAGATTTGTGTCAAGAAATTGGGGTCGGGAGATAGTGCCAGGTCGAGGTAGAGATGAGTTTGTAGATATGAGATGTAACTTTTTTGGGTTGGTTCACAAGATTTAAGAGTTGTTCACTTAATTCAGAGGGCTGCAATGTGTTGTTGGTTATTTTCATTTTGAATTTGACTAAAGATCTCAACTGTTGGTACTGCAGAAATTGGTCTATCCCGACGCCATATTTCTGGGTAAATGCGGTAAATGAGATGAAATGATTTTCGAATATATGATGGAGGTGGGTGATTCCTTTTTGGTGCCATTTGGGGAAGTAGATAGGTGCATTGTGCAATTGAACTTCTGCACACTTTCATTTACTATGACTTGGAACATTCCGAGGTCTCATTCTGAAGCGTCCTATCTACTGGCCTAAAGCCAATAACATCCAATTTTCATTAGAGCCTTCAAATGATTACCTTTTCCTCTACACATGGGCTGACAGAGAGAGAATCATGATCACATTATTTGTTAATTACTACAACTTGGTTTTGCTTGCATTGCAAGCCTAGTGGCAATAGCAATTATAGGACATAATGTATAGATAAAAAAGTATACTGTGCATAGGAGTGTAGTGTATACAGGAACGTGCACAGGAGTGTGCTCAGGTTGCTTGGGCAACTGCCCGTTTGCCCTCCTCGACTGAAGTTGCCCCTCCGAAGGAAATATATATTTGTGATCAGATGACAGGGGCGTGGCAGCCGCGATTACTGAGAGTTTAAAAAGATATTGTGAAAATTTGCGATCAGATGACGGGGGCATGGCAGCGGCTGTTAGTTGAGAGTTTAAAATGATATTGTGAAAATATGTGATCAGATGACAGGGGTGTGGCTACAGCAGTAAAAAAAAAATGTGTTGCCCCTTTTTTCCAGCTCTGCTCTTCAAAATTCCTGTGCACGTCCCTGAGTGTATATTAGTGTGTAAGTATGAAACATAGTCTAGTTATTAATACAACTCAAAGACTCATTAATGTAAATGAACAGGATGAACACCACACCTGCATTCTTGTAGCTCTGCAGCTCCTGTTTGCTGAGACGGGGTTGGGAGGGTTGTGAGGAGCCAGGTGATTGGGACGTCCCGTCAGAGGACAGCGGGTCCGGGAGGGACTTGAGCAGGCGCGTCCTCTGCGCGTTCAACTCGCTCTGTCTGTCCAGCAGGGAGGCGATCTGCTGCTCTACCTCCTCCAGCTCCAGTTCAATGGAGGCCAACTCTGCCTGCATCTCATCTCCTAGAGAGACGCAAGCCATGTTGGAAACATTATATGACGAGCACAGAACCTAATGGCAGGCCTACATACCTATACGATATAACATGTTTAGTTTTAGCAAAGTTATTGTTATGAGTATGTGATTATGAGATTATTTATGACTTTAAATGATTCCTGCATGGCAAAAATACCTGTTTTTCCTCCAACAAATACTGACACTATATTCACACCCACACACACACACACACACACACACACACACACACACACACACACACACACACACACACAATTACTCAAAACAGGTAATTCTCTGTGGAATACTACGTAGGTGACACATCACCCACTGTTCAGGAGAGGGGAGGGCTCTCGGGTCTGACACCTTTGGCTCACTAACATCCCCTAACAACCTCATTAGGGGAGAGGGTGATGGTGAAAAGCCATGCTGCTACCCTAACTCTATCAGCACTCCCAGAGGAGCGCCACATCACTTCACCTGCCCCTGTGGAATTAAGCCTGATGATCATACACAAACAACTCCGGCAGTGCTTTAGGAGATGAAGGGGATGACTGAGTTTATTCTTATAGTCATGCTGAAACAACTCACCTTTATCGCAGTTGTTCTCCATGTTAAGCACCAGGCTTCACCAGACACTGAAAGTGTTGTTGGACTTTTCTTTTCATTCTGAAAGCATAATATGAGGTTGCAAAATGACTTTAACATCTTCCTTTCACTTTTGCTATCTCAGTCCAACAACGGCTCCATAATTTCAAAGCACGTTCGCTGGGTGGCCTATGGCACTTTCCACAGTGGGGACCAATCTCCTTGACAGCTCTCCAGAACGACGGCCCATAGAGAGTGGAATGTTATCTCAGTGTAAACGAAGGCATCGGGAACGTGTAAATAAAGCATTATTTCCTAAAAAGGACAACGTGTAGCTTACTTTGTAGAACTAGGCGAATCTCATAATACGTGCATGTTCTAAAAGCGAAATTACAATGAGCCAGCCAGCTAGCGAGTTTAACTCATGTTGCACTAACTAACGTTAACCCTTTTACAAACTAATTTGTAGGAACGCTGGCTGGTAAAAGTAAGTGCTACCAGCCACCACTTGTATTAGCCTGCTTAGCAAGCAGTGCACCTGAGAACCTGACAAGATCTACCACGAGAAAACCGATCTTTACGTGATGATAGGGCCATAACTCACCGTTTGGTCAAGCTCCTATGCAGCAACAGAGAGCACACGATGGTACCGCTTTCTTGGTGCCTGGCCCCTTTCTGTTTTCATTTCTTTCTCGCCTGGTTGCTACAGTGACTCTGTTAATGTCATGATGGACCAATGAGGCAGGACTACTACGCGCCCTGTGAATCGGTTTTGATTTTGATTGGCGCCGTAATACACGTGGTTAGCGGGTGCATCCGAGAATTTGGTCGTACAGTGAACAAACTGTTATACTTTTATGCACAAGAAAGACTGAACCTTTCTTTATCAACATTTATGGGTTAATATCCTGTACACCCCGGTGACGTTAAAACTTGATGGAAGCCAGGCCTGTCATGGAAACTGAGTGTGTAGAAAGTTACAGAAGTTAGCGTAGTCTGACATAGTTCTGTTTTATC
Source organism: Sprattus sprattus (assembly GCF_963457725.1). Lineage (NCBI taxonomy): Eukaryota > Metazoa > Chordata > Actinopteri > Clupeiformes > Clupeidae > Sprattus > Sprattus sprattus. The sequence goes on from NC_137912.1 coordinate 18,305,844, forward strand.
CGGAAGATCTTTTTCTGCGCCAGTGTGTAGTTCCGGAAGACGTGGCGGCTACTGCTACTGCATTTGTAATGCAGTTACCTAATTTGCCAGATTCACTGAGAAGTTCTTGCGGCTCATGAGACAGTAAAGCTAAGACTATTCAAAGATGATATCGCTAACGGATTCACAGAGTGAGTTTTTTTTTACTGTGTTTGCAAAACAAAGACACTATTGTCAACCAGTCGGTATACTTGTGACAGCTGTCTTTAAACAACTAAAATAAAGATAATGCAAAGCCATGGTACCTAGCTAGCATGCTAAATCAAATAAGCAAGCCAGCTACCAACTAGCGAACAGTAAAGGAATAGCCACGTTTACCGCTTTAAACCTAACCTATATTTTAAAAGTGTTTACATTAGTAAAACATGTGTTTGTATGGTGAAGTCACGCTTGAACAGAAATTGTGTATGTTTGTATTTAGTCAGCAAAGATAGCTAACGCCAGCTAACCTATCTGTATTTGAAACTTCCTGATGTTCCAGCTGGGTCTAAGAAGCATGATTTTGTTTGTTTTTGGTATGGATAGTGGCTGACAATTAATAGAGTCTAGTTGTATAATTATGTTAAGGCGAGTGTACGAGAGTAGGCTGACATTATGACCGATACGTGGCTAGTGTGATTCCTGTTCTATGTGATGGAGCAGATGGTATGGAATGCTCTCAGATTTTCCTTGCACTAAGTTAAGCAAATATGGCAGACATGCCTAGATAAGATATCTGGCTAACTGCTGACGTAGATATGACATACAACTGATATCAAGGAAAATAAAAGGAAGTCCTGACTTGAAACAATGATAATTGTAAAGGCGCTCCTACAGTCCCTCTTCTCTATTAGGTACATTTATCAGTTCTCGTACTAGTGCCTCTCAAAGCAATCTTAGCATTTCATTGTGGTAGGACACACTGCTAACAAACCATCCTAAAGCCGACTCTTTATCTTGCTTCACAGAAATAGGCATTGGCCTAACAGGGTTTGGAGTGTTTTTCCTGTTGTTTGGAATGATCCTGTTTTTTGATAAAGCACTCTTAGCCATCGGAAATGTAAGTATTCTCACGGAAACCCAAAATATGCAGGCATTGTGTGTGTGTGCATGTGTGGACATGTGTGTGTATGGGTAATGCAGGGGTTACTTTGACTCAAGGCACATTGGCGTAACAGTATCTTTGCCTGAATGCTGAGAATTCAACAGCTGCCAACAGCACTTTTAAAGGCAAAAGTTGTTCAAGGCAAACTGTTATGTTTTGTGCTATGGACTTTCATTACCTGTTACTGCAACAATAGGCTATTTGAGTTTGAAACATACTTTTATCATCACTAATTGTGTGTGTGTGTGTGTGTGTGTGTGTGTGTGTGTGTGTGTGTGTGTGTGTTTGTGTGTGTGGTTCCAGATTCTTTTTGTGGTAGGTCTGGCATTTGTCATTGGTCTCGAGAGGACCTTCAGGTTCTTCTTTCAGAAGCACAAGATGAAGGCCACCTGTTTCTTTCTCGGTGGTGTGTTGATCGTTCTGATCGGATGGCCCATTGTTGGGGTTTGCCTCGAGTTCTATGGCTTCTTTCTACTTTTCAGGTAAGCATCTATTGCAAGGAAAAATTTGTAATTTTAGCACCTGGATAAAAAAATTAATGAATAAGTCATCAACATGATAAACTTTATTTATCATTTGTATACATACATATCTTTTACACATTAAAGTATAATTTGGGAAATGGGAAAAGATCTAGACAGCATTTCATTCCACAATTGATGTATGTACTGAATGAATGCAAGAACACCTTTTTGTATATTAAAAACACTTCTTAAGCTATTTGAAGCTTCAAATTCTCTGATTTGGTGCTGACTAACACTGTGTGTGTTTGTGTGTGTGTGTTTGTTGGTTTGTTTGTTTCTTTCTTCTCTCAGGGGCTTTTTCCCAGTAGTCATAGGCTTCATCAGGAGGATACCCATCCTGGGGTCTATACTTAACCTCCCCTTCATCAGTGGGGTAAGTGGAGAATGAGGGGCTGAACTGCGGCACAGAGGAGGGACACAAGGTTGTGGTCTGACTAAGGGGAGGGCAGCTTAGGCCTGGGGAGCAAATCATATGTGTTTCTAGGCTAGAGATGTTTTCAGATATGCTCTGCAACCCTGAACTTATCTCAACGTTACGTTGGAGGAGTTGTGTGAGAACGCAAATTTCCGAATCAGTTGGACTGAACATAAGCAGGACTTCACCCTGCCAGCTCCCCAGCACAAAGTCTGTGTAATGTCCAGTTGAGCCCAAGTGTGAATAGAGCAGGTCATTGTCTGGAGAATTCACTGCAAGCGAGTGGGCATGTTGACACCCCCTCACCACTTGCATGACACAGGAGAGAGACAAAGCGACCTGCTGCCATTCCGTTTCATTGAGAGTCGGCTCTTAACAGCGACAATAGACAAGTGGCAGGGCAATTAGGCCAGAGGTCTATACATTTGCAAATACTGAGCCATGTGACACGCTGACTGTTCAATATGAGTGAAGACAGCATTACTGAAATAAGTTATACATGCAGTCACAGTTTTAAGCTTATAGTTATTAGCTAGCTAACTTTAGTTCTGTAACTTGGTAACCACAACACACAAACATCGATAAGCGATCAACAACAAGGGTTTCTCTTAGGGCTGTGCCATTATGGCTTCCAACCATTATGAAAATACCACATCACTTTACAGTGGCCCTCCCTTAAAGCCAAAACTCAGTCTCAACCACTGAACGAGTAGTGTCACTGAACTTAAGTCACTGAATGAGGAGTGACACTGAAATTTCACACGGTTCAATATTCAGGACAAAACGTGCTGTTGAATTCGTTAGCAAGCTAAAGATATTATAGTTGAATGTAACAAGCCGAATCTACGGGGAAAATAACTAATGCTATCCAGAGTTAAGGGATCAGTGAGGGAAGAGCTATCCACTCTCTTAGTGTTTTCCACTACAGACCTGTTCAAGACACGATTAACTTTAATCTCAGTTATAGTAGCATACCAGTTTCAAGGCTAGGCTAAAAAGGTAAATACCGTAAGTAAATACTACTATTAATAAAGTAAAAGAAAAGATGCTATTTAATAAAAGCACTGGGGGCCCAGCATCTGGGGCTCATGTCTGCGTGAACAACCACAACACTGCTGGAAAATATCCCATTGAAAACACACAATGAGTTATCGTGTTAAATAACTGTGATCTTAATGTTGACCAAAATAATCGTGACTGATTTTTGCCTTAATCGAGCATCCCCGGCCCCAGCCCTTGCCTCTCCTGCATAGACATAGAAAGACTCTTCCTGTGTCTGTTTGCTCTCCTGTGTCATTCATGTGATTAGTATGGCAAACCAAACTGAGTATTTCCAGTAGGTGAGAATGTGTCTGATACGGACAGTCTCCTGGTCTGTCCGGCATGTGTGAAAGGGCCACGCCGGACCTGATTCTATGGAGTTCATATGAGGGAACGCTTAGGTGTCTAGACTTAGGTTGGAGGGTTTGCAGGGGAATTGTGCTCCAGAATCCTCCAGGCACAATGGCACATGCCAAGTTTGTGTTGTTTGGTTGCGGTTTCACCTCCATTCCAGACTGGAACAAGGTCTGGCATTTGCCCCACTGTGCTGACATAGCTATGCAACACAAGTTGTGTCGTAATGAAAACAGATGTCATGTACGTGTACAGTGTAGAAAGATATAATCATTTTGGCTTAATGTTGTCCACATGCTCTTAACTAATTTACATGAAGCACTAATAGGATTGTCTTTATATAAGCACATAACCCTACCCTTTGATGAATGTTACAGTACATTTGGCCTTGATGCATGTGCCTTTTGCTGTTTACTGATTTTGAGCAGCTATCCTACTAACCACAAAAATGCCTACCAGAACCCTGTTTAAATGTTTGGAAGACTTGATCGGTGTGAACTATGTCTTTGTGTGTGTGTGTGTGTGTGTGTGTGTGTGTGTGTGTGTGTGTGTGTGTGTGTGTGTGTGTGTGTGTGTGTGTGTGTGTGTGTGTGTGTGTGTTCTGTGTGTGTGTGTGTTCCTTTTCAAGCCTTCGTGAGGCTGTCTGTGGAGAGCAGCCCACAGTTGTGGTCAGTCACCACTGCTCCCTGCCGCCACCCCCCCCCCAACCCTAACCACACACACACACCCTTGTGTGCATGGCCTTGTGTGCATGTCACTTCCATCAAGCCTCTGGAATGCATCATCTATTTATTTAGTTGTTTCCCTGATTTTTTTTGTTCAAATCATCCAAACCATAATTCCACCTCTGACAGATCCTTAGAATGATTGGCTTGATGAATGGCCTTGTTTTAGATCTGTGTGAAATATTACTGCAGGGAAAACCTGCTTAAGCCGATAAGGTCAGATTGATGACTAGTGTTTGCTGCTTCTAGCTCTGGGCAGCAGACCCAAAGAAAAATTATAAAATAATTAAAAAAAATAATACATCGTAATTAAATATTCAGGCATTTTCATTTTAAACATTGTCTACATTTTAAATGTAACTAAATCACAGCCTTCTGTACATATTCTCTCATTTTAGAATGTCTTCACACTCTTTAGTTCAGTCTTGTTTTATGTTGCAGCGTACATAACTAGACTAACTAATTCTTCCAACTTGCCTTGTAATACACAATTTAATGCCAAACAAAAGACCTCCATAAGAAATTGTATCCTCTCGGTTTGAATCTTAAATCCCTTCAGCAGGACTTTGAAGCCTTGTTTTTATTAGATGAGGCACAATTTTCTTGTATATGCTGATACAGAAAAGAAGTTATCAGAATAAAGGATATGTTTAACTAAAAGTTGTTAACAGTCAGTTTACGACTAAATGACATTTTTAACATTTCAGTGGAGACATAAGGTGTCCATAAGGTCTAAATGACTGTCTTCTTCTCCAGTTATTTGACATGGATTGAATCCCATGCTTTATTTTCTCTGTATTGTGATTGTACTGCACCATTATGCAAAGTGGCTGTTCTCATCTAGCCAGTCATGTCCATTCTGCAAAAACGGCTTATTTTTGGTCTTTTCCTCTCCGTCTCCATACATTTTTGAAAGCTTACATGTTGTGTTTGCATGATGCTCCAGTCCAGGACTTTCCAAATCATTAACTTGCTTTTCCTTTTCTTGTTTCTTTGCAGTTTGTGGACAAAGCGAGCGAAAGCAACAATATGGTGTAGTCCCTACAGACTGTTTGAGCTGACACTATTTATGGCAATTACCCAAAGCGTCTATGTTTTTAAATCCCTCTACTAGTCAAGTCCAAGTCCAAAGGTCATGTGATGAAGTTTCATTCATTCTCAGACTGGTTCCCTCCTCTTTGGGAGGAACAGGAGAGCGTGAGAGAGAAAGTATTTTGCAACCCCCCGCCCCCCACGCACACACACACACACACACACACACACCTTCCTGCCGTGGCAACCAGCGGCCGCCAAAGTCTGTTACGTTTGGGTGGGCGGAGCTTCCAGCACTCAGGTGTGCCCTCTACCAAAATCCCCTGCTGCCATTGGACACTGTTGATGATGTACTCACTCCACCCACCACTTCACCTTACGCCACTCCCCCCTCAGAGCAGGGGGATTTCTTGAATGTACAGTGGAATGCCTCCTCCATCTTCTCTTTTTCATCCTCCTTTCACTGGAAGAGGGGAGTTGGGGATCCTGTTACGGCCTAAGGCCCAAGCCTTCCCATTGTGCCTGTGGTCTGACCTCCGTCTGATGGAGGTGTCAATCTCAGCCATAAATTCAACAATGTGTTACATTTTAATTGTATTATTATTTTATTTTATTTGGGTCTTATCAGTACCTGGAATGACCTACCGGGTGCTGGGCCTAGTCTAAGGTTAAACTGCAGAAACGGCCATTTGCTTTATAGGATTGTCTATCAATTGTCAAAGTTTTGTCAGATGTTTATTTTAATTTTTTGGTTGGATTTGTGTTTTCCAAACATGCTTGACTCCAAAAGGTCTTTGAAATATGAAAAAAGGGGTAAAGGTTGACGTTGTTGTGAATGGTTAAATGTGCAGTTTTTCTTTGTTTTGTTCATCTGTTACTTTTGTAAATACAGTTAAAAAAAAAAAAACCATGTGCCCTGTCTTTTTTGTGTAAAGGCTGTGACATCAAGTCCAATCTCTGTAGATTTGTATGTAACTAAGCATGCTTTATTATAATTATTATTTTAAATCATTCATCAACTGAGTATGAAACATTGCCAATACCTTACCCTGAATGAATGGCTCCGTGTATGTAGTATCTAACCAATAAAACAGCGCAACGACGTTCATTGAGAGCCTGTCAGAGACTCATTCATAAAAAGGCCAGCTCTTTATTTTCGCCGCGCCAGCGAGCAGATAGCAAACTTATCAATATTTCCCCGCAGCTTGTTACATTAATAACCCGGTTTCTGCTTTCACGCGTGAATTTGTGCTGCGTGCGGAGAAGCATGAATCGACTTTATGCTCTCCTCTTCGTCTTCTTGAAACTGAGGTTCAGGTATAAATCATGAGGCATCGATACATCTTGGTAATGATGAACTGTGTATATTTTATAATGCGGTATTTATGGCCGCGAGTGTGCGCTACATTTAGATGGGTAATTAATTGCGCATGCCCGGAGACGGGTTGTCGCTTAGTTGTTGTATTAGGGACCGGGCTGTAGTCCAACCTCTCCCTGATCAATCTGACATGACCTATCGCTTTGTCTGATTTCCATAAACCATTACACGGAGGAGACCCCCTCCCTCCCCCAAAAGACTATAAATACAGAGGATAAACGCATAGAACACAATTTGGCACGGGCATAACACCTTTCTAGAGCCGAAGAGGATATCAGTAACAATGCAAGTAAGGTTGAGATTGACAGCAGTTCTTCGAACTCTTTTTAGAATAACCTTTTCAAGCGCACGAGAATCGTTTTTGTAATGCGAAATATCTGAGACGTGATGTGACTTCTAAAAATGTAGGATCAAGTAATTGTTTTCAATTATCAAATAGTGCACACCTATTAACTCCAATCCTGGATACATTATATCAACTTTGGAATTAATCCATTCACTCGTTTGCGTTTTACGCATGGAGATAGTGCTGGTGCATGATGGAAAAGTTGTTAATCTAATGGTTAAAGTACGTATTAAGGCTTTGGCGGGAACGTTGTAACATCTTTTATAACAACTTTTCACAGAGTCTGAGGAATCTAACCGCCTACGCCTTCACTTTGTTGCTGGTCGCAACGTTTGTGTCCCAAACTTGGAGCGCACCGAAGGTACTGATGTTGATCACGCTGTTGATAACGCTGTGATTTTCTTCTGACGTATTGAGTGACTTAGTGACAGTAACGCCGTATTTGTTTTTATTTTTCTCACATATAGGGTGGCTTTCAGCGTAGAAACTGGACACCCCAGGCAATGTTGTATTTGAAGGGAACACGTATGTACCCAGTAAAACAATGCATTTTATTCTCCCGGCATAGTTATTGTAATGTGCAAAGAGGTGCTTGCAACGATGAATGTGAGACTGACCCTTTGTTGCTTCCCACAGAGGGACGGAGGTTTGTCCCAGAAGAAGTGAAAGAGGGAGATATCTATGACACTCTACATTTAGGTAAGTTGGTGTTATATAGTTATTGTAGTGTTTGATTTGTGTGGACATTGACATTGAGAGACATTGACATCACTCTCCCTCTCTCTCTCTTTCTCTCTCTGTCTATCTCTCATGTTGTCTACCTGTCCATCTCTCTGCCTGTCTATCTCTTACTTTCAGAGTCTCGTAGTCAGAATATAGAGAAGCTGAGTGTATCCAAAGCGGCTGCAATTCTCCTTAATTTTCTTCAACGGGCCAAAGAGGAAGGTGAGAGGGTCGCACACAAATTCATCAAATTTGATGTGCATAGGATTAGTCATTGTGTTGATTACTTATAGTTATTGTGAGGAGGACTTTCAATAAAAGGTGTGTGTGTTAGCGTGTATGTGTGTTTATGTGTGTTTGTGTGTGTTTGTGTGTGTGTGTGTGTGTGTGTGTGTGTGTGTGTGTGTGTGTGTGTGTGTGTGTGTTTGTGTGTGTGTGTATTTCCCACAAGTATTATAACATAATTTCCCCCCTTCACACTCCATCCATCTTTTATCAGTTGGATTGTGTATAAAGCTGAAGTGGTGTTCTTCTATTTCAGGGGAGGAAAATGAACCACAGGCTTACTTTCCAGATGTTCCAGGATGGAAACAAGACTACTTCTGAGCGACTTTATATATATATATATATATATATATATACATATGCGTTGTATATTGTTCTTTTTTAAATATTGGATAGGACTAATTTATTCTGTCAGAGAAAGTGTTTGTATGCGTGCATGGAGCTGCAGTCTACAGTGTGTCTGAGTGTTTGAATTAAACAAAACATGCATTCATAGCCTCCATTGCAGTGTCAATATGTCTGATCAACTCTCACTGAAACAATTTTCTCCTCACATTCTCTATGAGAGTAAATATGTCTATGTTTTTTTTATCAAGGTTGGCTATCTGGTTATCCTGCGTTGACAGACAGATCTTTATGGCACTAAAACAGATAAGAAAAGTGTCTGGTCCAAGTGATTCTCAGAGGGTAAACACAAAGGACAACAACGTCCAAAAAGTTATGATCAGAAGTGTTTGTGAGGGGTTAGATCTCATTTAAAATCACCTAGGTCCTCTACAGACATGAATATTCCAAAGGGTTTTCCAATTAATGTCTGATATGTGGGTGACACTCATGATTTTGCTCTCTGTAAGGTTTAACACCATAGAGATTATGCACCATTTTATGATTCTTTAGGTTTCTGCATCATAACAACATTGCATTGGAGATCATGTAAGAGACTACGCCAGCCATACAAATCGTCCACTGATTTGGTGCTAAAAATGCTTGGGACAGCCATCATCAGTAAAGGGGAAATGTGGGGTAGAATAAAGATGAGGGAAGGGGTGGGGGGGGGGGCATTTAGTTGCTGTATTGCCCTGGCTGTTTCTTCTTGTCTGGGGGTACGGCCCCCAGCATGTCGGGTGTCTTGATGTTCTGGCGGTCCCACTCTGCCTCCTCATCTTCATCATACGGTTCCTCATCCTCCTCATCATCCTCGTCTTCCACATCAGAGTGGTGGGGCGTGGAGTGGACCGAGGTTGAGGGAGAGGGGGGCACGGACTGGGGTCGGGGATAGCGGAAGCCCTCCGCCTGTGGCAGGCAAAAAAAACGACATGTTACCCCCTTTAACAACGTGCTGGCCCTGACCGCACAAACTGCAAGACTTTGCAAACAAAAAATAAAAAACCTTAGCACATAAGAAGTACCTAAAAGCTTATTTACTGTAGTGCATGAGTACATCAAACAATAACAAAGGCAGAAGGAAGGAGGATACCTCTGTTTGATGATGTGGGAAATAGCAAATGCAAAGAAACCTTAAAAAGGATATCAAGTCTTTTGCAGTGAAGTTGATTTTTGTTTCTGTTACTGAACTTGATAGAATATTAAAGGGCATAATTCCTGAACACACACACACACACACAAAGCTCCCATTGTGCAAGACAAAAGTGTGTGCCAAGCTCATATTTAAACTTCTCTGATCAAAAGTTAAAAAAGAAATGCTCTGGGCGGTGTGATTGGAATAATGTGACCAAACTACATCTTGGAACACACACCGTTCATCTCTACAGTGTGCAAGTCCTCTGCCTAAAGTTTCACACCCTCAACATGTACCTAAATGTTACACATCATTTGTTAAATAAAGTTCCAATATGATTTCTGTTGCTAAACACTGATCACAATGTTAAAACCACTGCTTCTGCTTCTGACAGAATAAGGGGCATAAATTGTTTGTGTGTGTGTGTGTGTGTGTGTGTGTGTGTGTGTGTGTGTGTGTGTGTGTGTGTGTGTGTGTGTGTGTGTGTGTGTGTGTGTGTGTGTGTGTGTGTGTGTGTGTGTGCCTGTGTGCGTGCGTGTGTGCGTGCGTGCGTGCGTGCGTGCGTGCGTCCATGTGTGTTTGTGTGTGTTCCTGTTTCTGTTTGCATCACAACATCTGCAAAGCTTGGAAACAGCACAAATCATCACTTGCCATTCAGCCAAATGTTATTCTGTCAATTAACATGGCAGAAAACAGGTCAGACCTCCTTGTGTTCTCCAGCAGTCGTGGGAGAAAAACGGAGCTCTGATTCACAATATTCTCCTCACTTAAGCACATGTCACAGATTCGAGGTTGAACTATACACACACACACACCCTAACTTGGAGCTGGAGAAACCACAATCTTAGTAGAACTAAATATTTTGTTCACACTTTCTATCTCTCTCACACACCCACACATACACTCTCTCTCTCTCTCTTTCAGACCATGTTATAAATGCGAGTTTCCCAAAAAATGGCACCAAGGTCTGGCCCACCGGCTCCATGTCCTGAAAAACTTCTGACAGCTCACCTGAAAAGTGGCCAGGGCGTCCATCTTGTATTCATCAGGGAACGCCCTGCTGAGGGCCAGCTTTCTGGCACGCATGTAGAACTGGACAAAAAATAAGTAGGTGAGAGCTATGTGGAAAGAGGGAGTGCATGGATGTGCAATGACCAAAGATGTCAATCTCTTTCACTAACAATAATTGATCATTATCACCGATTATTTTTTGTATAATTTTTGTATAATGAGATTCTCACCACTGTATAGAGTCTACATACAGTCAATGATTATACATGAGGCTAATTTCAAAGTTTCAAAACTGGACAGGACCCTCATTCACAACATTCTCAGGAACAATAGGAAAATATTCTTGCATGCCACAAATTCTTTAAAAAAGAACCCCTGTATCGGCTAACTCAATGACAAAAGGAAAAGATGTAACCACGCATTCTTTGGGGGGGTCGTGTTCCCCCCAATACTGAGAAAATACCAATCTGTCCACCCCCAATATACAGCACAAAATATGTTAAATATTAGTTCTCCTTTTATGAACCCTGTCAATGGATCGGCCTCTTGTTATGTCCTATTTATTTTCAATTTAATTCCGTTTGTTAAGAAAAACGTAAGTGTGTGTCTCCCCCAGAATATTAAATTATAGATCATGAAGGCACTAGCTGTTCTTCTGATAAAATGGCATGTGGTTACAATGCAGGCATTACAGAGAGACAGGGAGAGAGACAGGCATACTGTCTCAGAGAAATTGCAATATTCCTTTAGATGTGAATTGAAATGGTCAATGTAGTCCTCGAAACTATGTTCTAAATGTGCAAATTTCCATACATAAATATAGAATTGTAGGCAATGCACTTATCTATATTATGGGGAAGGGTATTTGGACCCCCCCCCCCCCCCCATGTCTATACCATGGTTATGCCCTTAGGTTTAACCATTTTGCATGTCATGACACAATGGACAGATGCCTAATGGGAGTATGAATGGGTATGACTACGACTCAAAGCTGCATAATACATTTTGATCAACATGGCATATGCAACTGATAACGCAGGGAACTGCAGACCAGAGCACAAACTCATTTGTATGAGTGTACCTAAGCATTTGCAATTTTTCAAAACAAGTGACTAGATGATGGAGGTTGAATAGAGGTAATTTTGAAAACCGTACCAAAGGCAAAATACACTTATTATATTATATACACTTACATATTATTAATCATATTACCTGTTATTATTATTATAACCTACCATATTATTCTTTACTATAAGAGTCAGATACAGTTTTGGATGTCATTGTGGATGTTAAAAAGTACCACAAAGGTATAAAGGACGACTTCTGAATATGATGATTTGACTGTGTGTATGACAGCCCAAATCACAGCTTACAGTGCACACACTCACCCGTCCCAGGTACCTCCAGTCGAGCAGATCCGACAGCCTCTCGGTGCGGTTCCTCTGGATGATGCGCTGGCGCCGTGACTGCTGGCAGAACCCAAACATGAAGTGGGTCAGCTGGTTGCACGACTCGTCCGCCGACCGGAAACGCCGGTCCACAATGTAGATGCCTGTCGGAGAGGAAGAGGAGGATCGGCAAGTGGAAGAATACAGCAAGTGATGTAGAGGAAGCGGAGGATTGTCTAGGGGCAGACTACAGCAGGTGATGGAAAGTAACGACCCAGAGAGGAAGAGGAAGATTGGCTAGGGGCAGATTACAGCAGGTGATGGAAAGTAGCATCCCAGTGAAGGGGGTTA
>NC_137912.1:18320558-18360558 GCF_963457725.1 Sprattus sprattus
TGGTGTGTAGCCCCAAGGTTCATAATAGGAGGGGAAGACCCCGAGGTGGCAGCCCCGCACAAACTCCTCATAGTCCATGGGCAGGAGCGGGCTAGTGGAGGACAGGAACTCAGGGTGGAACACAATCTGATGGATAGATAGATAGATTGATAGACAGATAGATAGATACATAGATAGACAGATATATAGATAGGGAGAGAGATAGATAGATATATAGATAGAAGTGAGTAAGTGAAAAGGGAAGAGAGAGATGACAACAAATAACAACAAAATAAGGGAGATGTGGTGGTTCATTGAAGAAAAACGGGCCAATTGATTTGACATTATAGGCTTGGAAATGTGACCCAACACATACATTTTTTATATTCTTCTTCACTTGTAGTATGAGTTTTCAGCCTACCTTCACACGGTCATTGCGGCTGTTGAAAAGACTGATGCGACGCACATTACTCAGAATTGGGTCTGTCGAATCGTCCAGCATGTTGTGAGTAGTCACCGGAGGAAGAGAGTGTCTCTGTGGTGGGTGTGAATGGACAAGGATTAAAAGTGCGTCAGGGGAAAAATCAATACATTTGCTGATCAATAAATGAAAGGTCTCTCAATCAAAAATATGGATATGAATGACATGAAACTGCATAAATGACAGAGCAATAAAAAAACTAATTTAGATGATCATCTTTCTCTGACGCTGACCTCCAGAAGATAATGTGCTTTGGGCCTTAGCGAGACCTTCCGCCTACTCATAAAGTGCAGATGAACAATATTTTTATGACATCCAATTAAACAACGAATAATAATGAATATTCTCCCAAGAGTGGCAGTTTGTCCATCTTATACAATTAGGCGAGTATTTCCCTTGGGTTCCTCTTGTCCCTTCATGATAGGTAAACAAAGCAAGATGACTGATGTTTTTGGTTTAAGAAAATCACGCCCTTCAACCTTTTTCAAAGTTTCATCCAACCCCAGGGATTCTCAGACACACACCCAATCAATGTACTGACATTTACTTTATGGTGCACAACTATTGATATTAAACAGTGGGTTGATTAGACGTCCATTCCGTGCCTTGTAAGGAGGGGCATATATCACTGTAACACATTCAATCGACTGACTGCTGTTATAAGCCTGTGGGTTAAATAATGTCGCACATCGCTACATTACAGCAGCCTGATGTATTTCTAGAGACAGAGCTTCAGGGGATTCCCTCACATCTTGGTATTATTTCTCATCACGGTGACTCGTCTCCATAGCAACCTGGCTGTGACCTCACAATCCTCTCATTCACAAGAAGCTAATCCAGCCATTCATAAAAACAGACCTGTCAGTGAATGAATGGCAAAAGACTCACAGGTTATCTCCTCCACCCCCCACCACCCTTTCTAACACCACATGCCCCTCACCCCCCACCCATCATCAGTGTCTACTCTCTGCCTTTTTCATTGCATCTGTCATATTTATGTTGTCTTGCAGTTCTCTAGCTCTGCAGCTCTATCACCGATGTCAAACACCTATTGGTACAACAGTTTCTCCGTGTTACTTTCAGTACACAAACCACTCATTCACAAGAAGTCAATCGAGCCATCCATAAAAACAGACCTGTCAGAGAATGAATCGCAACAGACTCACAGGTTACCTCCCCCTTATTTGAATCCCTTGGGTATTCTAACACCCATCATCAGTCTTTGCCTATTCATTGCATCTGTCATATTTATGTTGTCTTGCAGTTCTCCAGCTCCTGCAAATGGACTTTCTTCTCACCAATGTCAAACACCTACTGGTACAACAGCCTCTCCGTTTCATTTTCAGTGCAATTGAAAACGTATTTTACACCTGCAGTCATCCTGAAGCTTAATGCAAAGTACCCACTGAGCTTCTACACTTCTATCAGCATCACCGTATAGTATTTTCACAATTCATTGACTGTGTTTCACCAGATCATTTTTACTGTTCATCTCTGGAAAACGTGTTAACCTCATATATGGGCCATTCTACCGAATTGATGCAAAGTCATGTCGGATATATTTTGAATTTTTTTATGCTTTATTCCCAAAACTTTGTCCGTATGTATATTGTACCATATCTAAAGTACACATACTGTATCTAGTAAAAGAACAGTCAAGTTTTATATTGTATTTTCAGAATGTGTTGGAATGTTTTTCCTCTTCCAAAAATTGTCACTACCGAAACATCACATTTACTATAGTAAAAAAGTATTATTATTGACCTGTTCAGATTGTGTTTCCTTCCCTTCTCTGAAGAGTATTTTTACAAATATTTCTTGAAGGTTTTCACAATGAAATCCATAGAAATGAATTTTTTACCAAATTTTCAAGTTCAATTTTTCTGTTTCGGTAGTGACTGCACTGTTTCGGTAGTGACTGCACTGTTGGATGGATGTTCATTTCTCTCCCAAAATCATCCAAAAGGTGCTCTGGGCCGCCCTTTAGTCCACACAACACATTTATTTAAAAATGATGGGATTGAACTACTTACCATTTAATTTTGTCACTACCGAAATCATCTGGTCACTACCATATGTTTCGGTAGTGACTGTTTCGGTAGTGACAATTCTAGCTAACTTTAAGCATAAATAAAGAATTCTAGCAAGCACACGGCTTGCAAACACATCTTTGAAGAGGTGAACACACATACAAACATAAGATTTTCCATGAAACCCCAAAAGGTTTACTTAATTGAAGAAAACATGCGTTTCGGTAGTGACAATTCTTAAGGTTACACGTCGATTTTCAGACTTTGGAACACATTTATATAAAAACTATGGGATTTAGCTACTTACCATTCAACCATGAGGGACAGAGATGCAGTGTCACTGCATGGTCAAAAATGCAGAGTCGTGGCTAAAACACAGGATCAGCCAATGGACTAAAACTCTTGTGTTTCGGTAGTGACATGAAAACTAGGGACATGATTTTTTGAGTATAGTAAATTGATTTAAAAATTAAACCCACAATAAATCTAAATATTCAAAGTTCTGTATCAACCCAATCATAAAGGTCTTTGAAATGAAATCATTGAAAAAAATCAAAAAAAAATTGAAAAGTGTTATTTAAAGGCATTGAAATTTAGATGTCAGGGTTGGGGACAGCTACTTCCCAATAGAAAGTACCCTATAAATGATGATTTTGTATATATTTAGCTTATCACTATCTCATGTAATGCATTGGGTTTATATAGACCATAACATTTTCTCATTAAATATCTATGCCTAAATACGTAATTGTTTTGTAAATAGTTTTTATTGTTGAGGGACTGCATATTACACGAATTCGGTAGAATGGCCCATATAGGTGGGAGAGTCTGTCTCGACCTGAGTCGCATAATGTGTGGAATCCGTATTTAATATTGTATATCAGTTTTTATGCTTTATGTCTTTATGCTCTTTTGTCTGAATGCATGAACACACATGTATCTCTCAATCTCATTTGGGTTGCTGCACATCACTTTGACCCATACTTGTTAGTTTGTTTTTCCTAAGGACTACGCTGAACATTGACATACCTGAGTGGCGTAGATGGCTCTCTTCATGATGGAGAAGTCGTCCCTCTCCAGAATCTTATTCATGTCTGGGATCTCTCCGCTGGCGTGAAAGGGAGAGAGTGTGTGAAGGGAGAGAGTGTGTGCAGGGTGGTGTCACCTCTCACCTCAGGGTGTGTTAGGATGTCTCTCATTTCACACTCCAAACTCCCTGTTCACACCCCGTTAGGACCCCCAACAACACCCACCCACACACCCACACACACATACACACTCGCTCACACACACACACTGTGATGTACTATGAGGGTGGTGAGTGTAAGGGGGAGTGGTGGCATCTAAAGCCTACCTCAGCAATGCCTCGTAAAGCCGCTTGCCAAACTTCTCCTTCACTGACTGAGCGGTGTCCCTGGAGAGAGAGGTATAGAGAAGAAAGAAGAACAAAAGGACAAAAGAGAACAAGAAAAAACTGATCAAGAGAAATAATGACAGTGGAGGTTGAGAAAAGAAAAATCAGAAGTGAGATAGTTCAGAAGTGATGTAGCAAGTATTTTGTGCCTGTGTGCATGCATGTGTGTTGGTGTGTGTGTGCGCGCATGTGTGTGTTCATGCATGTCCGTCTCTCCATGTGTTTTATGGTGTATGTGCCTTCATTCGTGGCTGTGTATGTTTGTGTACAAGTGTGTGAGTTTGTGTGAGTTTGTGTGTGTGTGTGTGTGTGTGTGTGTGTGTGTGTGTGTGTGTGTGTGTGTGTGTGTGTGTGTGTGTGTGTGTGTGTGTGTGTGTGTGTGTGTGTGTGTGTGTGTGTGTGTGTGTGTGTGTGTGTGTGTGTGCGTGCGTGCGTGTGAGTCTGTCGATGAACATCAACCCTGTTGCAGGCCTCTGGGCTGTGTTAGGAAGCGTCCCAAGCCGCAATCGTGTGCGCGCGTGTGTGTGTGTGTGTGTGTGCGTGTGTGTGTGCGTGTGTTTCGCACCCGTGTGACGCACCAGAGCTGCTTACGCACAGCTTGTCCCTTCAGAGACTCCACATTGAAGTTGTTGGTCTTGGCAGGCATGATGAAGAACACCACTACTGTCACATCGTGCTTATGAACCTACTCGGGTAAAGCAGAGGACACAGCCACCACGTGTAACCTTTTAACAGTTTTATTCTGATGGTAGCTTGAACAGACAGCAAGAAATAATGATAAACAGTTTGACAGCTGATCCAATACATGATTATATACAATGATAAAGAAAAAAAGAAAGAAAGTAGAGGAATGCAAAAAAAAAGAAAAGAAAGAGGATGATAAATAACCAAATAAATAATTTTTGGTTGATAAATAACCAAAAATTTGATCATTAGTGGGTAAGCAGTAGAACTGGTATATTTGGATTTACTTTAATTTATTTCATTTTTGATTTATTGTCTGATTTTGATTTATGTTTGATATATACGTTGTAAAGCCTTTTTCGCTCTGGCAGGGGGACTGCCAAAGGAAAATAGCCTTTTGGCTATAATTGGGTGCATTTACATCTTAATGTTCATGAATGTACACTGTCCCTCTTGATCAAATCAACAAATTGTATTGTATTGTATTGTATTGTGTAGGGAGGACACAGATGAACAGACATAAAAATACGAAAAAGTATTGTACCTTTAGTAAATAGTTGAGTCTGGACAGAGACTCCAGGAAGATGTCTGCCCCTTTGTTAGAGAATTCATATCGGCCAGCGATGAAGAAATAGAGTGTTTTCTCCAGGTTAAAGTCAAGGTGTCTAGTTAGATGAGCAGATAAAAAAGAAAAACAATGTGAATGCTATTTTGGCTAATGCTAAATTCCAGACCAAAAGTGTAGTAATGTTGATACCTAATGCTCAAGTACTACACCTAACCCTACCGTCATCTCACCACCGATCCAAGTCTGTCTTCTGATGTAAACAGTGTCAACACAATGGCTTTTTGATCATTTATTCTGGGCTATCCAAATAAACTGAAACCCCACTAACAGTTATTTGCTAAAAGACTAGCCCATCTACACGTTTAAGGCATGCTACCAACATTTGCACATGATATCAAATAAAGACTATGAGCACACAAAGGGAAGTACGAAAGACCAAACAGTGGGACAAAACCTAACAACTCTCTGTGATAAACAGGTGCGCTCACAGACCCATAGAAGTGTCCGCGGACAAACTCCTGGATGCGAGATTTGTTTGTGGAGTGCAGGTTCTGGAACTCATGCATGGCCGAAAACTTCTTCACATTCAACCCGTTGGGTGTCACAACATCTGGAAGATGAAACACAGTTGCTTTAGTAACCACCACCTCTCTTACAGTAATGGCTATAAGTGGGTCAAAGAATTGATGGTAATTAGTTTACTACCATATATTGGAAGACTCAGTCATGGATTTGTCAGTGATGATCCAGGTTTATTCTTAACAATGGCGGCCACACATTGTTGAGACAGAGGCTTGAAGTCACACACTCACTCACAGTGTTTCACCTTAGCTTATCTAACCTACTCCTTAGAGAACAGGCTCTTATATACATAATGGTTAAGGGGTGTTACCAGCTATTCAAAATAGGCCATGGCTGCAGACACTTTTGCCCAAACCTGGGGGGAAGGGAGTTCTCACCTCCTTCCCCAGGTCTGAACAAAGAGCCCTCACCAAGAAATGTTTAAATGCCAATAAAAGTAATATATTTATACTAGGTATAAATAAGTTGGAATTAATGCAACTAACCAGTCCCTTCATTCCCCCTTTTTAAGACAGAATGTCTTAAACATAACATTAGATATTAACTATATTTTCTTATTTTCCTTGTGTGAGTGGCTTTGTTCAATCTCTGTCTCACAAATGGGGCATAGTATTCTCAGCAGTAATAAATACATGTACAGTACATTGTAGCCAGCAGGGAAATAAAATTAAAAAGTGAACCAAAAGCTTAAAAATCAAATCACATGAATCCTAAACTAAAATAAACTAACAAAACAAACAAATCAAAAATGTTTAGGATTAAACAAAAGACAGAACATTTTAAAACATTTCCTTTCTGGTTACTAAGTGGTCCATGCCATGTAAAATTTCTTTATTATAATGTCGGTTGAAGGGTAATACGCTTTAGTGTCCTTGTAATCAAGTGTCCGTGTGTGTGTGTGTGTCTTGAGTCAAGTGTCCGTGTGTGTGTGAGTCTGTGTGTGTGTGTGTGTGTGTGTATGTGTGTGTGCGTGTGTGGTGTCTTGTGATTTTCCGTGTGTGTGTGCGAGTGTCCTTGTGTTTTTCCGTGTGTGTGTGCGAGTGTCCTTGTGTGTGTGTGTGTCTTGTGTGAGTGTCTCCATTCTTTGCTCCATATGGGGTCGTCCAGCCTATTCACTCCTTAGCATATCAGGAGATGGCTCTTGAGTGATTCCTTCAGGGTGAGAGGTGTTGATCGTCTTTGAGTGGTTCCTTTTGGTCAAGAGATGTGGATCTTCTTTGATGGTTGAAGGTGATGGCTGTCCCGTCTGATGGTCCAATGGTTTTGTTCCTCCAGATGGGTTGATTTGGGTTCAAATGTCCCCCTTTTTGACATCTCCTTTCCTTGTTGTCATCGTGACGAGGCTGAATAAGTTGTTGGCTGTCCCGTCTGATGGTTTCTTCCAGAGGGGTTGATCTGGGTTGAATGGTGCAGTTGTCCTTCATCCGCTAATCTCCATATCCTGTAACGAGATTTTGGGGGAGATAATACTGGACAACACTTACATGAGGCAGGAAGCCTCTTAGCATACTCCACACATTAGACAATAGACATTTGGTATTGGGTGTGAAAAGCTGTTGATGGTATGTCTGCGCCCAGATTCGCCATTGGATGTTAATGTATGTGGCGCCCTTGCGGTTTAAGAAGCAGGTTTTCAGGAAGAAACAGTGTTAGCAAATGTCATTAAAAAATTCACAGATATCCTTTAGAGCAAGACGTTGAATATTTGAAAGTTAATCAAACAATTTCACCTGAAAACAAAAGCAGTGGTCACATTTGTTGTTAACAGTTCTGTAACTTCATTCATTCTATGGCTGGCCAGCCCATTCACACATACACAGATTAATTCGCTTGCTCAGGAGACAATGTTTCCATTCCTAAAAGAAAATAAGTTATTTAAAGTTCCAGTTACAGTTTACAAGTTTAGTTAAAGCATTATGTCATAAAAACCCTTATTTCATCCAGATTTCAGGGGCCAGTGAAATGCCAAACCATATAAGGCATTTCATTAATTCAGCGCCCCTGGCGTCATTTTGTTAGGTCAGAATTCAGCAACTAAGACCTGCTTAAAAGACACACAAAAAAAACAAAAAGATCATTACTCAGGGATATGCTTGCAATTGTTCATAATTGTAACACTTCATATAATGATTTTAACTTGGGTTAGATGTGACCAGCTTTCCTAAGGACAGGAGGCCAAATATTCCGGTTTGCATATGAAAGCTGACCCTGAAAAGAGTTAGTGAGAAGTCATGGTAATTCACTCATACAGCCGGTCGGCAGACAGACACACACACACATTCATTTGCTTATTGCAGGGACTTATGTTCACGCCTAGAGAAAGGAAAGAAGTGAGTTACAGTTTACAAGTTAGTTTCAAAGATGGTCTCATAAGATTCAGTTTTTCATCCAGACTTCAGGGACCAGTGAAATGCCAAACCATCCAAGGCATTCAATTAAATCAATGTCCCTGGCATCCTTTTGATGAGGTCAGACATTCAGCAGCTTAAACCTGTTTAGATAAAATACATTCTGCAGTTATCATCTTATTTATGATATGTATGACTTGTAGGATCTAAATCGCTCTGAAGCTAAGCCTCAGCTCCTCCCCCTTTTGATGTTACAGCACTTTTGTTGCTGTAAGATCATTACTCAGGGAATGTGTAGTTATCTTAAACACCTACTGTATATGCAGGATGAAGACTGTCCCCAAAAAAAAATTACCAAAAATATTCTTACAATTGTTGGTAAAAATGTTTTACACTTCATACAATGGGTTAAGAAAATAATGTCTTGCATAAAAATAATTAGTCTTGCTATGTGGCTTGGGTGTGGTCACTTAAGCCTGATGGGCTATTGAGGGTCTCAGTCAAGGCTGGACCTGACGTGTGAATTAAGTGAAATGTGTGAAAGTTGTCTGTAACTTTCTGTGAGAAGTTACAGTCTAAAATCTAGCAGTCTTAAAATCTGACCTTCTCAAACGCATTTTGAAATCTGGATTTAGAGAATCCTATGTCTTGAAACATGACTGGTCAAATCCAAGCACTGAGTTTCCACAATTTAATGTAACAATGTACAAATTAACTTAAATTTAAAATAATGCTGTGTCCTGTTTTCACAACACCCGTTTTTGTTCACAACACATATAATCCCTTTGGACCTAACATCTGAGACAGACAGCAATACATTGTAGCATGTCAACCCATCAACTCAGACAGCGGTTGACAGTGGCTACCCTTGAGCGTTACCGCACCCAAAAATCTTCTGTGATACTGCACAGGCACTTGCTATCCTATTATTCCTAAGGTTAGATAAGCTAAGGTGAAACACTGTGAGTGAGTGTGTGACTTCAAGCCTCTGTCTCAACAATGTGTGGCCGCCATTGTTAAGAATAAACCTGGATCATCACTGACAAATCCATGACTGAGTCTTCCAATATATGGTAGTAAACTAATTACCATCAGAATCCAGCATGAAATAAAAGTAATACATTTATATTACGTATTATTCACTACTATCCTTTTTTGGCTATCTTGGAATTGTTAAGACTATACAGTAATAGTTTTATTACATGTTGTTTTCTATGGTGTCATGATTACATTGTGTGAGTCGAATAGGAAGGAAAACTTTTTTTTCTATTCTATTCTAATTCATCTCACTGCAGCATTGAAGAAGAACCAAGTATCTATTGTTCATAGGTGTTTTCTGGTGCTAGTATCTATGGTTGCTAGAAATCATCACTGAAACATCACACAGGCGCTGTCTGCCGATTGGCCCACCTGGGTTCCTGTGCAGCATGTGATTGGCCTCCACAGCTGTGATCTGTGAGACAGTGGTGAAAATGTGGGCACAGTGGACAGCCGCCCGCTCCAGGCAGTAGCGGTGATAAATTTGCCTCTCCCCGGCTTCCTGGTCGACGTTGAACTGAGAGGGAAACGCACACAGAATTGTCCTTTCAAAACTCATAACTCAAATTTTGGCTGTTTAGCTTGTCAGCTTTGTTGACAAATCTTAATTGTTTGACCTCCTCCGCTATTGGGGGTGGTCAAGAGCTTATCAAGTATCTTCAGAAGGTCTTGTAAATGACCAAACAAAATGACCACTTAACCTTGTAAAAATCTTAACACTGACAACATTGCCATTTTGTAAAGGCCTTTACAATTCTGCTTGCCCATAGCTTTCACTAAGTTATTCTGTATGTAATACTAACAACATAAGGTCAAGGACTGATTTCAATTTTGAGACAGATGGCTCCCCTTAAGAGATGGGTTCTGATCAAGGTTTTCAAGGTTTTTGCTTGCTACTGCTACTAGTGTGATGTCTCTGGGGGCTTCAGGCGCTGGTAACTAAAGTGCATGGAGGGAATCTTTATTTTACATGAAGCTATATAAAACTGAATGGAATGATGGATCAAATTAAAAATTAGATTGATCTGGACTGAGCTGAACTGAGCTAAACTGAGCTGATCAGAATAGAGTAGAATTGAATTGAAAGGAATTTGAAAAGACATTCTCAACTGCTAAGGCTGAAGTGTCCAGAGGTGTGTCAGGTGTTTATGAGAGGCATGTTCATGAGGAGAACACAGAACCCTGGAGACTAGCTAGCTGTCCATCAAGTCAGGCAGTCTGTTAACAAGCACTCCAACTCCAGTAGGCCAGTATGACCTTTACCAACAAGGTAATGGCAACCAATTATTCACACACTCCTACTTGCGCAA
The DNA here is from genome assembly GCF_963457725.1 of Sprattus sprattus. Lineage (NCBI taxonomy): Eukaryota > Metazoa > Chordata > Actinopteri > Clupeiformes > Clupeidae > Sprattus > Sprattus sprattus. Next base: position 18,330,993 of record NC_137912.1, read on the forward strand.
TCACAGACACACAATGCACACAGACACACATTCTCACACACAGAAGTGCTTTGTTTCATGATGCACAGTTCATGAATATAGATAGACTTTCAGCCTACTTCAGAGCCCCAATGCTCAATTACAAACACAAAAACAAATTACATGAAAATAAACAATAATTGAAACGATAAAAGAAAATAAACTACAAATGCAATACGTGATGATTTAGATCATGATGTTTTAAATGTTTACATTAACTAAAACTGGTAGCTGTTGAAGACAGAATATTTGTATTGAGTTGTGTGTGAGTGTGAGAGAGTATATAGACATGTGTCTGAGCTATCCAGAGAGTGAGAATGTGAGTCCTCACCTTATCCAGGTTATTGTAGAAGTCTGCATTCCCCGCACACAGGTATCGACCCAGAAGGGTGGCGTGCGTTGTGAAAACTGTTGCTATGGGGATCTTCCGTGAGCGCAGAAGCACGAGGCCGACCCCCGCCTGCCATTCATGGAAATGGGCGATGACTTTCTTCTCCTCTCCGATATCATCGGTTAACTAGAAAACACCACCAATCTATCTAATTATTAGCTATTGAACAGGCATACAAAGATATTATTTCCTAAGCAGTTCTATAATGAGCTACTTTACACTTTTGTCCAATAAAATGTATTTAACCACACAACACACCCCAAACCAATAACCAATATTCATGAGTTAACAAGACAAACCTGGCCTATTTAATTATTATATTTAATTACAAGGAAATACATGGCTACATAATGAAACAAAATCAAAGGGGTTTGAAAATTCTGCACAATGGGCCTCATTCTCGACAGCAGTTGAGAAGACTTTAAGAAGGACTTTCTTCTGAACTCCACTTCGGTGGATTTAGGAAATCATTTGCCATTCTCCATAGTTTTCTCATCTGGGATTTCTTCTGAACTTCAGAAGACTTTCAGAACACCAAATAGCAGTCGTAACTCTGCCGGAATCTTCTCACATGCGATTCCTCACATAACCACAAGATGGCCGACGGGGCAATCTTGTGGTTATTTGAGGAATCGCATTTTTTTAAAAACTGGGTTAATGTCTGAATTTGTGAGAAACCGTTGGTGATTGCGTTCACGTCAACTCTACAGACATCCTCCAAACCAAATATTTATAAAAATAATAAATACGAGAATATTTGTATCATTAACAATTACGTTCCACATTTATAGTCATGATTCTACGAGGCATCGTGATGTCATTAAATAAATAAAAGGACTACACCAGGATGCTAATCCAGACTATTCTCATTTGTAGATCCATGTTGGTGGAATGAACTGCCTAGCTAGTACTACCAGAGCAGGCGGTGCCTCTCTACCTTTAAGAAGCTTTTGAAGACCCAACTCTTCAGAGAGCACCTCCCTTCCTAACTGACACTTCGATTAGTACTTACAGCAGTTGCATTCCTGCACGTCTTTTTTTTGTTCTACCTCGTTTTTCTATTTCTTATGTAAAGTAGTATTTATTGTTACACTAGGTCTCTATTGCTCGTAGCTTGACTGTTCTCTCCCTTGTACGTCGCTTTTGACAAAAGCGTCTGCTAAATGACTGAATGTGAATGTAAATGTACACGAAATCTGCAAATTTAAGTGAATAAATAAATAAACACTAAACCCAATCGCATTAAAATAGCCATAGTGGAATAGAATGGACTCATATACATCCTGCAGTACCTCCATGTCTGCACCGGCATGTTAATTGTATTGCAGTTAAATCTGCATTTTTTTGCTAACTTTCCGCTTAGACATTACTCGCCTTACGAGGTGCTTTCGTGTGGATTCGGGAGATTCCGACAGCACACGTTTCTACGATTGCATGCCCTAATAAGGAGCTGGCGGGGCGTGTATGTATGCAAATCCACTTTCACGAGAAAGCGCATCAATTTAACCTCCTAAGACCCGCCCATTCCTTTTTTGTCCTCTGTGGAGGACATGAGTCTGAGGACTTTAAGTTAAGCACAATCAATGCAATCTTTTTGAGTCCTACTGTACAGTGAAAAGGACATCATGGGCTTTCTAGTGAGGTCACAATTGTGGGTGTGTGGCAAACAGAGCACATGGACTTTCTTTTCAAAATGGCGGCAATTGCACCATCCATATTTTATGGCAGGAAGGGTGGAAAGTTACCAATTTTTTTGCAGACATAATGTTTTTTTTGATAATAATCAAATTGTTTCTTCAATATAAGAGTCTTAACTACAATTTAGAAAGATTTCAAAAATGTACAGTCATTTTAACCCTTTGAAAACACAACTTTTATTTAGTGTCCTCTGTAGTGGACAGCGGGACTTACTACCACCAGTTTTAACCACTTTCCATACTCTAGGAAGCAGGAACTGAGTGAGGCAGAAAATATATTACTAAGAACTGATGCAGGGGAGTCAGATTTAGAGCTGTCAGGGGATGAGGTGGAGGAGGGCCAGGCAGTTGAGCTGGAAGGTGAAAGCTCAGAGTAGGACATATCAGCTTTGGAGGAGACCGAGCAGGGAAAAAAGAGACGCTGACGGTCCATTATGTGCTGTTAGTTGTGTTATTGTATGTTATTTTTAAAAATGATGTTCCAGTGTTCAGATATGTTTCCTCCAATGAACTAGTTCTTTATGTTGATGAAATGAAAATTCATTTTAACCAAAAAACATATGAGAATGAATTCATGTTTTTGATCAAGCAAGACCCGATGTCCACTACAAGGGACAGATGATAAAAATAAAGAAATATATTTTTTGAAAAAAAAATATTTGCAATATGCTTCTTTCAGCCACAATACTTAAATTATCCCCAAAAAATCTGAATGTCAAAACCTTTTTTCCTCCTGGTCTCAACTAATCCGGAGGAACACAGCTGAGAAGACTTCAGATGCTAATGAACGCATTTTCAAGTGTGCGGGAATGCGGCGGAAGCGTTTCCCTTACGTTGTTTTTAGTAAGTAACATTTCAGAAGAATTTCAGAAAATGAACGAGAATGAGGCCCAATGTCGTCAACTTGAGCTACTGCACGTGAAATGGGTCACCATGGAGACAAAAAGGTTCACCACGTGGGTATCCCAAATTGCATCTGTTTTTCTCATAGTAGACATTGCATTGCTACAGTAAGACACATGTCAACTTGTAGTCAGACGGACAGAGGATGACCTCTTTGAAGAACCATGCCACCAGCGAGCCGAAGATGAGCGCGTCGTTGGCCTCGCGGTCGTGGTTGGGGATCCCAATACCGCACGTGTCCCACAAGTCTCCTTTCCAGCGGTCCACGTTCCACGCCGAACCTTTGATGTCGAAGAGGATGACGAAGGGACTGCCCTCGATCAGCCAGCGGCCACAGTACACCTAACCCACACACACACAATACAGAGCAGTCTGTCAGTTGCTTAGTCTATTTAGTTACTTTACTTTAGTTAGTTAATTTAGCTAATTACCAAAGTTGTAAGATTGATAGACATTACAGTATTAGTGTCAGACATAAAGCACATTATTTAGCCCAGCCTGTACATTACTTTGGCAATACGTGAGATGCTTTATAATATGCTATATAAATGAACATGACTCGGCTTAATTGATTCAAAAGTGTAATACAGAAACAAATGGTGTGTGTGAGTAAAGTTTTTGACATACTGTTGGCACTGAAGATTTTTCTTTTTACTGTTTATACTTTTTATGTTTATGTCGACTATACCTATATTGCAAGCAATTACATAATTGTGGCCTGGAACTTTCTTCACTGTATCCCATTGTATCCCACATACTGTATTAGGTCTAAATGTCTCTGGCAACAGGCAGAAAAAAAGTTGGAGTTAAGATTGCTCCGGGATATAGGAAGACATGAAGGCCTATGGATCTGAATGTGACAAGGTGACAAGGGTCTGCTGGGTTGTTCAGTTGTTTTCCTCCTTTCATTTGGTGTAGTGAGAGACATTTGATTGGAGGGGAATAATGAATCACACACACACACACACACACACACACACACACACACATATCACTTTTCAGACATGAATTCCTGAATGCTAAGAGCGAACGTGGCTTTCTGCATTTCCTTTCCTCTAAGTATCATGCTGAGCCAAAACCCTGGGCAGTCCACCACAAGAAGGTGAAGTTTGCCCTCTGCTGGACAGCAGTTGTCACTACGGTCACAACACTAAACCCTCTTTTTTTTAAAGCTCAGCAAAGACATTTCAGTTCAATAAAACTAAATATCATGACCCACCTTAATCCAGCTGTTTCAAAACTCTCTTTTTTTAATGATTAGGAGGGATCCAATGGTTTGAGTAAATTGTATTCAAACAACACATGACAAACAACCACAATGCCATCATTTTCATTATAATCTAAGGAATGCAACAGCATTGTTTTCATAAATAAATATGCCATAAAATAAAGATCTTAAAATATAACCTCTATGCAGATAACAAAATAAACAAAGAATAGTTGATGACCTGGTTGATGGCAGAAGTAAAGACACAAAAGCTGGCTGACCTGGCAACCGCTGTTGATGAGAGCATCCATGGCTTTCTTAATGGCAGGGGTCGGGGGGTCGCACTGCTCCACTTGGGTCTTGAAGTTGTGCTCATAGTAGGGCCCCATCATGAAGAAATTATCACCCCATTCATCCACTGTGATCTTTGCTTTGGTTTGAATGACTGTGTATATCCCTCCAACTGGACAAGTGCAAAAACACACACACACCCACACACACACACACACACACACACACACACACACACACACACACACACACACACACACACACACACACATACACATGCTCACAGGCGCGCCCACAAAGACACACATGTTCAAAACATCAACACAAATATAAACTGAATGCGTTTGATGAATCCTCTTATTTTTGTGTCCGGGACAACCCGTAAAGCTTTTTAGATGTTAGCTGTTATGCACCTAGGGTCAGTGCACAATTGGATTGCACAAAGGTCAAATGTCTCACTTAAAAAAAAAACTTTCTCTAAACACCGTTGCATGTACATAATACTACCACCAGGAGGCACCACATAAATGTCACACGAACCAGTGTAGACCATTTACTAAAATATATATATTTATTTTATGAATGTTTTTTTTACTGGATGTGATTGTCTGTCTCATTCACTGGCTTCTATTTCTCAGTCTATTTTTTTCAGAGAATGTTACTTTGAAATTGTATTTTTTTTTTCACTTCACTTGAGGTGGTAAGGAAATATTCTGAATTGTATTATGTTGTTAAACTATAAAACTTGTTATTTTTTCCTGGAATAACGGAATCATTGTAACCATGCTTTGCATCAGTGACGTACACCTGGAAATCTAGTTCTGCGGTTTAATGTTTAAAAGACAGAGGTCCATTTCCCCACTGGTCCAATTGTATGCAATATTTACTCTTGGGGGCCTGTCCAATGGACTCCCATTTCCCACTATGACTATGACTTTCCCCTTCCCATTATGTTATATGCTATGGAGAGGGTGAATACTCCATGTGCCAGAGGGGCAAGGAACTTCTATAGGGGCCTCTCAGTTTGTGACAAGCAAACAATAGGGCCCATTACACAACGCAACGAACCACTAAGAGCTGCCCATAGAGGATAATAACTTACATTCAAATATCAACTGTAACCCAACTACATAAGCACTGAAGGACTGACAGCATTGCAATATACAGTATCCACTGACCCTCTCTACTTGCTGGATGCAAGTCAGCTTTTATGTTTATTGCCCACCTTTATTAGTTACTTCCCATGCAATCTCAAAAAGCAGAAGATTCTCCACGGGGACGTCGTCCTCCTCCAGAAGAGAAAATCCACTTAAAGATGTTATGGACAGTGATCTGGACATACGCCTCATGGTGCCGTCCGAGTAGCGCCTCTCTCAGTGGAAATCAATGAGTCTTCAAACCTATTGGCCGCGGTTAATGAAACGATATTGTCCGCAGGACTGAGCACAGTAGCGGACTCGTGAAAGCTAAAAGGCGGAGCGGAGCCTTGATGCTGAGGGGGAGACTTAGACTGGCCAAAGGGGAAACGCTTGCATTAAACGCGACCCGTTTTCGCAATCCCAAACTGTGTCCCTCCTGCCACACTGCATAGGGACTGACCCATGACAAGCACAGCAGTATTGGACGCTGGACTGAAGTCCACTGACATCGAGGTGAAAGTTTTGGAGAACGCTTCAAGAGGCACGCACGCCATGCGGACGTGGAACAAGCCTCCGGACGTTTTGCGTGAAGTGTAGCATTTAAATTATTAAAAAATAAAACTACTTACATAGATTGAATATACATAATTGTAATTGTATAAGACATAATCAACAAGAAGGAGATTAATAGCTAGTGATAATATTGTTGGTATTGCGTTGATAACAGGTGTAATCTGTTGTCAAGTGTGCGAGGTTTAGACATAAATCCAATCTATTGCTGTGATTTGATATGCTGATCCAGCGAAAAAGTTCACGCACACACTGTCAGAAGCAAACAACACTATACGACAGTGTACACACAAACAGTGCCAGGACCAAAACAACAAAAAATGACGTAACTCTACGTAAGTGACTAGATGACCATCTACTGATTATTATTTGTATACAGCCAGACAAACCTGGGAGGGAGTGCACCTATAGACATGTATACATGTCTATGAGTGCACCAACCCCTTGGTCCTTGCTGTCGTTTGTATGGGGCGCCGTTTGTAAAATGTTGCACGTTCTAAAATCCTGCTCAGTTTTGTTACATTAAGCATTATTATATTGGGGGGAAAAAGCACGACAATATTCAAAAAAAAAATCTGCCAAAAATTATCCTTGGAAAAGTTATTGCATGAATTTACATGAATATCTATCTAAATGTTTGAAAAAGTGACATATGAATATTGTCGTGCTTTTTCCCCCATATTATAATGCTGAATGATCCAAAACTGAGCAGGATTTTAGAACGTGCAATATTTTACAAACGGCGCCCATACGTTTGTGTGTCAGCTGGGGGAGGCATGAATCTCCTCCCTTGTCCAGAGTTCACATTGCAGTCCGTACACTTTTAAAAACATTGGAACTGCTGATAATGGACCGCAATTGCTATGACAACCGCGGGGTTATAATGGCATTAATTTAGCCTGCAGAGCTGAAAAAGAATGGGAACCTTGTTAATTTAAAGAGCTCATTTATTTGTTATCGCTGGAAGTCTGCATTTATCAAAAGTGTGTTGGTCAGCTCTAGCCTATTAAGGCGATTAGGTTGACACAATAATGAAGATGAGATGATTCAGTTGTTGTGGTTGTTGTTTTTTATTAACAAAAAATACAATTTATAAGTCACAAACTTCTATAAGTCGTTTTGTCAATTTGTCTTATGTAGTTTAAGTCTAATGTCTTGTTCTGTCTTTGCTAATTATTTTTATAAATAACCATGCGGTTAACATAACATTTTTAGCTCGGTAAAAGGTTATTATTTTCATTATTGTTTCTGTTTTTGTGAAAACAGCTGATATCTATGTTCTTGTAAACTAATACTGTTGGGAAAATATCTGTAAGGTACGGGCAGGCAGCATGTAAACACAATTTGAATAATGGCCTCGCTGCGCACTGGTGAACGTAAGTTCCTGGAAACGTCAATTACGCATTATCACTGGGGCGCGCGAGCACTCACCAATTTGGTAGTTGCCCGCGCATTCGCTCGATTCCCGTGCTTGAGGGACTCGGTCATTAAAGGGTAACTCAAAGAGGTATATATGCACAGCGACTGGATATGCTTGGAGAAAAGCGGATTACCTACAGCAGACGCTGCGTGAAATATTGTATGCGCGTCAGATAACTTTGGATATCTTTTAAACATCCCAAAAGGCATGAGAATGCACGCGCTTTTACTAATTTCAGCAATAATTTGCCACTATGGAGCAACGGGGACTTTGATGTACGACTATGAACAACCAGAGCTTACCAGCACACAAGGTAAATGTACTTTCCCCTTCATTCAAACACTATTTGTAACGTTAACGCAGTTGTCATTAAAGATTACCAGTTTTACACAGGGAAAACAGTTATGCGCCATTGTTCTAATTGAAAAAAAGGGATAAAATGTGTCAACAACTAAATGTCTTTCATTTTATGAATAAATACGACAACTTCATTTCTGCAGAGCCTGCACCTGTTAAGGTTCGCCGGTACGCAGAGGTAGCTCGCAGAGAGACCAACAGCCCAGGAGGGTCAGAAGATGAGGCCCTCTGCCTACTGTCAAAGGAGAGAGACGCCGTGATGCACCTCTCCTGCAAACAGAGATTAACTCGGAGTAAATTTAATATCAACCCGTTTGGATTGCGATTCGGGAAACGCCAGGATCTCCTTAACATACCATCTACGACATCAGGAACCCGAAAGCTCCTACCTATTTTACTCTACCTTCGGGATCTGCAGATAGCCACCTGAAATCCACTGAAACAAGACTACTTAATTGAAGTCTGACATTTTTGTTTGGGTATGAACTGTTCATACCGTGTTATTCGTGTTGTACTTCTGTGTACCTTTGTTATCGAGTCAAAAACAACAGTTCGTGTATTGCTGTTAGGCAGTGAATGAATAATAAATGTTTTTATACCTTACTCTTTCCCTGTTATTAGATCGGCAGAAATTGCGATCTTCCTCTTTAGCTTTAGCTAGTGCACTCAATTTAATTTCCATACTCCTATGCATATGAACTTATTTTTTAACAAAACTCAATACATAAACCAAACACAGACCAATGAATTCCTCTTACATGTTTATTAACTTATTCATCAGTGTTGTCAGCTTTAAACACATTCAACAGTGTGAATGACGATCTACAGTTTCCACCTTGATTTTAAAAAAATGGTCAATGTTTGTTCACCTCCACCTTGGCTGACCTCCCTTTTGATCCTACATAGGCTACAATAGAGTGCGCGAGAGAAAAAAACAACATCCTCTTCCCCATACCTGGGATCAATAAAGCGCTACTGGTGTGTGTGTGTGTCTACACTGCTGGAGTAGATTAGAAGAGGGGGAAAAGGATATAGAGATACCAGCATCTACTGAAACACCCATAAGGGAGGAGTTGGGTGGAAAAGGGCACCTTCTTGTTTTACTTCATCTCGCTCTTGTTCCTAAGGACCCAGCTGAATGAGACATCTTAAGAGGTTTCATCGCGGTGGGGGTACAAACTAAACCACTAAAACCAAACAATACAACAGCCAAGCAATCACATCCAAAACGGAGGCCTAAGGGCAAAGGAGGGTTGGACGGAGATGCAAGGGTGTACATACACCACAGAGAACAGCTAGGAGTGTGTGTGTGTGTGTGTGTGTGTGTGAGTGTAACATGGGTGAGGAGTGTGACTTCTCAGTCAGGGCAGGAGTGTAGCTCAGAGTGTGAGCATTGGTTTTTAAAATTAGACTGAGGTGTGTGTGTGTGTGTGTGTGTGTGTGTGTGTGTGTGTGTGTATGTATGGTTGCACAGTAGCATGACTCTACAGGTCCTTCAGGTCCTTCTGGATGCCCCAGAGAGTGTCGCCGCTCTTCTTGAGCTGGCCGATCTCCTCATCGTTCAGTGTCATGTTGATCACACTGTTCACGCCGGTGCTGTTCAGCACACATGGCAGGCTCAGGTACACCTCCTCATCGATTCCAAACATGCCCTGTCAATCAAGCACAACAGCCAATCAGTGACAAGCACTAAAAGATCTCTCCTCCCATGGGAAATGGCTATACTTCTGACCATGATGATGCACATCTGGTATACAAGATATAAATTTTATACACCTGAGAGTAAACTGTGTGAGAGACAGAAACGGATGAAGAGAAAGAAAAGACAATGTTGTTCTTTTGGTCTTATTGCAAACGTTAACTCAAAGAAAAGTGACTGTTAAATATCTCTCAGGAACAGAGTGAAATGGGTGGAGACAAACAGAGTGACAAAAAAAAAAAGACACAGAAAAAGGTTATGAGATGGGCGTGGGGGTGTTAGTGGAGAGAAGCACTGCATATGGCAGATGAAGAGAGAGAGGGAGACGGGGCAATCCATTAGGGTGGCAGAAAGCATCAAGGGGCAGACAGAGAGGCTGTTCACACCTGGCCTCAACATGAGTCTTGGGTGATCCCAAGTAGGCTGCTCTAAGTTCTTCAGTTCACACCGCAGTTAAAAATGCATCTCAACATTCTCGAGTACCCCACTCTTTATGCACATAACAGCCACATCATTACTGCTTGCAACAACCAAATGCATTGTTGTTTTTAACCAGCAGGGGGCAGCAGTCAGGGATTAAAGAAAAAAAAAACTTTCCTTTTTTTAGGCCAAGTTTATTCCCCATATGAAAAAAAAGAGCGCGTGTGTAGCCTACATGCCCTTAGCCTTTGAATATTTGCACGCATCATTAATTGTTTGTTTACCTTTCAAATACCTTCTACATCTCACGGTGTCATGCAGCTGTCTGGCTCAAGTGTCATGGACACCAATAACCTACTAAACACTAGAACCATGGCGAGTGTCTCAAAGTGGGGCTTTTATTTGAAATGAGAGACATGCCATGTACGTGTATTTAATTTTGAACTTTGAAGTCAAGTCTAAAAATTCATGGGGATACTTAAACTGTGTTTTCAGCTTTGCATGACTATGCCACAAATAGAGTCTGATTAATCACTGACAGTAAATCGAAGCTGTAACTTCATTGTAAAAACATGATACTAAGCTTTAAACATACAGAAATATTTTGCTGACCTGACAGCCATCTTTTCTGAAGTACTGAATATTGTTTTCCTCGACACCGTGAGTCCAGCTGCTGGAAACACCATTTGTTTGCGCTACTGTCCTTCACGCACCGCTTCTCTCTTACACACACTCGGAGCAGAAACCGAACTTTAATTATGGTATGCATTGTGTGTTGACTGGTGTGATCATGCGACATTGATTAGCCTATTCAATATAACGCAGGGCTGTATTAACCTCTCTGTTTCGTTATAATACATATAATTGTTTGATTAAGGTAGGAAGAGTATGATTCAGTTTGTGGCTTTAATTAGTAGCCTTAGAGAAGGTCCAGTCTTTCAGCAGCATCATTAGGCCCAAGATGTCGGATACACTCCTAATTCATCTCTATGGTCAGTGTGTGTGTGTGTGTGTGTGTTGGATGTCCTCTTCCCTTACCTTGACCATAGTGGAGACAGGGTGAACCCTGTTCATGTTCTTGATCAGGCTCTCTGTGAGGTCAGCCACACTCAGACCAATGGCCCAGTTGGTGTAGCCCTTCAGCCTAATCACCTCATAGGCACTGCATACACACACACACACACACACACACACAACATCAACAACACCACCAAACATCCAAGTGAAGACACAGACAAACACATGTACAAGCACACACATATGCACACACATACACAAACACACACACACAAAGAGGTCAATCAATAGTCTTCAAAGAAAACCTTAAGAAAGAACAGGAAGCATGTATTGATCACAGGGGGAAAATAACATGTCCGGCTAGGAGTCAACACATTACCACTTCCGTGCAATTGTCCAATTTACATGTACTAGAGCTTAACACCACTAGGAGCTATTCAATACTTCAGAGAAATGCACCCATGTCCCAAGTCCTGTGAAACACAATCTATACATGTATGACAGAGTGTGTGTACAAATCTCAGAAACCGACACTAAGTCATGGTTTTTAAAACCTTCTCACAAGGTACTAACAAAGCCCATCAAAGTGTCGGAACTGGTAAAGCTCTCGCACTTGGAGCTCTTACAGTTCTGAGGGGAGTAACATGGAGACACAGAGTACTGATCCACAACTACAGTGACCACAAAGTACCCTCCATCTTGCTACGCACGGTTACAGCACAGACAGATTGAGTACCTGTCGACCACCATTTTGTGGGCATCCTTCCAGTTCTCCTTGTCTCCGTCTTTGCCCATGTCAGGGTTCAGCTTCTGCAGGTTCACGCCAGCCACATTGGTGCCACTCCACACAGGCACTGAGGGTCACAGGGGCACGGCCAGTTTACAAACTATCACACTGCTTCCCTTGGTTTAATTAGGGTTAATAAATGCGTTATTTAACATGGAAATACTTTAAGATTAGTGTTAATAGACCATATTACGTCAGTATTGCTAAAATGCTTGATTTGATTGTTTGTTTATTTTAAGCCATGAATTATGGTTTACATCCAGGGTATCTATGTTGATACTGTTATTTGTCAACACCAACTAACCAATAATGTCAGCACTAACTAACATCATGTATTACAGTTATAAATGAAAACAACTGCATTTATTTAAGAATAGGTACACCTACACTTGCATTTCAAGAAGTACCATTGTTCATGTAAGACACACACACACAAACACACACACAGAAACACACACAATCTGTCTGTACCATTTTCACTATGTCACCCTCTGTCTCTCTGACACCTACCGCTGGTGTCTCCGTGCTCTCCCAGGATCCAGCCGTTGAAGCTGCTGGAGTGGATGCCAAGCCTCTCGGCCATCAGGTAGCGGAAGCGGGCGGAGTCCAGGTTGGTTCCGCTGCCAATCACACGGTGCTTGGGCAGCCCACTCAGCTTCCAGGTCACATACGTCAGCACATCCACTAGGGGGCAGACACGAGTCACAGGGTTACAGGTTGGGTCTATTTAAAAGCCATTTTTGGCACAATTGCACTATGGGCCACATCCACCGTGTGTAAGGATGAGCCTCTGACTCGTTTGTTTCCAGCTCTGAGGATGGACTGGGGCCGTGGCCCAAATGTCTCAGTTCAGTCGTGGAGTGGGATAGTGCCACATCGGCGTTGAAATGGGGACTTATAAAATGGGCTTATAATTGTAAGGATAACTTATGGATAAATCGAAACTTCACAAAAGAATCAAGGACACTGTTTACAACTATTTCATGACTATTTAAGATGTAATTTTAATTTATTTTAGGTGTACTCGTGCGACCATTGTTAAGCACTGTTTAGAAGTTTCCAGTGTTGATGTTCTCAGTTTGCGAATGCCCGCAGTGTTTTATCTCTTATCTGCTTATGCTTGAGGTAACGCTTCGGCCAGCCCCAGTCTTAAAGGGAAAAAGGCCATGTGTGTGTTATGTTGATAACTGAGACAGAGAAAAAGCTTGAGGTGGACGAAGAAAAAAAAGAAAAGAAACAAATAAGGAAAAGGGACATGGAAGAGAGATAAAAGAGAAAGGGAAAAAAAGAAATAAAGAAACAAAGGAAGAGTAAAAGACAGACGTAGGGAGAAAAGGGGAAAAGAAAGGTAAAAGAATAGCGAGAGAAAGAAGGAGGAGTTCGACACGACACAGTGAGAACGTAATACACCACGAAACGAGAGTCAGAGAGTGTGTGTGTACCTGGGTTGGACACCACAATGATGATGCAGTTGGGGCTGTACTTGACGATCTGGGGGATGATGTGCTTGAAGATGTTGACGTTCCTCTGCACCAGGTTCAGGCGGCTCTCGCCCTCCTGCTGGCGCACGCCGGCGGTGACCACCACCACACGGGAGTTGGCCGTCACGGCGTAGTCTGGGAACCGAAGGAGGCAGTCAGAGACAAGCTGTACTATGTGTCTTTAAAATAACCCAGGGAACAACTCTAGATAGAGAGCTACATTTCCTACTAGGCAATCTGAATGTAAATAATGCAAGAAATAGGAACAACTTATATTTTGAACTAACATTTGGCTGTCTAATTTGTATTTTTTTCCATGAAATCTAAAGTGTGAAATTTCCATGTTAAAAACAACTCAGAGAATGTAACATTAAAGTTGTTTACAGGCATATTAGGCTGTTCAGGTCTTGCAGAAACAAATGTAGCTTTCTGGATTAAACTGAACTCTTCTGCAGTGATTGTAGCTCCTTGTGGTTCAACTATAAGGTCCTGGCAATAAAGCGCTGTTGTCTCTGAATGCAAATTCAACTAACATGAACTGACATGCTTAAAGGCATTTGCATGGTTATCCAATTCATCTCGTACGACTTCACGAGAGACACGCCCTTTCTAATCTGATGATTGTACGACTCACCTCTACCTGCATGGTTCTACGAGGGGCTGTGGAGATTACCAACGCTTTATTATGATGTTACAAGGCCATTACATCATCAACAACAAACTATAAAATAAGAAATCGTTTGTTTTTATCCCGTGTATTTTTAGTTAATGATCAGAGGCTGTTGTTGTGAAATGAATTACTAACGACAATGACCAAGCTCGCGGTTATTATCGAATATTTTCTATTATTATACCACACAAACAGTTCTGCTTTTTTACGTCTACAATTCAGGTTCTTTACAATTTAATCATTTACACTGCATGCTCTGCTAACTCAAACACAAAGAGGCTGTTCGAAAACCAAGAAATGTTTTTATTATTGCTGTAATTAGACGACGTCTCCCTATGCTTTATATGCGGCGAGAGCCACGATGGAGCCAGGAAGAAGGGAGATGTCGGTTTTCCTCCTGCATCGCCGCTGGTGCCCTTCATAGTTTTTTTCATTTTTACAAACTTGTCCCTGATCTTCCTCCAACTCCTAATGCACTCCTGGACCTCCAGCCCCAGGTTCCCAGCGATCTCTCAGCGATTTTTTAAAAACGGAGGTGCTGTCATACAGGGAACGAAACAGGAAACGTCATTTTAGCCAGGGGTGTCGGACAGCTCGGATCGGATAGTGAGAAAATTCAAGCGGTGCTCCAGAGGCCATCCGACACCCTCGGATGGCTCTCCGAGGTGCTCAAAGGTGTGGTCCCACTTCAAAGAGGGCGTTTAAGGGCGTGCCTCGTGAGATCGGAGAGCACGATCGGACAAGCATGTGAGCGCCTTAACACTGCCTTCAGCAACAGCCTCTGGGGGATTCAAGGTTGCTATGACCCACACAGGTGAAAGGTCGTGACATTTGGCCTCTTACCCTTATCGGCCACGATAACTGGCGTCTTGAGGAACAGGCTGCCGTGCTGCAGATCCATCATCTCTCCCTTCAGCTTATCCTCCATCACATCCACCAGAGCCAGCTCATCAGCCAAATCCTGCCAGAGGGAAGGAGAGAGAGACAGATGGAGGGATCGATGGATGGGATGGATAGAGAAGGGAAGGTAGGGTTAGAGAAAGAAGATGGAGATAAAAAAGAAAATAAGAATAAACTAGTTAAAACCTGAGCAACAAAGTACAAGCTTGTTTTCAAACAACTATTCTGTTCCTCATTCCAAACATGATTTACATGCAAGTTTTCACATGCAGACCAATTCTTGCTCTATCAACCGCTGCGGCTTTTATTGCAGAGTGTGTTGTTGTTTCTTGGGGGTAAAATGATTTACACTACAAGGAAGGTTTACATTTAACCATTATAGGTCTCTCAGAATGGAAACTATGACATTGTAGTTGCTAGCATTGGCTAGCTTATATTGACATTGGCGTGCCACTTGACCTACAAAACACAATCTGTTTTTCAGATCAAAGTAAGTTGCTGTTTCTCTGCAGGACACTGAGTGCATAGCAAGATTTCATGATTTTGACTGTTATGTGTGTGGATTTGAGATCAAATCCATGACCTTGTCTTCACTGGTCCCTTGTTTGTTGAACTAAAAAGACCTTTTATTTTTCTGCACAGAGGGTATTGTTGTTTGTGAGGTTCACCTACCCTGAGCAGGATGCTGACGGCACAGGCCATGCCGACCATTCCGACGCCCACCACGGTCACCTTGTTCCTGGGGGGCTCAGCGGGGCCCTCGGCCAGGGGGGTGATGAGCTTCTGGAGTGTTGAAGACATTCTCCACGCTGGCGGAGAGAAAAGCGCAGAGCCAGGTCATACACACATTAACACAAGCTTGCAGGAACACAGACACACACTAAACCAAACGCATGCTTCCCATGCCTCACTTAAAATACATGCATGTTTAAATATAAGCACATTTTCAAAGGGACAAAAAAACATCAACAGAATAGAAAAAATAAATAGGTTAAATAAAGATGTGTCCTGCAGAGGACATTTTGATTCTGGTGCTGGGACTGATTTGGCACTTATCTGGTGTGGACCACTTCAGGTGCTATCTGGCTTAATGTGGCAGTACATACGTTAATGTTTACTAAGTATAGTAAGTATAATTATAAACAGAGCATACGCAAAACAGTTTTTTTCTTCACGGTAATGCATTTACCCATGTGGAAATGGCCAAGATTACAACAACAAATACAGACATTGACTGACCATGGTTCACCTTCGCATGCCACATGTTCAAGTGAAATGGCAAGAATGTTGTTGTGAAAGACTTGTTTACTGCCGTTACTCAACCATTACACATTATTAAGACACAACAGGTAAATCCAAATTCAGACAAACACTGGCCATGGAAAACGTTTACGCATTACAAGTTAAGGTATATCAGCTAGACTGTTGTTGTTGTGTGTTACTGGCGTTACACCAAGTTACTGCAGACCTAATGTTCTTACCCAGAGGTGGGTGAGAGGTCTCTCGTTAAAGCCGACCCTGCTTAATTATCCCATTAGCCAGGCTAACACTGTCTACAGGCTAACACTGTCTACAGACCCCTCATCTCTTATCCTTACAACTCACCTCAGGTCCACGCAGATAGAGCCAGACCATAGCATTTAAAGACAGTGATTTCAGTTATCTCAATCCAAGAACTGAGACTATGTGTTATAACTCCTCAGGGTGCACCCCAACCACCATACTGATAGTTAACCACAATAACAGCAAAAGATCAAGCACATACAGGCTAAATATTCTGTGACTGAGTGAAGACACAGTTATCTATCCAGGCAGCAGCGTCAGGCAAGGATTGATTTCTAATAGGCCATACAGGCACATGCCTTCCTACACACAGTAGATTATGAGCTTTAAATAGCCCATTTCAAGAATAGACTGAATACCTTCCACCACCTAGAGACACCTTAACCCAGTACTGAATATGGTAACATACAGATCGTCAGCGTCTCAAATACAACTGCAGATGCTGAGATGACCACAATGTCTCACAGGAAGAAAAAAAGATAGAGAGAGGGAGAGAGAAAGAAAGAAAGAAAGAGAGAAAAAGTGAAAGTGAAAGTCCTCTCTAAGAGAGAGAAAGAGGACAAGGCAAAATACTACACTCACAGGATCGAGCAACAGGTCTCAACAGCCTCAGCATCTTAACTGAGCCTTCATCCAACTTCACCAGCACACAGGAGAACTCTCCTGTCCCATCCCTTTTGCTTTAAATACACCACCAGTCCCAAGGCTAACCTGTTTATCATATCACTCCGATACACATAAATCAGTTGTGCAATGCAAACAAGCCCAGCAGGAGTCTATGGATAGAGACAGGGGCAGGGGCTGTGGAGTCTATGGATGGAGACATGGGCTGTGGAGAAGTCCAAACAACCCTGTGATTAGAGCAGAGGGAGGCTTATCAGAGGGGGTGCGTGTGTTTACACCATGGCCTGATGAGGATCAATACAGGTCAGATACATTATGGCCCCAATGCTGACTGTACCAGCCCTGGCTCCTTGACCAGGCCCCAGCAGGGGGGTCTACACACTAGCAGTGGGCACGGAGATCAAGAGCCTGATAAGCATGTTTGTGACCACGCAAAGCTCTTTCTCTCACCAACACACACACACACACACACACGCATCCATATGGTCATACTCAAACCAGTGTCGCCAATCTGGTGAAAATAGCTTTTGGGAGAGATGGCCGGTACACTCCGTGCCGGTGGTAATACCAACCAACATATCATGTCGCTCTCACACACACACACACACACACACTCACTCACGCATGCAGCCACACTCTAGCCTGAATGTAGGCCATGATGGGGAGGTTTCCAAAATCCCCTGCAAATGCCCCGGTTACAGCACTCTGTGTCCATCTGTTGATATCAGGGCCAACTCACAGATTCTCCAGAAGGAGGACAATAACTGAATATTATACATCATAAACGACCTATAATAGCAGAGCCCTCCTTGTTAATATGACTGAGATGCTGGTGGCAACTTTTTTTTTTTTTTAGCCTGAGCTTTGAACCTATTAGCCGACACCTTGTACCTATTCAAACCAGTACTCTAATAATTTCACTGAAGGGATTCCAGTCAAGTCTCATGGAGATTCTCCAGATAAAGGGTACCATTTTACGAGTCTAGTGCTCGGATCCACCACTCAGCACGGTTAAAGTAGCATAGTCAGTAAAGAACACAAACACTGGTCAGGGTGCACTGTTACCAACAGTTGTCTCATAACAGAGTTGTGCATAAAATTCACTGTCCCTAAACTAATGTCTCATTCCTTAGCCTGTTAACAATATCACATAAGAATAAGCCTTGGGTGTCACTGTTGAATCTCAGGCTGATGCAGACTAGTCTTTTCAACGTGTGGTGGAGCCAATACGTTCCTGGTTAATTAGTAAATAGTTCACGTTTCATGTTTTAATTGATTGTGGAACCTACATGGGTTACTAGTGAGTTTAGCCGAGGATCCAGCACTGGTGAGATAGCCCAGGATCTAGCACTAGCACAAAGCGGAGCAGAACAGCCCAGCCCTGCACCAGCATAACGGTGGGCACACTTTGTCCCCTCCCCTGCTTTTCACAGTAGGTCTGCGCATCAAAATATTAAGTTTCCCTCATCTCTAAAGTTAGAGGCTAACGGAATCCATTTGTTGTCTGATCTGTGATTGACCACTATCCTGAGTTGCAAAAAGTTTTTCAAAGAAAATCCAGACCTGTATTAAGTACTATACTTAAATGAAAACACTGGTAGTGTTGGTAATGAAATAAACCTAAGAATTTCTTTTTTACCAGTTTTTCGGGGATCTGTTTTCATGTCAGGGGAAACACCATTGCCTAATAGACATCACAAGGCTATGATATTCATATTTGTAATGATTTGGTGTCAAGTAGCCTTAAATCTTCTTCAATTATATTTCACTGAAATGTACATAATTCGCTACTCTGCTATTCTGCAATGACCCTTTAACATATAGACGCGCAAATGTAGGCTACAAGTAAGGCCTAGCACTTAACCACCAACACACCCCATCACCACCCTCGGTTTAATTGAAACACTGCTCTCGATCCAAATGGAGGGAAAACGCATATTAAAGGCCAGATGAACAAAAATGAATTGAAACGACAACATTGAATCGACAGGTAACATATCCATTATATACGAGGTAATTCAGGATAATGTGACAGAAAGGATTTGACTCAGTGACAATGACGCCCATAATGAAAGCGTAAGCTACCACAAGGACACTGAGCACGAACATATCGGAAAATAGGGCCGGGGTCCAAACTGCACCTTGGCTGGCTCCTGCTAGGCCCAAATACAACTATAAACGCACTTCACGATACAATTAAACAGTCAGTCGTGATACAGGCCATATCTTTTTTTTTATCCTTTTGGGTAGCCTATGAAAGAACATCATGTTACCTTCCATTTCACAGATGTCGCACTATGGCTGTGTGTTATGTAAGCAAGGTCTTGTCCTTATCAAAATAAGCGAACTACCGCAGCCGGTATCAGTTATTTATTTTGCACATCATACAAATCATACGTCAATATTTGCAATTCTATTGGAATTGAATAATAAAAGTCGGTCATCTCTGAACTGACGCAAGTGACCGTAATGTCCTTGACTATTTTGATGTTTCTCTCTGCCCAGAGAGATTAAATGCCTGCACAGCCTTGTAACGGTAAATCCAATTGTTTATGTCTTTTGTTTTCTATCAGGTTAAACGTGCACTTGTATTTTGGCCTGTTACCAACATGGTTAACAGAGACTGTTAGGGGACCTTTTCAGTGTCAGATTCCACCATAATAGGCTACCACACCAGTGAAGAGGCTAGACGACGCTACAAAACGGAGGCGATGCCTCATCAGCAACAGGAAGATAGTAAGGTTTTGTAACCAAACAAATAGAAATAGGCCCTATGTCACTTTTATCGCAACTGCCATTTAGCTTGTTTCAATGTACCAAGGACCAAGGCGAGCAGGCGAGCAGACTAACGGTAGCAGACATCAGAAGAGACACAAAGTAACCTTGTTCCATTGTAGGCTTTTAAAATTAACGTTACAGGAAGCTGCTGAGGCTTCCATTTTGTCTGAAAACTACAGATGTAGGCTATGACTATTAATAGTGTAGTGGAATGCATTACATTACCTGGATTTAGTCTTTAGCCTACCTCTAATTTCCTATTCCAAAACGTCAAGATGAAAGAAATGCTAGCCTAATGTGTGATTCAAAGGGGGTTCGGAGTTCATACAATACATCTCAAGCATAATTCCAGAAACATTAGCCGTATTCACCATTGACTCAAAGCAAAAGAGCCCAAGTACATACATTTGTTGAAGCGAGTTTAACGTGTCCTTTGGTCCAACAAGGCGGATGAAACGGAGAGAGCACTCTACACCGTGAGACACCGTGGCCAAGCAAAGCAGTGAGTGAGCGCGTGACAACTCCGGGAGTATGGAGTTATAGAGCTTCCGCGTAATAGGGCGGATGTGTGTGTGTGCTCATATCTACCAATGAGGGCACCAAGGTCATGTCCAAATCATTTTTCTGCAGGTTTCGGATATTTCATTAAATGAGGATAGAACTGATGTAATTTAAGGTGTGTGCATTAACGCAGCGTTATACGTCAAGTGGATTGTACATTTGTAGGCTAGTATTAGATACTAACGCAACCAACATTATGGGGTGCTTCCCCAGATACAATCTTATGCTCTGCCCAAAACGTGAGCACTGAAGCCTTGTTCAAGTTCATGGAATGTTTTATTTATCATCGAATATCCGAAGGCCTAAACTATCTAATTTACGAACCCCCGTTAGCTCACAACAACTCCAATACCCACAACCTATTGTACCAAAATATGCGAGTCATATGACGCCATGTTTCTGCCTGATTGGCGTCTTTGTTCACATAGATAGTGACAGACTGGTCAAAGAGAAAGCCATTAGAAACATGGATGGTCAAAGTGCTGAAACGTTCTTAAAACACTGAAGAGAGGGATGGCGGCACACACAGCAGCGTTACCCACATCTGAAAAACGCAGATCGGCAGCAACCTGACTCCGAAATTATAACAACCTGTTAAGGGGCGCGGCAGCTTGAATGATAGGAGTTGTGCAGGAAAAGTGATTGCTATGCTTTGTCCCTGTTGTAGTGGTCATCAGCTCGTAGGTGATTATGAGCTATATGACCAGGCAAACGTCTGTCTGACTACTACAACAGGGACATAGGAATAACGTTTCCTGCAAAACTACTATCATTCATATAAGGGCCTGCTTTAGAGCAGAGATTGCTTAGCAGTCCTCAGTCTCTCAATTTGCCAAGATGCTGAATGAGGATTATCACTCCGTAAAATCCACCTTCGGTGAGGTGTGCACGGCCTGTGACAGTGGCAACAGCCGAGCAATCCTTTTCCAACCTTTTTCACCTACCTGAGGAGCAAGAGAGGCTGAATGGGCTGGCTATACTGTCCATTAAAATAGCAAATCATGCATCACCACTTTTATGTTTGAAAGGCCTGGTACGGCTTGCAGCTGTGCTGTGCTCATCAGCTTGTCGGTATTGACGTTCAGATGTTGCGCCTGAACTAGCTCTATCGTCTCGTCTCGTCACATCATCATCAAATAGAGACTTGATATGGACATCAGCATGAATATTACCTAGCAATCCTCATTGCATATCTGTATATGACGAAAATACCAAAGAAAATAAGAAATTATGAATTAAATTGAATAGTTTTTCAATAGTTTCTATAGTTTGTGTATAAGAAAACATTTTTGTTATAGATTGCTACTGACTATTTTCCTCCCAAAAGAATGGCTACCATGACAGAGATAGGTTTACCTTTTCCAGGGTATATAAAACAAAAGGCATTTCTACAAAAACCGTTTGTTCATTTTTGAATATCTGCGTGATGAAAGTACGCCTGTCTGTAGTATGAACCTTACATATGATGCAAGCATACATTTTTATCAGTACATGTCTATAATGATCAGACCAGGGGCGTTTCTAGCTATTGAAAAGATCAAAGTCAAGTTACAGTAGCCTGGGGCCTTTTTTACATTGTTTTTTGAAGGGAGGTCGCTATTGGTATGTTGGGGTTAAATTGCACCGGGGTCGTCTGGGACTCAGCCTCAGCACATTCACTTTTCCTAGGTCATCGGGGGATGGTGGTGAGTATGTTTTATGGTGTGAGTGGAGATCACAAACTGAGGAGAGATACAAAAAAAAAAAGTATTTCTGAGTTAATTTGACAGTGAATAATAATGTGGATGGCACACCAGTCATTGCCGGAAGCTTTTCAATGTCAGCTGAAAGATACATTCGGGAAATAAAACAAGTGTCCAAACTGAGACACCTGTCACAAGTGAGGGAGAACTCATCCTACATACTGGCTGAGAATTACCTGTTTGATGGCAGCAATGAAATTCAGGTAGTGCGCTTCGGAGATTCACACCAAAAGGCCACAGCGGTGTGGCCAATACCACAAAAGGTATCACTGCATCTTGTTCCATCAGCTCTTCTCTGAGACATGACCACTCAGCCATTTGGGGCAACCCTGAGGGGTTAACAACAAATTGCCCTTTCAGATGGGATGGAAAAAGGTAAGGTGGAATTTTATGAAGGCTTGTCACGGCTGGTCACGGGCCTGCAGATGGAATAGAGGCAGCAGTGAGATGACAAGACAGATGAAATGGCAGCAAAGGGAGAGGACGCACCAACTGCAACAAACACTGAATGAGGAGCTTAAAAAGATGAATTTGTTCTTTGCTAAAAATTATGAGATTGATGCAATAAACCTTCTGTCAATCAGTTGAGTTTATGAACACACACAAACATATACACAAGCTGTTCATCTGTTTCTGGTTAAATGTTCAGTTCAGTGTTCAGAATCAGTTCAGTTCATGGAAACATTTCATTTCACACAGATATTCATTCCTCAGATTATACACCCCTCCCCCCGAAACACATACACATACACAAGCTTATAGCTGTTCAACCAGTTTGGGTTATGATGTAACACACACAAATCTGTGTTTTAGCTCTGTAGGTATGATGACAGTGGTGTTTCAAACACAAACACAATCACATTTTGATTATGATAATGCTTCATGCCTTTTATCCAAAGCGACGTACAAGGGAGAGAACAATCAGGCAGTGTAACAATAAATACTATTGTACTAAGTGTAACAATAAATACTATTTTGCATAAGTAATAGAAAAGGAGTTAGTAAGGAAGGTGCTCTCTGAAGAGTTTGCTCTTCAAGAGCTTCTTAAAGGTAGAGAAGGACGTCCCTGCTCTGGTAGTGCAGAACCAGCAATCACTCTTTAAGCAAGCATAAGTGACTTGAACTTAATGCGAGCAGATACAGGCAGCAAGTGGAGCTCAATGAGTAGCGGGAAGACACATGTCCTCTTCGGTTGGTTAAACACCAAACCCGCCACGTTCTGGACCATCTGTTGTGGCTTCACCACGCATGCCGGCAGGCACGTTAGGAGGGTGTTGCAGTAGTTCCATATCTAAACTTACACAAACTTTAGCCATTTAGATGTCTCTGACTGGTTCTGCAAGTTTTGTGAACTTAAAGAATTAATTAAATACATGAATGTGTTTTTTAGGAGGTTTGTACACATTTGCAATCTTGTATTTAACAGTGACATATACAGTATATATATGTCTCACTTGATTAAATAACAATAGACATGGTTTATAACATTTTGACTGATCATTTAAGTGAAAACAACCTGAGACACAGCTTCCACACTCATTTCCACCATGACACATGTTTTTAGGGGAAAAAATAGCAAAAGTGATACATTTAAAGTTTTTCAAATTTTTAATCAATATTTCATTAGTGATAAAAAAAATAATAATATGTACACAACTTTAACTGAATTTATTTATAAAAATGTTTTGTATTTCAAACATCCTGCCATTGGTGTGTGTGTGCTCATGTGTGTGTGTGTGTGCGCATGTGTGTGTGTGTGTGTGTGTGTGTGAGTGTGTGTGTGTGTGTGTGTGTGTGTGTGTTTGTGTGTGTGTTTGTGTTTGTGTGTGCGTTCGTGCGTGTGTGTGTGTGTGTGTGTGTGTGTGGACTGTGGCAATTGCCAAAGGGGGTTGCAAAGGACATCTGACCCTGAGCCTGTATGATGTGTCCAAAACAATGCAGAGAGTAAATGTTCACATTTGACGTGCCTGCTCTTTGAAGAAGCATGGCCAACTAAGCCTGCTCAGCAATTGCACTGATGTAACTCGCTCTTATCTCCATCACTGAGTGTGCACCTGAAGCACACTAGGAATAACAGCTCTGCAGCTCTAAAGCGCATTATAACACACCTCTTTTATGCACTTTTCAAACATATTTCCTGTTTTGTATTTGTAGCAAATCAATGTGACTTCTAATAAATAATGAATCATAATATACTCAAGAGACACGCATACCAATTCCCAAATGTCTAAATGTTTAAATTGAACTCCACATTATGGTGTTTTCACACATACACACATAACACATTACCACAGTGTTATCAGTATGGTTCGTAAGTGTTATCAGGTGTAGCACAAGGATAAGTCCATTACAACTGGCCAGGTTAGCTATTAACCAGCGTACCTTGCTTTGACACAAACACGTGACCATGACTCATCTCTAGTCAGCATCTTGGGAGTATAAATGGATTCCTTTTGCAGTCTCTGAGGTCAGAGTTAAGCAGGTAGAGTAAATTGAGAAAGGCCTTGAAGGAGAGAGGGTTAGTGGGTCAAGTGAGGTCAGAAATTCTGACTGAAGTGGACAGTGAGTGATACAACCTTCTTGGCAGAAAGCTAGATTTAAGAATACACTGCGATGGATTATGAGTGAACTAACGAACTGTCCATTTGATTTTTTTTTTCTTGGCTCACTGTGAACTCTGTGTCTGAGGCACAGAGTTCCAAATCCTCCCCCTGCACTCTTCCAACTTCCTTGGCTGCCTTACTACAAAACTCCCTTCCAGGTGCCTCTGAAGATCAAGGCGATAGCCATAATGAGGCTAGGTTGTTCCCTTCTGTTCATATCATGAGTAGTGAAGCAAACTTAGACATTTAAAGTAATACTTTGCAACAATTTGACTTTTTGAGGTATGCTTTTATAGGCAACTAGTTTTGGTACCATCCGCAAATTCATGTTGATAGCATATGGTCATGTGAAGTACGGAAAAAACCTGTGTCTTTTAACTAGCCATCCAGGATATGCCCTATGATGTAGTTCTATATGTTACGGGCTGGAGCACCCTGCATTACTGCCAAAAGACACCGGTTAATGTGTTGGCAAGGCTTAATCAGTGTCAGCTGGTGTTTGCAAGGTTTTTGCATGCCTTTTAGGTAGTAAGCTTGCTAGTTTTGGAACAGAACCCCTTATTGACGCTGTAAGGCCGATGATGGCATCTGGCTACCAGGTGCAGCTCTGTTCCTGGCTCTCAATCTCCGAGTCTGAGTGGTTTTGCTTAGTCACCGTGCTGCACTGGTCTGTGGACCGTAATGAATGACACAAGATACTAACACTGGATGACTTGATAGAGTATAAGAGATGACCACTGGTGAGATTTGGTGAACAGTGTGTATGTGATGTGTGTCTGTGCATGCATGTGTATGTGAATAATTGAAAAGCCAATACTTGTGTGAAATGTTTGTCTGTGTGTGTGTGTGTGTGTGTGTGTGTGTGTGTGTGTGTGTGTGTGTGTGTGTGTGTGTGTGTGTGTGTGTGTGTGTGTGTGTGTGTGTGTGTGTGTGTGTGTGAATGAACGGCTAACTGATGCTGAATGACCTGAGAGAGAGTATGAAAGGGATGAGTGTCTTCATGAGAGCTCTTCTGAATGGTGGCAAATAGCCCATGGATGCGTAATGCAGAAGTGCTGTGCAAACAGACCCGCTTGAACTCTCAACAGTTTCAGTTATTTGTTCAAACACCACCTAGGCTTGGCCTCACACCGCTCTGGCCTGAAATGTGCGCGTGTGTGTGTGTGGGTGTGTCTGCGTGTACATCAAGTTGTCCCTTTCTTTCCATCCGCATCAATTAAGTTTCTAGCTATTATCTACATCCACACTCATGTTAACATGACAGAGACTGATTAATGGCATCTCTCTGCCAAATCCATATTTTATAATAAGAGCGCTGTTGATATCATTCATTTTAGGAGAAAATTGCCCCCCTGTAATTCCCATTGTCAGGCACATGTAGGCTGGAAACGTGGGAGAGAATTGTTGGAATAGCAACGCTGTTTAGAACATTGTGTTTCTGTGGAGGATCCAGAAGCCCAATCCAGTACCCCCCCCCCCCCCCCCCCCTTCTTCTCTCTTTCTTTCTCTGAGCCAGACACCATGACTTGAAATCACCATGTCTATAGCAGCAAGTCTGCTTGTGCCGTGTTACCCAATCAGAATGCCGCATGAACAGCATCCCTCCTCCTTGTTCCACCCCTCCCCCATTCTTTTCCCTGTGGAAGGTTTCAACAGTCTGCCCATGAACTTCACACATGGGCCAGGGAGCCAATGGCAGCAAAGTCCCACCTACCAGCTCATCCAGTCACATGGCTGGACAGTGAATCTGAGCCATGCAGAAGCCAGCAAGGGCATTGTGTGAGGCAGAGGAAATATGCGAGACCTCTCCTCTCCTGTGTGTGTGTTTGTGAATGTGTGTGTGTGTGTGTGTGTGGGTGTGTATGTGCGTGTTTGTGTGTATGTATGTGCGTGTATTCCTGTGTGTGTGTGTGTGTGTGTGGTTATTGCATAACTGCCTGCAGACGCCTGCAGACCCAACAAGCCTGTCGGTCCCCTGTCCTCTCGTTTGATCAGGCACAAGCAGAGGCACACACAATGGACACCAGGGACAGATATATCCCCAGTATCTGCCATGGACAACTGGACATAACTATAAATAGAGCATGTCAATCATCTGTCTCTCACACTAAGATGGTTGAAACTCTGACATTGCATGGTATGCCAGAGAATAACTGGTGCTGTGATAATCCATCCTGTGTTTATATTGGACAGCCGCTGTGGTTAGGTTCTAATCCCAGTTACCAAGAGTGCTCAGATTAAGAGATTAAGAACACAGCTCTCAATTGGTGTCTCTGATAACATTTTTATAAAAAGGATGGCAATAGGCCTACTAGTAAAGAAGAGGGTTTTTTTAGGTTGGGTAAGCTCTTTCAAGAACTACTCACTGGCATCTCAAGCACATCATACACACTCTCTCTCTCTTGCTTGCTCTCTCTCTCACACACACACACACACACAAACACACTCACACACACACACACACACACACACACACACACACACTGATCCTCAGTCACACGAAAGGTGACCCATGAGGAGGGCAAATTTAGTCATGGATCATAGGCTATTTATCCCACAACAACCAGGCTACTACTCGACTTATAAGGACTCTCTACAGATCCCATTTAAAGTGGCATAGCTACTCTGCTATCTCTTACACAGAGCAATCAACCAGTAATCATCGCAGATAACAGCCTTGATCATAAGAACAGGTGTAAAGCTTTAGTTTTTCATAGCAGCCAATAAAACAATACTGATAGGTGTTAGCCAATGTGTATATAGCATGAAGTTTGTTTTGATACCTTCTGGTAAGTTATTTGGACAAAATTAACAGTTTAACTATCCAATGATTTAGACATTTTAGGTTGGTAGGTTATGACAGGCTATCCAGCATATTAGCAGCACGGTAGCTACTTTAGCACCCCAATGATTATCAAGCACAGTGGTCTTTCTGGCTTGTGTCTGTATAGCCTTTTTTGAACTGGAAAAAAATATGGGAGAACATTGTGTTTTATTTTGGGAACACAATTTTTTTTTAAAACACAGTTTTTACTGTGTAACCTTGTAAAACTAGAACCTCTTCTCAAATATAACCTCATATATAAAGCAGCTCTTTTTCTTTTGGACTGTTGTTATGAACACCAATATCAACGCCCTCTATACGTCTTTGTAAGCCTTTATGTTGTTTATGTGTTATATGTTATTGTTATGAGGGAGTGCTTTGAGACACCTCTACTTTCATGTCAAATTCTCTCTCTCATTGTGAACTCTTTGACCTTCCCAGCTCTCCCCACGCCTGCTGACCAATTGGTGCACTCCACTGGGAGGCTTAGCTGGGCCTCCACCAATCACAGGGCCTCTTTTAGAGGAGCACACTATCCCATTCTTCTCATCAGGGAAGCAGGCAGCTGGCGTGCCCTCATTCGAAGGACAGAATCGACACTAAGCCCAAATACCCCTCCTCCACTTCAAATGCACATCAATATACTAACGAGAGAAATCCATTGCCATGGTAATGCAAAAGTTTTGTCAATGAGTAGGGAAGTCTGAGATTTGTTTTATTTTCCTTTTCTGTGAGGAAACTTTTCTGTGCCAATAGTCTTTGAATGAGAAACACCCTGTTTTACGGCACTGTGTCACAAGCAGTAGCCCCAACCATATACGGACTTGAATGCCCACAGGTTCGATTCCGACCTGCTGTCATTTCCCCATCACACTCCCCACCTCTTCTCTCCATCTCATTTCCTGTCCAAAAACCTTCACTGTCCTATTCGATGAAAGGCAAAAAGCCCCAAAGCAAATCTTTTTTTTTAAATGTTAAAAAATGAATCAATATGAAACACTAATGTGTTCAACAAAAAATATCTGGGGTCTTACATGCTTGAACATAATGTAGACCACTAATAAAGAGCACAACAGTGAGGATTAAATGATGAGTGGAGTCATATGATGAGAGGCATGCTTCCACTATGCCTAACTGCTAGTTCTAACTAACTTCCTCAACTGATTAGCCGCTTACCGATTACTCAAAGGGAAGAGTGGAAAAGAACTGAACGAAGGAAGAAAAAAAAGAAACCAGCATCGATTTTGAAGGTTTTCTGAGAAAGCGCGTTAAAAACATCTCCCCTGATGATTATCGCTCTCACAAAGTGTTCTCTCCACTAAAGGGTGATAGGCCTCTTTTGAAGGTGGCAGAAGGAGAAGGAGTGAGCTTAACCCTGCAAGGACAGAGGGGGCGATGGATGCCCAGATTACCCACACATGTGCCCGTCCCCTTCATGGCTGCCAGGAACGTGTGGCATAACTCGCCACCACCAACTCCGAAAAAGACAATGGAGAACCACGTGTCGATCTCACCTTTGACCTTTGGTGGCATATTTTATTCTGTGGCTTAACCAGGCTAGGCCTCACCACACAACAAAGACAAATACTTGCAGTGCTGTTTATCCCTCTTGCGACAATGGCATGGACATGGAATTGATTCTTTCCAATACCTCTGAGCAAAAGGAGCGCTTCCCACAGGTTGTGTTTGCATTCTTTGACACTTTCAGCAGGAAACCACGGTTTCACCGTTGACAAATACAAGCATGCAAATGTCCATAGTAAGCGATACTAATGAGGGGACTTGGTTAAATATAGCCTCTCACGTGGTCCACAGCCAGACTTTTTCCAGTTATCCGTTTCAGTGATGGTCTCTCTAGTATGAGCATATACACTCACACACACACTCAGTGGGTTCACATGGGT
>NC_137912.1:18365558-18428058 GCF_963457725.1 Sprattus sprattus
TTTACATTCCTACACTTTTCATTCCTTAGGTAAAGTAGTATTTGTTGGTACACTCTCTATTGCCTTAAGCCTGATAGATTTCTCCTCTGTACGTGGCTTTGGATAAAAGCATCTGCTAAATGAATAAATGTAAATGTCATCATTTGTGCCTCAGTACCATTCCACATGTAAATGACTGACTGACTGACTGACTGCCTGATCTCCCTAACAGTACCTCTTCCCAATCTCTACCCACCTCCCCCAGCATGTCAGCGTAGAACGACTTGAACATCTCATAGAAGCCAAACTTGCACAGGCCCTGCATGGAGTAGCCAATGAAGGTGGGGGCCCAACCCCTTCCTAGGCCCCTAAACCCATCCTCACGCAGGGTCACAGAGAAGCCAGTGAAGATGGACTTGTACTTGTCTGGGTCAACCTGCAAGACAGAATACACCATGGTTATGAACTTCCATTGAAGATGGACCTGTACTTGTCCGGGTTAACCTGCAAGAAAGAATACACCATGATTATGAACTTTCATTTAAGATGGACTTGTACTTGTCCGGGTTCGGTACTGTTATATATAAGAGAGAGAGAGAGAGAGAGAGAGAGAGAGAGAGAGATACAGAGACAGAGACAGAGAGTATGTTCTTGTCTAAAAGAATGCATCATATTTCTGAATGAGTAATGTGACAGTTGGTGTTCAGTTGGTGACTTGCATCTTAACTCTTGGTGTGTGTCTATTAATGTCTCATCAAAGTAAATATTCACAACACTCTTGATGTCACACTGAAGCAGCGTTGATGCACAGACCTGAATGCGGCATTTGATGAGGTCTAGGGGCACGACAGCCGTGTGTGTGAGGCCGCAGCTCAGGATCCCCCCGAAGCCACACAAGGCATAATATTTATTGGATCCGTACTCGCAGCTCACCTCAGGGTCTGAGGAGCACACACACAGAGGAGGTCAAGCAGGGCAAACAAATATTCCTTATTCCTAAAAACTGCCTATATTCTCCACTGTATGTGAAATAAGAAAAATAAGAAATAGGAAATAAGACCTTAGAGTTCAGAATATGACAGCGATGCAAACATAGCCCAGAATAATGTATCTCTTTTGATGTTATGATTGTTGCAAGGATATATAGTGGGGTGATGCATTATTCAAATGTTGACATTTGTGTTTCATAGCAGCACAAAAGGACCCACCATTTCAAAGCACACAGAGGACAGAGAAATGTCACATACAAAACCAAGCAAAAATTAGCCCAATGTGCCAAAATAAAACGACCTCTTCAGCTAATGTACAGCGACGTTAGCCTGGCGTTGCCATACAGACCACTCTTGAAGTGAAATGGCATGAGGTGTTCTAGCCAAGGTTTTCTGTAGCCTGGACGAGGCCAGTCATACACTAGTGGAATGAAGTTTCAATAAATCACGATATTTTTTATTTTACACCATTTCGACTCACACTTTCAACCAGGAATAGTTTTCTTCCCAAAGTAAAGGGCAAAACTGCTTGCTACACCGGTGGTGAGAAGCTAAGAAGTGTGTCATAAGCCAGCAGACTTCCAGCTCGTGCAGCGCAAACCGGTGAGAAGCTTAGTGACTAGTTGTCACGGTCAAGTTCGAACGCTCATTATACCGATGAGCGGGGAGCTGTGAAAATGTATTTTCTGCGTCAATATTCTTACAACGAAGATATTAGCCTACATGTAACAAGGCCATAACGATACCATGTCCTTCATAGTACAGTAAGGTAGAGTTTGTCCTTCATGCCCCAGTCTGTAAAGCTTACGTGAGGATCCAGTTTAAATAGCCTGTAGTTAGATAGCCTTTATTAATCCTGGATAGTCCTACTGAGCAGGACAAAATTAAAACATTTGTACTTTATACAACTCTAAATGTGTCCATCTGTAATATAATGATGATAAGTATTAGGATTTTATCAGTTTTACAAATTGCTGTGTGTTGAAAGTTTTTGGTTATCAAGAAATCTTGACATATCTTATCAATCGATAAACTTCAAACAGTATATGGATGGCTCTGGTACCTTCAAGTGAGGCCGCTGCGAGTGTACGTTTGAGGTGTGGCTCAACAGGTGTGTCTTGTCCCTGCTCCTCAGCTTCATGGAGGACCATAACCGGGGTGCAGAAGGGGTTTGCCCGGGTGAACTGCGTCAGCGTATATGGATACATCTTCTGGAGCTGAGGGCTGTGGGAATAAAACATGACATTGTGGAAAAAGATAAACTTGTTTGAGGCAACATGGCTGTAAAGGAAACAGCACATGCCCTCGGGGAAACAATCAGTCTGCCATTTTAAGGCTAAGGCAATCAGATTAATTAGCTAGATAAATACAACGTCAGATTGTAATTTGATGGGAGAAAAGTTTGCCAATTCTGTTCATCACTAAAGGCACATAAAGCCTAGTCGTTGAACTGGTTGGTTAGATAGGGTTTGTAAATGTAATCGTAAACAAGATAGATAGTTTTTCATTACCCTGGCTTCTCTGTGGTCCGAAACGGAGCCTCCTCAGTGCAGCGGCTCCCAGGCGTCAACTGACCTTCTGCTAAATCAATCTGTCCTCCCGTTAACTACGTCACTCTCGACAAAGCGGAGACGAGATGCATCCTTTTCAACTTGTAGAGAAGAAAGCCTGTGTGATAAGAATATGGACCACAACACTTAGTTATAGTCCTAAAAGTTTTTTAGATGACTGATTCAGATGACTGATTTAAACCTGTGTTGGTAAAAGTATACGTTTAGGCCTATAAACTATAATGAACCTGTCGATAAAATAATTAGTGGACCAATTCCTTTACTGTGTGAGACAATGGCCCAGGCTTATTGTGTTTTATATGAAGTATAAGTAACTAAATAGTGAGAGTAAGGCAGGTCAAGTTTTATTATGGACCATCACAGAGTACATCAAGCTTACTAGCTACTACAAGACAGTTCAATGGAAGTGAGCGGCTGATCCATAACAGAGGGACTAGTAAGTAGATTATGCCGGCAGAGAAGGGCTATTCTCGGCCGTGAGTCAGGTGAGTCAACCTCCCGCCGTGCTGTGCGCGGAGAATGATCAAAGCAGACTTTTCCCTATATTCTTCAACAGGATTCTCACATAGTCCTGTCCTGGTCATAGATAATTCATGACTTTGGATAATAATGACTCGTGGACTGGAATTCGGATTTAAAACTGAAGTCTAAATTAAACAAGCAATATTTGGGTAGATCAACGCGACTTTGCTTTACGCCTAACACAGGAAAATAACGGATTAAGAAATTGGTTTAAAATAAGTATATAAACAACCCTAATAAGTAGTTATTTTTATTCAATTCGCTCAATATTGTACAGACACAGCACCCCCCACCACAAAACTGCTGTTAAAAGCTATGCTCATTTAAATCTATTAGGTTCAGTCTTAATCCCAAGGTTCAACATACATGTGCTGGCTGCCCAATACTCTGACACAAATCAAAGTGTACAATAGACTATAAATTTCATTAGGTAAACATGCCAAAAATAAAATCACAGATTAAAATAAACACATTTTATTGAAAATATAAATAGTTGTATTGCCATCACACACAAATGAACATACATAGGCTACAAGAGACTAGATCAGTGGTTCCCAAAGTGTGGGGAAGGTCCCCATTAGGTCTATATTAGAAGGGATAGCTAGCCTTATTATTAATACAAGGGACATGCACCTAACATGAACACTGTATGGATTGATCACCCAGTGAAAAGTGAAACATGTTTAAATGTTTTAAACCACAGCTCTGATCAAATAAAACAAAACTAAATGTTTAACTGATAAAATATTATATATAAATATATAATAACTGAAAATAGTTGGACTGATTGACAAAGGTGGGCCTGCCATGAAAAGTTTGGAAACCACTGGACTAGATTTATCCCTGTAAAAAAGAAATGATCACAAGTAACCTATGGTACATGAATCATGGTAAAGGACTGTATGGGTCAGGCGTTAATGTGTTTCAGTCTGGAGAGGAAAGCAAGGCAGACAGGAGGAGAGATAGACAGATGCAATACAAAGATGCAATGAAAGCAGAAAACAACATATCTGGTGTCTGCTTCCCAAAAGTCTTGTTGTGCAATGACCATGGTCATTAAAAGAGCGAGAGAGAGAGAGAGAGAAAGAGAGAGAGAGAGAGAGAGAGAGAGAGAGAGAGAGAGAGAGAGAGAGAGAGAGAGAGAGTATGGTTGTAACTGTATGGGTGTAAAAAGTAAAACATTAACAGGCCAGAACGACAAACAGATATGTACATGAAATGTTTTGCCTACAGATAGAAAATACAGTCATTTTAAAGAGAGGCAGTGAGTGTTGTTTACTGGTGAAACAGACAGGATAAAGGACTGTCAGATAGGGTGATGACGGGGTCCCAGTGTGTGTGTGTGTGTGGTCAGACAAAATTTGAAAGAAAATCTGCAAAAAGGAAAATGTTTTTCCACCATTCAGAAGCCACGTTTGCATTCCACACTGAAAAAAGTCCATTCCAGTGAACCTTGACCTGCACATTTACTGCACAATTATAATGGTAGTACAAAGTGAGGACTACCCATTCCATGGGTGTACACCACTTAGGACCACTGCACCATTAACGCCTTATACGATAATGTAATCAAAGCCACCCAAAAAAATTAAAAACAACGATTTTGTCAAAAAGATAAATTCGCCAACAGTTTCTGCCACCACGATGGAAATCCACTCCCAGGTAAACATGCCAGTGTCCTCAGGCTCTTGAATGACCTCCTCCACGGGTGGAGGTGAAACGATCTCATCGACCTGGAAGATGTAGAGCAGGCAGCCCGTCAGAACACCGAAGACCAGGAAACCAGCTAGCTTTGCCCACAGCGGCATCCAAAACCTACAAAAACAAAGACCATTACAGCACTGCAGAGATGTGATTCATATTGTAACAGCTACTGCTACAGCTATAGCTGATTGACACAGTGCCATTTTAAAGTCCACTCACAGTGCCCCAATAAAGGACATAAATAATATGGAAATGGTACTTACTTATTTAAATGCATTTTTATATATTAATACACATGTTGCAAAGTGTATTTGCTGTTAGGGTTAGTAACAAGGAATAAATGTAGTCATTTAACCTCTGAATACTACTGAATAATAATTGTATTTCTTAGAAGCTTTCGTTCATGTTTTTATTATTTTTATTTTCATCATTCTTAGTATTATTCTCACTTCTGATATGACCACAGCAAACAGATGTTAAAATACCTGTCACTTATATGTTACAACTCTATCTCAGTCTTTTTTCTCTTTCTCTCTCTGATGGTCCTCTCTGCACTTTTGTGGCACACCCAAATATACCCTTTACCTCAGACCCTCCCTCTCACGATACTTTTACTTTCCACTGGTAATTATGTCACACTGATTTCTACTACTTGACTTACTTGATGTCTTTTAGGCCATGGATCCCATTGGGGATAATCTCCTTGTTCCGTTGTCCGAACGCCTTCTGGATCTGTCCAGGTACACAAACAGACACATGTTCCAACTCACGTGGCATAGTGGATAACAGGAAAAAGAGACAGACAGACAGACAGACAGGACAGACAGGACAGACACAGAGGCCGTGGCAGAATAAGAGAAAGACAAATCCTCAGTCCCTCTTCTGTGCCTCAGAATTAAGGTTTGTGCAGCTCTGGTGAAGTAGGCCTATCTGTGTCATGCGAGTAGGTATATTTGAAAAACTTCAATTGAGAGACAGGCAAGACATAAGCACAGTATCACTGCTGCAAAAGGGGATGTACTGAAGGAAAAGGGAAAAAAAGACAGAGTGAAGAGTGAACAAAAGAATGGGCAGAAAGGTAGATGGCTGGACATAGCAATGATGCAAGCAATGGTGAGAGGGGGCTATGCAGAGACAGGATAACGAAAGAAAAAACTTGTAACAGACAAGGGAGAAGAAAGAGAAGAAGAGAAATGGATAGATAAAAGAGAGCAGAGAGGAGAGTTGAATAACAGACAGAGACTAGACAGGGATTAGACTGGCATGTGTAGGAATTGTCCTGCATGTGATTTTGCGATGTGTGTTTGTGCCACTGCCCATCTAGTGCCACCTTGTGTCAAGATAAAAGTCTGGACTCGCCTCTGAACTTGAACTGAAATGACTTGAGGGATAGAGGGAGGATAGCAGACAGATAGACAGACAGACAGACAGACAGACACACAGACACACAGGGGAGTCCAAGGATCAGAAGGTTTTACGCCATTGCTGTTGGCAACCATTGCCCGGGTAAGGATGCGGGTGGTGTGCCACGATGCTTTCCCGTTTGCCACGGCTCCCTCCTTCTTCTCTTCCAACTGGTCCTCAAACCACTGCACCTCCTCTGACCAGTGCACAAACTCCCCAGCCTCTCCATCTGAAAGGCAAGCTTTAAGGCCATCACAATCAAACTGATGTCTTCTGCCTGCCAGGCAACAGGTCTCCACACCTTCTTTAACTGTGTAGTGTTTTTACTTGTAATTAATTGTCAAAGAAAGACTGTGGTTCAATGATGAAATAACTGTGAATGCATGTAGTATGCAAGTACTCTACGGAATGACTGGTCACGTCAGAGTTTATCTCTCAGACTGAGGCCTTTTATTTGCATTTCTTTATATTTGTGATATACTCGTTTGAGTACGAATTTCTATCATCAATGGAGCAGAGCAAGTCATTAAATAACTGGATTATATATTACATTTTGTTCCATCTCAAAAGTAAGTAATGATGTTATCTGGTACCTAACCGGTGAGGATTTGTCCTTAATTCCCCTCTGGTACAGATAGAGGCTATCAGTCAGGTAGCCTTATAAATCCTATGTACTTAGCACGCTAAAATTAAAACGTTTGCTCTTTGACTCTTACTATGGGTTTAATGTACACCTTAAAAAACATGTTTATGAAAACTAATGATAACCTAAAACATTAAGGTCGAATAAACAATGACAACATGAGTTAGTTTACTGTCTTTATAATGGTAGTTCAAAATCCTGAAGTCACTTTGCGCTAACAATATTAAAGAGCATAAAACTGAACATAATGATTTCATAGGGTAATCTTTGTGTTGTACTTACTGTCATAGTCAACCGACGGGAGTTTCTGCTTTGGATGTGCCTCTTCTGGTACTCCCTGAACCGGCTGCTCGTTCTGATGCATGCCGCTGAACGGAGTGCTGAAAGGATTCCACCTGTCCAACTGCGTCAGGGTGTGTGGATACATCTTTAATTGCAACTGGGATCCGGAGAAACAGAAATTAATCACTGATCGTACAATCGCAGAGACCCAATTCTTAATAATGAATTGAAATACGTGTGTGGAACATTTTAATGATAGGCAAATATCATTTTAAAGCAATGGGTTACAAATATGACCTAGTCAAAAGCCAACATACGTGGAAAACTTGAAAACAAAATGTAGACTACAGTTACGCATTGGGTTCTATTCCATCAGGCCTACTTAACGCCTCTGATTAATTAACTGAAAAGTAAATATAACAGCTTAAATAACCAACTGCAGACACGCTGTCCATAGTAGTAAAACAGCAGGGACATTTCATCTGTAGCTTACTGCAATCAGATTAATTAGCACTCTCTCCGGTTGTAGTTTGATGCAATCGTCCACTGTTAACGGAATGTATGACTGCGTCATCTTGGCCACCATCACACGCAAAAGGAAAGGCTATATCAAAGAAGCGAGAAGAGATTTGATTACCGTGATTTTCCTGTGATCGCAACACGGTGCCTCGTTGGTATACAGTGGATCAGAAGTTGCAACTGCCCTTTGGCTAAATCAATTTGTCCTTCCGTTAACTACGTCACGTGAAAGTAGGGAAAACAATCCAGTCACGTCCAACACTGAGGCAAGAGAAATAAAGACAACGTGTTGACAGACTGTTTTTACATTTGGTTGTCTATGCAACTGTCAAATGGTATTAGTGCACAGACTATACAGGAGTATGATGTCCATCTGTGACCCTTTCAATGTGTATATAGAAATATGGCCATACAGTTTACATAATGTTTAAGGTTTACAACTTCGACACAATTGCAGTTTTAGACACCAGTTTTGCAATTGTGTATAGCAGTTTAGCCACTTTGGAATTTCACTAATTAAACGACCAAAGCAAATTAGACCAAAGTAAATCAAGGATTAAGACGCCTCAGTGAAAGTTCAGAGACCCACGACAGAGCGTATTAGGAAGATTACAACGTCTGTAGTAGGAGTCAGTTGAAACAACTTCCCGTTGGGCTCTACGCAGAAATTAAAGCAAATTTATATTAACTCCATTTCTCCAGAAGCACAACTGTGTAGTAAATAAAGATAAACGAGTGACTAGTTAATAAGGGGAACACAGAAGTTGTATGTTGGAAACCAGATTAGTGTGAAAGGTAAATCAAGAAAAAAGGAACGGGATTTTGGATATAAAATTAACAATTTTATTATGATTTCTACAAATTATACAGGACTAACTACAATCATACGAAAAGAAAAAAAAAGTCCACCCCACACTGACGTTTTGCCCATGACTTGGGCTACAAAACCCACCAAATAAATACATTTAAAAATGGACATTTTGTCAGATACTTCAATAGTTTGCTTTGAAAGAGGTCCACAAGTTCCCCACCTCAGTTTTGAATATATCCGCCAATTCTGTGGTTAGCCATTGACAAACATAATAAAACTTGACATTTGTAATGAAACATTATAGAAAAATACTGCAGATACCAGAAATCGCAATCTGCAGACATATATGAACAAAGCAAACCCCCAAGGCAAAATATAAAAAAAACAATTGTTATCCAATACAAATGGGAAGAGTTCACCTGGTTTTAATTCCAATGGAAGCTGACTAGACTGATTTCAATTATCAATATCATAAATTCCACCATAATTCGAGAAAAAAAAAAGAGCATGAAGTTCAGACATTTCTCAACTCCGCCTTCAGATTTTGGACATCTTGGCCAATATTTCTTAAGTGCGGTGGGAAATGTATTATTGTGTGATTAGTACAGGAGTCAAGAAGCAACTCTTAAGGCCTGTACTCGTTAATAAAACAGAAAAATGATCCTTCCTGGTTACATGACAAACCCTTTATTGAAAACACAGACTTTAGTATTTCAACAGTGTATATATATATTATTTAAATACATGACCTACAAAAAAGGTTAATTGGGGATTTGTAAATATCTCATGTGAAATCACAATCAAGGAGTGTCCAACCCACACACAGCAAACTACCTGTGCTGGTGAGGGACAAACAGAGTGAGTCATGATTCCTTCAGCTTTTCCTGAATTCGTCTTGAACATGATAATTGACAGCTTTGTTTCCAGGGGAAAAAACATTGGATCAAGTAGAGACCCGCAATATGTGTTTCTGCCTCTGTCTCTCTTCCTCTCGTACGCACACGCAAATGAAGATGCGAGGATACATGAAAGATAAGATAGTCCATAATGAACCATAATGGAGTATGAGGAAGGGAAGATGTTGTGCAGAGTGGAGCATTTCAGAGGGCAGAAGAGGGGGTGTTGAGAGGGTCGTGTCTGAGTCGGGGTGGGGTAGAGTTGTGTTTGGGGTTTGTCAGGCAGATTGGAGGGGGTGCGTGGGTTCACTTGCTGGTCTGTCCTTCGGGCGCATCCTCGGACTGCTGTGTGAGGAAGCCAAACGGGTTGCTCTCGTTGGTCTCCATGGCCTGGTAGACCAGGAACAGGAAGCCGGCCAGCACACCGAACACCAGCACCTGCACCCACACGGGCATCCAGCGCTGGCGCCGTGACTGGCCACCGATGGGCGCCCTGACTGTGGGGGCAGAGGCCTGCCGAGGAGCGGAGAAGGCGGACGGGGCCGGGGACAGGAGGAGGCGTGTCGAGGGGCGGGACTCCACATAGTTGGAGGATGAAGTGGAGGAGAAGCTGGTCTCGCGCAGCTCCGTCAGTCTGAGACGCGTGTCGTCTAGCCAGCTGTCAGTTGATACTCCGGAGCGTAGTGCTGCGCCGCGGATCGGCCGCCTGCAGGTGGCGCTGGAGAGAGCAGAGGAAGAAAAAGAATAAATGACGAGACGAGAAAACGACAAAAATAAATACAAAAAAATACAACAACATTACATAGTGCTTAACGCAAGGGTCTTACTTACACAACGACATTTACATTCATCATTTGTGTAATGGACTTAAAATTATTCGCAATGTGATTTTCATCTTTAAATCGAGGATACCATGCTTAACAATATTCAAACTTACCATAAGCCACTTGGCAGACACTTTTATCAACAGTAAATAATACTGTGCTATATGGCAGTTTGACCTAGTGGATGGTTAGGAGCTTACCTAATGCCTGTTGGGGTGTTGACATCATTGGGGAACATCTCCTTCAGCACGTCCTTTGCATCTGCTTTGGGGGTGTGCTCCACTGCGGACACCTTCTCTACCTGTGCAGGCAGACACACACACACACACACACACGTTTTACACTTATGAAAGAGGGGAACAGAGATGGGGAGAAAGACAGAGGAAAGGAAAGATACAAAAGTAAAGCATGACCAATTGAACATTAAGAGTGTATGTGTGTTTTTCGTGTGCATGTATGACCGCATGAGAGAGAGAGAGAAAGAGAGAGTGACGTTTTAAGAGACTTAGTCACTCATGATGAGTTTATGGCCATCCAGTCAAACCTCCCTCCAATCACCACTGTGTGTGTGTGTATGTGTGTGAGCTCAATGAGAGAGCCTGGGGAAGACACCCTAGTGAGACTTCAAAAACTCAGGAGAAAGTAAAAAAATGAAATGTCGACCCCATGGAGTCCCTTTCGAAGTGGACAGAAGAGACCACATTCCCATTAACAGAGAATAGAGACACCCAATGTCAAATGTACTCAACCCTATCTTTGAGATAACAAAATGAGTCAACAGATGTGAAAATACAGTTAAGACAAAGTGGTAATCCTTCTGGTTCTGACACATAGCTTTGAGATCAGTGTTCCCGTGGATACCCACAACAAAGAGAGGAAGATGTCAACAGGTGTGCGTTAAGTCCCTTGTTATGGCTTTAGCCTACATACCCTTAGAGTGTCACAATACATCATGCCCTGATGTTTCTAGCCCCATAAAATAGGGTTCCTACCCATGTCTGTGGGGGACTATCTCTCTCCCCCCTCACTGGGGTCACGGGGGAGAGGAAGGGAGTGATTTTCTGCTGTCGTCCATCGCCTTTGGGGACCTCCGTAGACTCCTTGTACACCTGGTTAGGAGAGGGAGGCCCATGTGATAACACCCCCTGGTAGTGATGCGCGGGTTACCCAATTACCCGCGGGCCGGGTGGGTTGGGTAGCAGTTTTCTCTAAGTATCGCGGGTTCGGGTGGGGCGGGTCAAAATAGTCAAAACCCGCAACCCGGAACTTTTGGAATACATAGCCTAGGTGAAATCGCAATTTTGCGTTAGCCTACAGAACTTATCAATTGCATACATCCCACTGTCACAAAGTTATTGCACTCAAAGCTCCCACTCCTGC
Source organism: Sprattus sprattus (assembly GCF_963457725.1). Taxonomy (NCBI): domain Eukaryota; kingdom Metazoa; phylum Chordata; class Actinopteri; order Clupeiformes; family Clupeidae; genus Sprattus; species Sprattus sprattus. The sequence goes on from NC_137912.1 coordinate 18,377,083, forward strand.
TAGTCGTCTGAGTTAGGCTACATAACTTTGGTGTCCAACTCACATTTTATTCTATACTTTATATTTTGTAAAAGTATGTTACCTTTTAGAATGGTATAGTTTAAGATACAGCTCCGGTTAGTATATCCCAACACGCCATCCGTAGTTTTTGTTTGCACCGCCAAAACTTCTAGGATGACTCCAATAATGGCTGACTTAATAAGAGAGAAGATTAAAAAAGGCGATGCAAAGGTTGTACGGAAAGCCGACCAAAAGAGCAAGGTGTGGGAGACATTTGGACAAGTCGTGCTGTCCGATGACACCATTGCAGACTACGTCATGTCTTCAATGTGAGGCGCTGTACAAATATGATGGGCATAAAACAGGTACATGTTAGTTTATTTATTAATTTATTTTATTTTGTAGGAACCTCGTAGTCAGGTGAACTATTGAGTATGCTACTTGTTATGAAGTGGCTGTTCCCCTTTTGTTTTAGACAAAACTGCGCTAAGAGTCTAGTTAATCAGATTGTCATATATCTGGGCTACATTGCTTTTGATAGTTTTGCCAGTTAGTGCGTGTGCATTGCCTGCGCTATGTGTCTGTTTGTGGGAACATCATAGATAGACAAAGGCTATGTCTTCCACGCATTTGTTAACAGTTCTTCAATAAATAATTGCGTAAAGCTGTCGTTGTTGTTGTTGTTTGATGTAGACCTGCCGTTGAAGTTTCACAATAATGCGAATTTAGCGCAAATCCTTCTCATTGTGTTAAATTAGGCATAACCCTCAGCCCCAGGCTTTTTTTATTTGTTGTTATTATTATTTTGATTTTTTGCGGGTCGGGCGGGCCGCTTCAGAATTCCCCACGGGTCGGGCGGGGCGGTTTGGAAAATGTCTTGGGTCGGGTTGGGGCGGGTGTTAAAATAACGCCCTCTCGCGCATCACTACCCCCTGGATATTTCACACAGCCATGAAACTACACATGGTTGGACTATTGGAGTCTTAAAAATAACTCTGATCACAATTCAGATTTAACTAACTCTCATTCTTATGAAGAGACCTGTGCACACACACACACATACAGAACCTCACCACCAGTGACAGAACACAGACATTACAAGAGGTGTGCTACCTTGTTGTCACCCACTCAATAGTTACCTGTCCAATGGTCTGGGACACAGGCTTGCGTTGTTTTGGCTGAACAGACGCCGATCCCTGCCTAGTGAACAGGGGAGAAGAGGAGTCCTGCGGACCTTCAATGGCAACAGCAAAGACTGGGGGCTTGGGTGGTTTGATTACAAACCCTGATGGGTTTGGATCCGGAGGTATGGCCTTTGATAGAGAGAATCATCAGTGTAACTGACCTCATCATGACTCAGAAGGAAATGCCCTTATGTAAGAGTCAAAACGAGGAAGCAACTCTGTAACACAGTGCATCAGAGATCTCAGGATGGAGCTGGAGAACCACCAGGAGTTCTGCTTTAAAAGCTAATGTCCTTGAATGTGCAAGTGAACATTCAGGCTAACTGCTATGCTAACCTTTAATTAAAACCCTCACTGTGAAAAAACAATCATGTTTTCTTAGAAGATTCACCTTAGAGTGAGAAATATTATGAAGGTAGACAACGGGACACTTGGTCACACAGGCGTCGGAGCCAGTGGGAGTTCCTCCATGCTAAGAACAAGAAGAAATTCATACAAGCGTTAGATACTAGCCTGTCATTTAGGGTCCACTTAGGAGAAGGGTAGAGCGAGTGGGGGTCGGGGGGGATTGTGCTTAGAGAAAAATAAAACACAAGTGCATCTCAGTGAGAACCAGGGGAAAAGAGGGAGAACCTTTTCTTTTTGCCACGAAGATGACAAGATGTCCTCGTGGATGTTTTCATTCCATGCAGAGGGTTGGAAGGTTTGGGGGTCTTTGACCTGCTTGAAAGCCCCATTCTCCTCGGACAAAGAGTGAGAGCCATTGGAGACAAACAGAGAGTGTGTGTATTTGTGGGATGGAGGGTGCATGCAAAACATGAGTGCATCTGTGAAGGGTCTTGAAGGCACCCGTCACCCAAACACCAGTGATGGATTCACTTTGTAGTAAAAAAAAAAAAAAAAGAAATACCCAAGTTCTGCAAACTACAAGCGTTCTAACCTAATAGAATACAAAATAAAGCCCAAATCTACATCAAACACATATGCATCAACTCCGCCTCTTTCTTTAAGCACCACGGTGACGAAACCTTTGTAAATCTTAATTCTAGTGAGAACTTGGACTCCTCTAGACACCTGAAAGCCCAAGTATACCTGCGCTGGTTTACGGGGCTTGGTAGAGTCCATAGTGTAGGACTCAACCGGGGGAGCTTTGGAAGTTCTGCCCATCGGTTCTGATAGAAACTTGGGGTCTCTTGTCCCGACCTTGAGTAAATGCACAAGGTCATCCAGTATAAAGATTATTAAGAAGCAGTCCAATCACTGGAGATAATTGACAAAGTTACTGGATGGAACACTGACAGACTGTCTTGGAAAAAGTCAAAAAATTGGATAAAGACAACAATGTCCACCTGTAACAATGCAGGACTTGATGCAGGCACATTATACAGCAGATAATTCGTGTTTTGACGCAGACCAACTCCATTTCCTAAGGTGGGGATTTACCTGAGATGGCGAGTTGTCAGGGACGTCCTGGAGGAGAGAGCAGTAACATCTGTGATAATGAACGCTATCAATTTGTTATCCATGATAATGAACAGTCTCCCAAACTGACACTAAAACACCACTGAAGTTGCTAGTCAGAACCACCAATCCCAAACTGACACTAAAACACCACTGAAGTTGCTAGTCAGAACCACCAACAAAGCGAAGTGACCAAACCAAACATGCCACCGTCTGACCGTACACGTGTGCACCAACGTACAGGCTTGTAAACATGTGTACAGGATCACACACACATCTCGTGAAAAGTGCTTTCAGTGATATGTGGACAAGCATACTTGTGCAAATACTGTGAGCTAGCAAGTAAGCAGTGTAAATACAGTTTGTGCGGAAGAGAGAAGTGTTTACACTCAATCACTGAATATCACTGGGCATAGAATCCCTGCTATTGTCTGTACCTCAGCCCAAATACAAACCCAGAAGATGACATGTAAGTGAGGTGAACATGTGGAACTACAGAAGGACAGGGGGAAGTTTGCAGTAGGAGGACAGACAGAGTACATGGCAGTTTACAATGTCATCGCTGGAGATCATGGCCTGCTCAAGCATTGCGGAAGCGCGCCGGTACCGTCTCTTAATGTTCAGCACTGGCTCTTCCTCCTCCTCATCATCTTTCTCATCCATCAATTGCAGTTCCTCCTCTAGCAGCGCTACATCATGCTAAACACACACACACACACACAAAGACAAGTACTTCCACATGACCCACGAACATTAAGGGCCTGCAGAAGCAATCAAGCAACTCCCTGGGAGAAGAGGGCGGAAAATACTGAGCTCTCTATCCTTCTCACACACACACACCCCTAACCCTGGAGTGCAGCCCTGTACAAAGCACCTTGTCCTACACTGTTTCACCACTAGGGGGGGGGCACACACCAACACTGGACACAAGGGACTTGAAAACCCAAAGGGTGGGGTGGAAGTGCTCAGACTGAAAACACATGCCAGAGAGATCACTTCAAACTCAGAGCAGTGCAGTGCAAGTAGACCAAGTGTAGAAAAATGAACCAGTGATCCTTCTTCAGAGAATTGGGAGCAGATGTGATCTGTGATTGTTCATGTGGAGACTAAGTTTGAATAGCAGGAGAATTAAAGGATAAACAATAAGGGAGAAGTCCGGAGGGAAATGATGAATGCTACATTGGCTACATCACCATCGGCAGTTTGGACAAAAGACGGTGATGAGGGGTGGGGGGAGGGGTTTTGGAGGACTACAAGTCTACAGAGATTATAAGAGTGTGTTCACTGAGGGAGAGAGAGAGAGGGAGAAATTTAAATAAAGAGAGAGAGGGGGCAGAAACAAAGAGAGAGGGAGAGAGTGAGCATCACAGCACACAAGAGAGAGAGAGGATGACAGTGCACAAGCAAAGAGAGAGAAAGAGAGAGAATATGTGAGTGAAGAAGGGAGAGAGAGAGAGATCCCTAATCCCAGTCATGTGCTTTGGGAAATGGAATCCTGTTACCTTAGAAAGTGTGTGAGAGAGATGAGGTGGGTGAAATCTGCACACCATGCAAGTGTGTAAGACAGTCAGGAGTCAGGATAGAGATAGGACACCCACAGTTTTCACTCCACAACTCCACCCATATCAACAGTTTCAGAATGTGAAATATTTGTGATTCAAGTTGCATTTCAGAAGACACATAAAATAAAATGTTTATTAATTTAGGTTTATTTTGCCTAAGTTAATTTCATCATAGCACAGACTTTCTTGTATCCATATCCTGTTCTGAAAATTCTAAAAACGTCTGAAATGCCACTGCCACAAAATTGATTTTGAGAGCAATAGTGTGAAAAAAGGATTAAACCAAACAAGACAGATACAGATTATGAGAAACCACTGGAACAGGGCCAGAAATACTTGAAATCACTATCTAGTGATCATCTACCTACGAACACCATCAGAGAATAACTCACATAAGCAATCAAACAAGAAAGTGGTCTAAAAATCCCAATGTAAAGATTCGTCTGTAACAGCTGTTTCCAACAGCTTAAAGTGTTTTAGGATTGAGTTTGCTAAAAGGCAGGGACAGTGGGCTAATCTAAGAATCGAATTGGCCCTGGATTGACCTGACCTCACTGACCCCTGATTGGTTGTGGAGGCTGACTGAGTATCCAATGAATGGCCACCTGCAGCATGAGAGCAAGTCTGAGGCGAAATGGACATTTTATTCCAACACTTCCATTAAAAATATGTATTTATATTTATTTTACAATGATCTGAACATTCCAAACTCATCAGGGCTTCACCTGATGTTAATGGTGAAGACCTGAGCGTTGGAAATGTTGCAGAGGAATAAAATGTATCTGAATCCTTCTTTTTTTTGGATGCGTACACCTTTTCCTAGTTTTGCTACCCAGTCTGAGGCACACAGAGCCTGGGGTGCATGAATGCCTACAGTGTGTGGATCCCTATCAGACCATAGGGTCAGCCGCTTTAGTGGCTTCACATGACTCCGCTTAGCATGTGAGAGAATGAATGACGGAGGGGATCGCTCATTCAAGGAGCGGGCTGTACTGTGTGTGTGTGTGTGTGTGTGTGTGTGTATATAATGGTCATCTCCCTCCCTTGTGTAATCATAGGATTCACAGTGTGTATGTGCTTGTGTGTTCTACACTACTTGCTTGTTGGTGGGTTTGTCCCAGTCACTGTGTGTGTGTGTGTGTGTGTGTGTGTGTTCTTACTCTGTTGTGCTGGCTGCTTCTGGTGCGAGTGGTGACTGGGGTCTTCCCTCTGCTCCTCACGGGCCTCTCCACCACTGGAGCCGGTGTTGGTTCCGGCTCAGGCTCTGGTTCCGGTACGGCCCTCTCTGACAGAACCACAGCCAACATGTGAGTGGACTGAACAAATTAGCCTGTGTCATTACTAGTGCAGTGCAAACAGTGCAGTCTGCTTCTGTCAAGTTCAGCTAATTGTGCCTAACAGTCCTCTAGCTGTCAAAATTAGTGGTTCAAATTTTGTGGTGATTTTGAGTAGGGCTGCCACTCATGACTATTTTACAGATTAGGCGATTAATCTAAAGATTATTTTCCTCCAAAATTTTTTGCTCACTTGCTTACATTTTCTTTGCAGAAATATTGCAAAAATAAGAGAAAATCCCCGCAATTGCGAGAAAACCTAGAATTTGTACGTTTGTGAAAATGCAAGATGGCAAAATCCAAGAGCATGCCATCTGGCATAGTGCGTTTCATCTGAGGTGCTAATACAGTTACCTTCCTCTTTGTCACTGTAATGGTCGGATTCTCCGTTCCCGTTCTGGCTGCCGTCTGTCTCAGGGGGGGCTGCTAGAGGGGCCACAGCCTCAGGAGGCCCCTCGTCCAACAGCTTCTGCAGTTTCCGCTCATACAATTTACGGGTGGAGGCTGAGAGAGAGAGAGAGAGAGAGAGAGAGATTATAACGGAGAACCGCAGGCATCCAAACACCCTACCATTGTCAACCACACACACACACACACACCCACTTATTATTCTATACAGTTGATTAAATGGTACTTGTTGTCGGATTACAATGTTTATGCAAATGGAGGGGACACCCTGTGGTGGGCGGGACATCTGTGCACTCACCCACGATGGGGCCAATCCCGACGCCGTACTTCGAGAGCTGCTCCCTCAGGTCCTCGTCACTCAGCTCCATGACATCCACCTCGGCCGGCAGAGGCTTGTCCGTTTTCCTCGTGGCTTTCTGTCAGGGCCAACAACAACAATCCCTAGCATGAACAGAGCTCAGACACAGGAAATGCAGTACAGAGAGAGCTTCTTTTGACATCTTTGCATGATTAATTAAATAACTAGCTAGTTAGCTAGCTATCCATGATCCGTCATTGAACGGCAATTGAATGACATTAAGACAGCGCCTGCACTAATGACACCCTGTGCTCATTTCAACTTTGACCTCACATCACAAGTGACAGGAAGTCTCTCTGTCCATTAGCCTACTTTTTTACCTTTTAATTTCAACAGTGTACCAAACATTGAGAAATAATAATATTGCATGTCTAGGGACCCTGGAAGATGCAAGCAGGAATCTGAGGATGGACCCCCTTACCCTCTACCCTTACCCATACACATCTACAAAGGTTATCCTGTCAAGCAAATCATTTATTTTGAATTAATATTTATTGAATTATATAATATTTAATTTATATTATTATACATGAATTGTTATAATTACATATGTGTGGACACTTCAAACAGAATAATGCAAGATGATATTTTAGAAGGCAAGGCACCATCCTGTTTATATTGGGACAAATTATTTCAAACTATCCTACCTTCTATAGTAGGCCAATCTGTGGAGACGAATAGGTCTACTTATTGGGATGCATGCAGAAACTTAGGCAAAGGGGATCTCCTTCAGCGAAAGGGGCATAGTTGTATTTAGTCTGCTAGCAGCTTTTATTTCCATTGGTTTGTAGAAAACAATGCCAGCACAGTTCTGCCCTACAAAGCAAAAAGGCAGTAACTGCACAGAGCACTAAACTGAGAAAAATGACCTTAAAGTTATCTTGTTGTCCAGCCCAAGTAGTTGTAGGTAGATTATTGGACATGAGGCAGTATTGTAACTCCATATAACCTTATTATTTTCAGATATTAGTAATTTTATTATTTTTTGTATTTTACCCCCTTTTTACAGTTACTGTATTTTTGCTCTGTATTACTCCTACTTCCGAAGGTTCCATACCAAGTAAGAAGGCAGTAACTTAATACAGTAATGGCGTTTACTGCCTTTTTGCTTTGCTTTACTAGCAGTTTTTGTAGTTACTGTACAAACACCCAACAATTTTCTCCAAAACGACATACATTTGAGATGAGATGTTTTGTTACATGACAAAGAATGCTTTGAATGTTACAAAAAACACAATAACTCATTTTCGCCAAAAAAGGCAGTTACTGCCTTTTTGCTTTGTAGGGCAGAGTTCACATTCACCAATAGCCCTATTTTGGGGATCTTCATATAGTATAACACGTACAGTGGGGGAAATAAGGATTTGACCCCCTGCTGATTTTGCAAGTTTGCCCCTCTTGCAAAGAAATGCGTGATCTATAATTGTAATGGTATTTTAACAGTGAGACAGAATATCAACAAAAAAAAAATCCAGAAAACTGCATTTTATAACAGTTAAGAATTTATTTGCATTTGATTGCGGGAAATAAGTATTCGATCCGCTACCAAACAGCATATTCAGGCTCCCACAGACCAGCTATGTGCCCACGAGGCACACAGATTAGTCCTCATTAGCCCTTAGAAGGTACAATGTCAACTGGTGACGTGTATTAAAGAAACCTGTAAAAAAATAAACTTCACACCTTCAACCTCACCACTATGGGCAAAACCAAAGAGTTTTCCAAGGGGACTATGGATGGGGCCATGTATCATGGAATCTTTGGCGAGAACCTCCTTCCCTCAGCCAGGACATTGAAAATGCATCCTTAAGGATTTGGAGAGAATCTGCAAAAAGGAGTGGACCAAAATCCCTCCTGAGATGTGTTGGTCACCAGGCTTACACTACAAGAAACGTCTGGCATCTGTGCTTATTATAGATCACCCATTACTTTGCAAATGGGAAAACTTGGAAAATCGGCAGGGGGCCAAATACTTATTTTCCCCATTGAAGTTGCATTTCACTGTGTTTCAGCCTAATTGAAAAGCTCCTAGCAAGCCAAGGGTATGGAGACACAGCAGCGGGCTTCTGGATGTGTCATTGTAGTCTCCTGCGCAGTCATAGATTTGAGGTATTGTTGTGGAGAAGAAGGTGACCTGTGGCCCAGTAGGTGTCCTCAACACATTGATCACAGAGGTCCATTTGCGTTGCCTTGGAGACCTTCCCCATAGTCACCACAGGAGGAAACCAGCAGATTTCCCCAGCACTTTCCATCTCTCTCTCTCTTAACATTCAGACTACCAAGATATTCAAAAACTTTGATGAGGTTTTACTGCCCGATAGAGTGCTGAGGGGGAGAGTAGCGGAGACACCCATCCTTTCAGATGGTCCACGAACAGATGTTTCCAGGGCACGAGCCCAAGTCCGACCCATCAATCCTGTTGGACCGGTTTCTTATCAAATAGATCATTTCAGTCTGTTCAGATAGGTCAGAGAGGGAGTCCGAAAAGGTGTGTGTTTGTGAGAGACTGACTGCTGAATATTAAGTTATTCAATAGTGTGCAGGTGAGTAGCATGATCTAGAGCAAGATCTCTTAACAGAGGACACCATCTCTCCATTTATCTGCCCCCCCCCCCCCCCCCCCCCCCCCCCCGCCCCACCCACACATGGCCTGCATCCACTGTTCCCTTCACAGAATGCGGAATGCGCTTGCAGAATGTTAAACCACACTCAGGAAGTCCTGGTAGCACCGGACTAGAGCTCATAGCCTGCTGTAACACACAATCTCGGCTAAATCATTGCCAAGCTTTCAGCGGTCGACAAAGAAAAAAAGCCTACAAACACACTTGTGCCTGTGCACAAACACAGCTCTAAACACATATTTTTACGAGGCGTTTGACACCACTACCAGCAGCAGTGCCAACAGTGCTAACGCTGTGGCAGACTTGGCTGGGTGATAATGAAAGCGTGGGGCAGTTACAGCCACAATCCGCCTGAAGCATATCCACAAACCAAGAACAACAAACAAACATGTGACTGAGGGGAGGCCTAAGGAATGAGAGAGGGGGAGAATTAAGGAGGAGTGGGGAGGGAGAGAAAGAAGAGAGAGAGTAGGAGGTGGGAGAAGGGGGTGGGGGGAAAGACAAGTGAATGAGAGAAATGAGGGACATGAGGAGAGTTTAGACAGAGAGCGGAAGGAGGGAGCGAGGAGACTAGTAGGAGGAGAAGATGACCAGTTTCAGTTCCTCCCCTCTTGGACTGAAGTTCCTCAGTTGGGGCTTACAATGGGGCTGCTCTGGAAGGATGCCCACTGAGTGCAAGTGTGTGTGTGTGTGTGAGAGAGAGAGAGAGACAGTTATATGCACGCGCATAAAAAAAGAGGAAAAAGGATTTTTCATAATCTAAGCATTCCAACTGCAGTGTGAGAGAGACTGCAGAACTTCCATAGCCCTAGGTACCTGAAACCTAGGCAAGGGAGTGTAGAGATGGGTTGCACCTGTCCCAACCCTGGAGGGAAAAATGTCTGGCATGTACCTCACACCTCTGAGTTTGAAGCTGAGACTCGGTACGATGGTTTAGTGACATCAGAAGTCCACAGCTGAGAGTTTGTACGTCTCAAAGTGGAATGAAAACAATTCTCGCCCTCAAGCGCGAAACATTCCCGAAGAGCTAAGTGGTGCAAATGTGGTTAACCACAGTTTAGGTCATCCATTCTTAGTGGTTCCAGCCAATTGCATTTTCAAAACAGTCCCCACAGGCTTTTTGGAACCTCAGTCACCTAAATATCAGTCTTCATAAAACACAGAGGTTTTACTTGATCACTCTTTTCATACTATGGAAGCTATTCAAAGACATAATGTATAGGTGAACAAGGCAGAAAGAAAAACAGTAAGGGGCAAAAACAGAGAGAGAGAGAGAGAGAGAGAGAGAGAGAGAGAGAGAGAGAGAGAGAGAGAGAGAGAGAGAGAGAGATCAAAACGGGGTGTATTGTGCTAAAGACACACACACACACACACAAAAAGCTCATCTAAATGTGCTGATTTTGACATTAGGACTCCAAAAACACACACCAGTGGGGGGTAACCGCCACCCCGTTCTCTAGCAGACAAACTATAAATCAGGCATGACAGGGTGTCGGATTCCTGATGTTGAAATTAGTGTTTAGAGAACTTTACTGGGACTCTGAGCCCCTTTGATGCAGGCGAGGGGAGGGGGAGGGAAAAGGGACACATCTGGCTGCTGCAATGCATTCCTGCTGCAAAAGTATTTCCTCAATAAAGGGAGACTGAGCTGGTTGCAGAAACACCCAGATGCACAGCACACACCAAAGATCCACACAAAGCCAATGGGCATCACTCCTTCACTCACTTATCTGTGCAGAAGGGGGCTGAGAGAGAAAGGGAGAACACGAAAGGACACACGACCAACACCCCACTAGACAAACAAGTAGCAGTTTTTCCCAGTTTTGTTTTTATCCAAATGACGGCTCTGTCCTGTGCACATGGGCACTGGTGATACTAAGTAGCTGGAAACTTTATCAACTTCAAGAGAACACAGAACCTTTTAACAGCTACTGTGTTAGTCCCTCTAGGCGTATCCTCTAGCTACGCCATGAACTGTTGGTAAAGTCTTTCTTTCATGTTTGGTAAAACCTCACACACAACAGGGTGCCCACTGTTTTACAACATTAGCAGTCTATACATACATACATACATACACACACAGACACTACACTACACATGAAATCTAAAACAAACAGACATTTGTCCACCATGACAGACCATGGGAGTTCAAACAACTGTCTGCAGCTGTTCTCTTCATTAAAGCGTAAACCCACCCCCATATCTGAGCCTAACTCCACCCATTGCATAATTTTGAAAAATGCTGAAAGGTGTGCACAGCAAGGACTGTGGAGGGGCTGAGAGTTTCGAATGTGAGCATATCAGTATGTAGATAAGTCCCAACCGGTTCTATCAACGTCAGCATCGGCCTTGCAATGTTCAGGATGAGATTTTAAGCAGTAGATGGCGTGTTGAGTCATTTTTTTTCAACAAATGAAATGTCGATTCTTATGGGGAAAGAAACCCCGAATTGTGTCAGTATTAACACCAGCATTGATGTCCCCCCCCCCCATCATTGCAGACTACAGTGAGCTAGAATAATAATAATATATAATGTATTATTGTTCGTTATTTATTGAGCTGTAAACTGAATGCTTTGACTGTAGCCCAAGTATACACATACATAATAAATGTAATGATGCAGCCTTCCCCGTTTACCCTAACCCCCTCCAAACCATTGCCTATGTGTCCTACACACGCAACGAATGTCAAGGAGAATTGGATGAAAGTGTCAGAAGCTTAACAGGAAAGCTTTCACGAGTGCAAATAACACTAGAAGAATGACAAATAAGGCCTAAAGTAGCATTGTAATTAGTATTAGCTGTAATGTACATATTTCATCAAATCCTTGAGGTATGGTTTCAAAAGAATTTTAACGGTTACCATGGACGTTTAAATTGGCCATCAGGCGTGACGAACCAACAGGAAGTATTTAAGCGGGAAACCGTCGGCCATAGCTCTAGTCAAAGTCAACATGCCGGTTTGTTTTCATCAGCCTTAAATCACATGCAGGGCGCGCACAGTATACAACGTAAAACTTGACCACAAAGACCTGGATAACAAACAGCCTCAGATTAAATGTGTTGAGAACGGCCGAGTAACATTGTAGCTTTACCGTGGGCTACTTACACAACAGTTACAATGTTGCACTTCGTTGACTATCAAACATTAAACACTGTTTTGCACAAGGAATTGTTCCATGCTGTAATAACTTGTACAAGTTATACGAATGATTTATTGTTTAAGTAGACCAACTAGTCATCTCTTACATCAATTAAGGCTATTCTTACTTTTTTAGCCTTTAGGAGTAGGCTACACAGACATAGCCTTTAATGGGTAACACGCAAACAGGCGCGATTCAGCGAGTACATCCAGTCTGTTCAGACTGCAGAGAGAAAAAGTCTGTCAGACTTCATCTGTCCCCAAATTAACTGCGTAGAAAGACTTAAAAGACCCACAACCTACCCTGCCGGAGCGGCTTCTGTTGGAGACCACGGGGGTTGGCAATTCCTCGTCGCTGGAGAACGCTTCTGGAGGGGCGCTTTTCTTCTTGTTTTGCGCAGTCAGATTTTTCAGGTACAGTTGCACATAAACGTCCTTTTTCTGTTCGCCATTAGGAAGAGAGACATTATTGGCCAGAAGTGCAGTCTTTAGTTTGTCTTTCGTGAGAACAGACGGGTCCTCCAAGAATTCCGACATGTTAGCTTCGCCCCAGCGTCAGTACGTCGTATTACGGTGTCTGAAAAGAACATTCTATTTGTATTCTGTCAACCACAGCTCTCTATCCTGGATCCCTATTGGACAGCTGAGTAAAGAAAAACGATTACCATTGGGTATCCCGGTATGCAAATATAGGCGCCCTGAACTTGCAACTACAATAGCAGACTATTACAATTGCTACATGTTATTATGGCAACAATTGTATCAAAGATTACATAGCATAAAGAAATTCGTTTCACTCCCCAGATAATAGGCTACTGCACATTTTATGTATTTATTTTTTAGTTGACTTACTTAGGCTGCTTTTGCTTTCAATTACTTATACAAATCTAAGACTCACTTAGAAATCTAGAGTTTCAGACGGTAATTTATGACTAATATTCTCGTTTTGAAATTTAGAATGGAAATCTATAATTCAAAAAAGAACAGAAACACTCCTGTCCATGACCGAGAAGCTGCCCACTGCTCCTGGAGGATCCTCGAGGAAGGACGATCCGGGATGGGTAAAAAGCGAATAAAAGAGTGAATTCCCAGAGACCTCAGGCCTACGTGTGCGTGTGTGTCCTGGATCGCCTATCATAACACCTGTGTGTTGCAGTGAATCGCTTGTGCAATTAAAAACTGACTGAAAGTCAGCCTTGTTTGTTTGTTTGTATAATGAAACGGAACATACACATACACTTAACTGAAACATACACTTAACTTCTGTGCAACCATAACATAAATATTTATCTCAGTTACATTGTTAAATGCCAGAAGACTTTGTAAAATTACACTTATCAACAAAATCTGTAATAAGGCTGAATGTGCAAAAGTACTAGAGCAGACCACGTTGTGAAAATTGATGCTTTACATGGGCTTATACCACCCTCTTGTGGAGAAACTCAGGTACTAACAGCAAGCACGTTTTCCTGCGAAATACAGTAACACCAAAGGCAAGTCACCATCAGTTTATTTCGTCCACCAAACTAACACGTGTGTGTTTCAACCAAAGACATATAAACAACAGTAAAGAACTTAAGTAACTCGTGAAATTTTTACTTGTGACATATCCCAGCACATCTCAGTGAGAGAAGTACGCACCAAAAACCTCTCCAATTCACAAAGCTACTAGCCTCTTGGGGGGGAGGGGGCACCACCATTACCTCAAAGACAAAGTGTTTGTGTGTGTGTGTGTGTGTGTGTGTGTTTTCATGTGTAAATTCCCTTTACTGAAAACAAATGGAACATTTCTCTATATCATTTCTTGACGTAGTTCTGAAATCACAGACGAAAGAGAGCCCAAAGTGATCACAGTGCTTGGGGGGGAGGGGGGGGGGGTGTTGCTATGAAAGGGACATGGCTAAGGATGGAGTGTGACCGTTGGATAGGAAGCAGGCAGCTGTGAAAATACCGCCCTCACAGGTCTACTGCTTCCCTCCTGTAAGTGTGTGTGTGTGTGTCTGTTTGTTTGTTTGTTTGTTTGTATGTGTGTTTGTGTGAAATCTTTCCCAAGTAGCCCCTGCTCCACCTGTCGTCAGTCCCTGGTGTAGTCGGGTGGCACAGCACCTTTGCAGGGGATTGTAAGAGGGGGTGGGGTGGGTGGGCACAATCTGGTCTTTTAAATGGAACCCTGGCCTCTTCGATCCACCCATTTGATCCAGTCATCTCTCTTTCCCTCCCTCTCTTCCTGCCTTCCTTCCTTTCTTCATTCGTCCGTCTGTGTCCCGGCAGGTGGCGTTCATCAGGCCTTGATCTCAGGAGGGCAGTAGATAGCATCAGAGTTCTCAGACGCCAGCTCTTCTGTTGTACAAGCAACACACACCCAACAAAAAAAAACACACGTCATTCATTCTGGTTGGTCATCTTATGCACACAGAAAATAAGGTTAAGTGAACAGAGATATACACAATATATAAAATGCAGATGTTTGGTCTACACTTATTCGTTTTAAGAAATGCTTTTATCCAAAGCGCCACACAGTTCAGTACAGATTCCCATCTCTCATCAGTATGTATGTTCCCTGTATGCATGCATGCATGCATGCATGTATGCATGCATGTATGCATGTATGTATGTATGTATGTATGTATGTATGTATGTATGTATGTATGTATGTATGTATGTATGTATGTATGTATGATCTGTCTGTGTCAGAGCACGGGCCACCAACACAAACACCTTAGCAACACGAAAAAGGCAAAACCAGAAAACCCCTCACCACTCATTTCTTATGACTGAACTATTAAAATGCACATGAACAGCCATTTTGGACAATAACCAGGAGTGAATTAGAGGCTGCCATACTAAAACAACTAGACTAGATCAGATTGACTAAAACCAACACAGACCCTGACCTTCAGCCAGTCTGCTGGCCTCCTAACTCACTCAGACACACAGAGCGTTCCAGAGCACTGTGGCCATAGAAACTCCCTCCCTGTGCCGCTCGGAAACCCTGCCAGCTTAAATCACAGGGAGACTGTCCAAATCCAACACACAAGCTTCTCTTTCCAAATAAGAAAACTAAAAGTGAAATATCTCAATAACATGGCAGGGGTCTGGGATGCATTCTTCAAGTGAATGTGTTAAACATAGATACAGTGGGGGAAATACAAATGTGACCTCCTGCTGATTTCGCAAGTTTGCCCACTTGCAGAGAAATGCGGGATCTATAATTGTGATGGTAAGTCTATTTTAACAGTGAGAGACAGAATATCAACATCACGGGAAATAAGTATTTGATCCCCTAGAATACCATGACTTATGATTTGGTGGAGCAATCCTTGTTGTAGTTTCATTCTTTATTTAAGTGTACCTTTTCACAGTGGACTTTAACCGCACACTAAAGCCATCCCATATTGTCCCTGAAGACAAAACCAGTTAATTGGAATTGCGTCATCATACCATCACAGTCAGACAGCCCACTCTAAACCAACTCTCAATATTAAATGTACCAGACTAATGCAGCAAAATCGTAGCCCTTTTTTCAGTTACAGCTACTTACAGGGGAAACAGCCTGTGCATTGTCATGCCAGTGTTTAAAGCACACAGACAGGGATAGATATCATGTGTTGCTTTGGCAACATTCTGGAATGTAGCGCTGAGCTCTGACTTGAGTGCCATTTCATGTCTTCTCACTTTCTAGTGGAAAAACCTGTCCATTTGCATGGTCCTGCTTATTTTTTTTTACATCGGCTTTTGTTGGTGTTGAGGCTGACAACACTGCCACAACTGTCTGGAAAAACCAGGTCACCTTTTCAAAATGCTATTGTTACCAGAAACGCCTATCAGCTAGGGAAGCCTGATCTGCCCTTGGTGTTTAGCACCTGGGGCAGACATCTCAGGACAAACTTGCGAGAGTGAATGGAGTGAATGTGCCGTTTCAGCTCGGAGGTGTTTGACTGGTTTGCCAATTGAGGGGGAAAGAACCAAACAAACATCTACGCTTAAAATTATTTTCAAACCCAAATCCAAGCCAAAAAACACTGCATGAGGCAAGCCATACTGTTTATATAAATGGATATATTCTTCTTATTATTATTAATAAGTGGTGATTAATAACAAGTTTCAAAACTTCTTTCTGGAGTATGGCCAACGTTTTATAGTCAACGTTTTATAGTCTGTTTTATAATCTCTTTTTTGGAGAAAACACCCGTAAAGAAGGAGAACGCCACTGTTGACCCAGAAGGGCAGAGAGGGGTCTGGAGCCCGAACTTTCCCAGCAGGATACCACCCCTGGGGCAACGCTCCAAGACGAGTTCATTGTGCCCTTAGACATCACAGCACCACCATGTGTGGAGGGGCTATACAAGCAAAAACAGGGTTCTACAATGTTAGACCCCCCCCCACCCTGTTTTTGGTTGGTCAGGGTTTCTCCTTCTGTTTGTTCACAATCAACCTGCCTCCCACTTGCTACACCTACACCAACCCACACTGTATTAAGGAAAGCGGGAGCCTAAACTCACCAGGCAGGACACACTTCCAGAGGCCGTAGGTCTTGCCCACGGCGGTCTGCCATAGGCGGAGCGTGCCGTCTTCTGAGCCGCTGGCGTAGAGCTCCCCGTCTGGGCTGAACCGCACACAGTGCACTGGCCCAAAGTGGCCTTTATATGACTCTACACACGGGAAAGGAGAGGAGTAGTCAGCATTCACAAACACACACACACACACAGATGTAAAACACCCACTGACATTCACCATGTTAAGCAGCAGTTCAGAGTAACTGGGTAATACTAAGTTTACTTTAGCTGTGCTGACATTGATAGCAACATTCTCTATTGTCCTGTTGGTATTGACTCTTGTTTAGTGGTGTATTTAATGAATAAAGTGTATTCCTTGTTAATGATCGAGCATTCAATAATCCAATCCACCAAACAACTCAAACCAAGAATGAATATCAACAGGAGGATACACTGCTGAGCATTGGCAGAGAATTACCCATATAATAAGCTGTGCGGCTCAAATGCAGGATCCGTACAAGTTGGACATCATTGTAAAGGTAAAATCTCCAAACTTTTTTTTGACAAGTTTAGTTGTGATGTGCTGTGAAACCGTTGCTCACATCATGCTTTAACTAACCCAAAGTGTGTCTTATATGATTGACAGGAACAGCACACAAGGTCAGTCTATGGTGACCCACAAGGTCAGTCTATAGTGACACACAGACACTAACACTCTAAACATACATGTAATATTTGACTATTTGCGTCGTTTAGCTATAATGGACCAGTCTGTAATGAATGCATCATCAATAGATTGGCCTCAGACTTTGGGACCCTGGTCCCGATTATAGCTCTGTGTTTCCCAGAGCTGACCTTAGATGACCCCTTGTGAACTCTGCTGTACTCACCCATCTCCTCTTTGGTGGTGTAGTCATATTTGTAGAGCTTGAAGTCATCGCCGCCTGCCACAAAGTAGTCCTTGTCGGGGTGCAGAGAGGCCGAGTGGATGGATGTTGGAGCATCTACAGTCTTAATGAGGTCCAAACTACACACAGCAAAGACAAAAACCACAAACGTAAACAAGTTTGCATAGATCTATTCATCTATAACTCTATACAGATGCACACAATTCAGCTACACCAACATGGGATGTCCTTTGAACATTACGATCTTACACTCAATACAAATAACATCCCCCCCCCCCCCCCCCCCCCACATTATTCTAGAAGTTGTATAATAAAGGAATGACATAAGTTGCTGTTTATATAGTGTATTTATATCTCTATGTGTAGTTAGAGAGCTAATGGAGGTTAAGAATGAGTTGCGTGATGTCTGAATTGTAGCTTTAAGTGAATTGAGTTCTTGTTGCACTAGTACCATCTCATTTACTAGAGCATTTGGACATTTCAAACATGGTGGAGCACCTGTGGGCGTTGTAGAAAGCCACTGTCTTGCCGTAGGTGATGACAAGGATCTCTCCGTCAGGGATGTACTCCATGCTACTGACAGCCTGGTCAAACGTCAGGGTTTTCACAGCCTCGCTGGAGGTCTTATCCCAAAGGCTGGAAAGACAAAACAATACAGAGATGAACACCAGGGTCACCTATTTGTGTGCTTTTCATTGCCATAGAGACACCAATATGGTAAAGGTCTTTTCTTAAAACAAGACCAACAAGAAAGCGGTAAACAAGGGTGACTAGTTACTTTGTTTCTAAGCTAGAGACACTGTAATATGCTCTATACTCTTTGTTACACAGACACTGAGGTTTTGGGGGAAAGAGGGACAGAGAAGAGGAAGAGGGACAGAGAGAGAGAGAGAGAGAGAGAGAGAGAGCGAAACTAACTAACTAAAGCTCCAAACATATGAGCACGTCTCACCGTATAGTTTTGTCGTCTGCTGCAGAAAGGATCTGTTGGTCATTGTTGCACCAGAGCGCTTTCTTAATAGCCGACGTGTGTCCTGAGATCTCTTGAGGTTCTGGGTGAGGGAGGTGAGCAGGAGGCAGATGATGAAGGCTTAAGATACATCACCATACCAAAGGAGTAGTACACCAACTGAGCTCATATCCAATTGGTATACTTCTCCCATCCAAGCCTTAAAATCACCAATGAATCTGGGTATGTTACTCTCTACAGAGAGATTATATAAAGAATAATGACATCTCTTTTTGGGATTACAGGTCATGGTAGTCAATCCACCACTTATGTTCCATGAAAACCTTTAACCTGACAATATAATGACAGACACAGCAGGTTTTAACATATTACAGGTTATACGTCACTCCAAGTTAAACCTGGAAAACCACCAAAGGACACCAAATACTCTCTAAACACAACCACAATAGATATAAGACGAGCCTGCGTATATTTAAACATCTCTAAATTCACACATGAAGAAGGGTGCTGTTCTCCATCCCTGCGTGTACCACCTCGAAACCAGGAAAGTGTGACTTTATGACTCACCTGCTTCAGGCTTGTTGAGATCATAAATGCGCAACAATTTATCATTCCCTCCAGTTAGCAGATTGTTACTGTCCTATAGACAAGAGGATAAATGAGAGACTACATGTTAATATAGCATCTGCATTATCACCAGAGACCTGGTGGAACTGTTCTTAACCACTGAAAACCTAGCATATGCTCTACATAGAGATGTGTGTGTGTGTGTGTGTGTGTGTGCTAACCTGAGTGAAGTCCACGGTCTTGACAATATGCTTGTGTGCCAGCGTGAGAACTTCTTCGCCGGTCACTGCATCCCACACCTTACTGGGTATCACATAAAAAAATAACAATATCAACTGCATTCACAGCATCCAGAAATAACAAGTATGCGCCATGCCAGCCCAATGATGTACATTATCTGTGACAGTGTGACTCGTCCAACAGGAGTATGTAGGATGTGACATCATGCAAAAATTACAAATCAGGTCTTATGGGTGACACCGCTATACCGCCACTGCAACATCATTCGGCAAGGGCAATACTGCCTGTCTATTTTCACAAACATAACCGTACACGGTAGACATATGGTACTCACGCTGAAAAGTCTGCCGCTGCAGTAGCTGCCTTCGTGGCCTCTTTGTTCAAAGTGGCTCCCCAAACAGCGCCTTTGTGACCCAGGAACGTCCCGATCCAGTCCCCTGTGTCTCCCTGGCGCAACATAGGTTTGCCATCTACAGAAGGTATAAGATGGACACTCACATCTCAACTCGCCTTACATAGGTGAATAGGTAAATTGCAAATCCCGTAACGTTACATTTAAAACTTTCCTATTTTCCCAACTCAAGTATATGCGACTGCCTGAATCAGGTAACGTAAGATTATAACTCTCAACCTTCTAAAAATCACAGCAGCATCAATATGAGCTGACGTTAACCATTGAGGTGCGTTCTTGTCTGCTGTCCAAATGATCACTGAAAATGTCATTGTTACCTTTACAGGCACTTATCAAGAAGTATCCATAGGGAGTTATCCCACTGAAGGCCAGATCTACCACAGGTCTGGTGTGCCCGGAGCAAGTGAGCGGAGTCTGCCTCATAGCCATCACTGGAAACTGGAAATGAATAAGATCATCATGAGCTGGAGCGTCTACTAAGTAGCTGGCTAGCTAGACAGGGAACAACGCCAACGTGGGTAAGGTTATCTATCTAATATTCAATTATTACAAAGGGATGTGAAGAATATGTTCACCTAAGTTACACCTGTCTCAAGAAATCAAGCCGTCTACGTGGTAAATATATCAGCGTCATCCTATCCCCGGATTAGCGAGCAGGCAAGCTAACACATAGCTAGGTTAAAGTTAACGGCTTTCCGATAAAAAGTCACTAGCATTGGCTAGCACACAATAACGGTAATGGTAACTGCTAGCTAGCAACTTACCTTCCGTGAACAAGTGTCAAAAACCAAGGCAGACAAGGCTTATATCGGAACCAAATTTGGAGGATTCGAGGCCGATGCTATCTGCTACAGTTGTGACAAAGAGCTGCACTCCCGGCAAAAATGCTGTGCCACCGGCTACAGTGTGTTTGCAACTCGTGTGGGTGCAATTCTCACACCAACTGTGAGGTTGGCAAGCTCTCAGTAAGCACCGGGGACAGGAAACTGTTTTATGGTCCGTCGGAAATCCACTCTGGGATAAATTGTCCGGGTCGTTATTAGTTACATTATGGATTTGTTCCTATTTCGGGGCAAACAGAATAGTAAACAATTTCACTAGCTTTCAGCTAAGTATGTTAATAATATTATACGTATTAATAGCATGAAAAGCCAAGGAGGTTAAACACAAAAATAAAGAAAACCCAACTATGGCTATTTTTTAATAGCCTACAGAAAATGGTGCAAGAGTATGAAACTGCTTAAGAAGGCTATAAAGAGACGCCAATTATTTGTATTATTATTATTAGTAGTAGTAATAGTTGTAGGCTAGTAGTAGTAGAAGTTGTAGTAATAGTAGTAGTAGTTGTAGATGTCGTGACATGTGTGCGCATGTGCGTGTGTGTGTGTGTGTGTGTGTGTGTGTGTGTGTGTGTGTGTGTGTGTGTGTGTGTGTCTGTCTGTCTGTGTGTGTGTCTGTGTGTAGTATTAGGTTTGTGAGCATGAGTATTTTTTTGCATTTACAAGTTCAGTTCATCAAGAAAGAGAGAAAGTGAAGAGGGGAGAGAGGACGAATGTAGATTGCCTGTGCCTATTATTAATTGAATATTCATTTTTTATTTATGTCCTTTTCTACAGTTAACAAATGTGGCCTGTGTCTTAGCCATACCCTCTCCTAGTTCTGACCGTAGTCTACATTTATGGACAAAGGCATGAGCTGTACTTTTCCTTTTACTTCAAGAGTTGACTAGATAATTTCTAAAGACACTAGTCTCTCTGAAGAGGATTAGAGACGAAACCAATCCAATTTCAAATCAGTGTCATTCGAAAATGTCATAGGTTATGGTAAATTCCAGAAACATAGCTTTTGTAAAGAGGATTGGTGAGACAAAATTATGTCTTTAATGTTAATATATGTAGCCTAGGCTATAGACCAATCATTCTATCCTAGGCCTACCCTACTGATATGATTCATGAAGAGATGGTATTTTTATTTGAGGCTTGATAGCATACGTAGCAAGATGTATGATCGTACGTTGGTGAGCTGGAACCATTGGAGGATTCACTCACTGCAGAACACCGCCGGCTGTGAGTCATTTTTTTACCAGCATGCACTGCGGATTGTCTCCCGAGAGCTGTTCTAGGAGAGGCGTGGTCACTTCACGCCGCATCAAGATTGACCTGGTTTAAATCCACACCCGACCCAGCTCCGCATTCATTGAAAAGTGCACAGCCGACGCTCACAGTTCTCCCAGTGAAAATACTACCCGATCAGTCTGACCATGGCTAACTACATTCATGTACCAGAGGGTGCGCCCACTGTGCCCAAATTAGACGTGACAGTAGACGAAAAAGATTACAGAACTGGGGCGCTGAAACTCATCAAGGAGCTGAGACCCAACTGGAAACCATCAGAGGTCAAAATGAAGGTAATATTGACAACCGTTTTAGGTAGATTCTACCCCGATGTATAGGCATTGGCCATAAATGAACTCCGGGGGTCGTGATATTCTGACGATTTGCTGCCAATTGGATGTTATATAAGGCCGAAACCCTACTCCGACGTTGCGCCTATTGCAAAGCGAAAGCTGCGTCACCAGCGGCTGACAAGGTGGCGATCTTGCCGCCAAGGACTCATCGCTAGGTCTTTAAGCTTGCTTTCGGATCAATGTTTCTAACGACCTCAAAGCCAGCCCACCTCCTACTCACCTGTGCCTGGATTAGCATGTTAACCGAATAAGCTTGTGTGTTAAGAGTGCAGTTTATTGTTGCCACCGTTTTTTCCACCACTGACGACAAATGTAGGCTATAGGTCTGGTAATGGTCTTTCCAGCGAATTACCGGCTGCATTCCAAGATACGATTAATTGTCAGATGAGTGCATTTTACTGCATATCAAAAGCACCTCTGTAACAATATCCAAATCCAATGCGTGGAGACTACAACGTTTCGCTGGTAATTTGCAGCTGCAGTCAGAATGGAATATTTCGCAACTTGTGGTAGCCTACACCTCGACCGTCACATGACAAGACTATTCACATATTTTTCGAGTTTCATTTTTATTCGAAGATTCATATTAGCCTTGCATTTCAGTGCTCAAATAATCGCAGTGAGTGCAGGTCAATCCTGGATTAATTTATGTGACTTGAGATGTATTGAGCCAAAGTGATTACTATCCAGCTACTGACACACAGTGATTCACAGTTTATAATTTTGAATAAGTCTACAGTCCCAGTACTTTTTTGTGCATTGACATGTAGTCTGAAAATGGGCTCGAATTCAGCCTAGAAATAATTAACAGAAAACATCACACAGTTGTCACAGGGAATATAACTTTATAGCTTCAGTTGGTGTTATACCAAGGAGGGGTGTATGGCTGATGGTATAGAGGGCGGTTACATAATAATGCAGATGTTAAAGATGTTCCTTAAACTGCCCCCCTCTTTGTTATGGTCACTGAAAACGAATTTGTTACGTAAGAGATGGTGCCATGAATTTTTTATGCTGTCAGAAACTAGAACCAGTTCCTTAGGTTTTCCCGAGCCTGTTTCATTTTCCTTTGGCTCTCCCAAGACGTTTTGAACTAATATACCTCTTTTCTTGTACACAATCAGTTAATTTACATGACTTGTAGCATTTCAGTCCTCTGAAATACTATTTAAAGTGAAGGCATGGAATTTGAATGGAGGTGGGTGGAAATTTGCATAGACATTAGCCTTCAGTGAGTGTTTTTTGTTTTGTTTGTTTGTTTGTTTTGGCCTAAATACTCAGTCAAAAGGGTTTTCCCGGGGAAATGCACATGTTGCTCCCCTTTCACCTTGGAGCAGGTTTGTATACCTATCAACAGAGAGGAGCAGGTCCTACCAAAACACAGGGACCTGGGTGAGTTGTGACCAAATTCTTAGAACGTTTTTTTAATACACTTCAGGCTACACTGACAGATTCATAAAGGTGCTAACACAGTCCGAATGGTAATTCAAATGTGTATGGTATAAGGTTTTTGATATTTAGAATAGTTAATAACACATTTATAGGCTTCTGATAGGCTTCTGATCTTATTCATGAACCGATGAGTGACTTCCTCGTTTAGCTTAAACACACACATAGGGGTGTGTCACACTCGTGTTACAGGAGTAGTGAGATGGAAAGTGAGAGACCAGGAGGGTGTGTACGCATGTGTGAGGGAGGGAGGAACGCATGGCATAGTGTATGTGTGTGGTATATTGAATAGTGAGATTGTGTGGGTGGGTGTGGTAGGGGAGGGTGGTTGTTATGGAGAGACAGACAGAAGTGTGTGTGCTTGTGTGTGTGTGACTTGGTGTGGATCAGTTTATCAGTGATGTTAAAAATTGTGTACTCAGCACAGGCTGCTGGCCGACTCACACAGAAAAATAAAATTCCAGACATTCCCGCTGTTTCCACTCAATCCCTGATAGTGCACATGATTAGGGCCGGAATTTCGGGCCTCCCAGAAATGTGGACGCTGTTTACCGTTGGAAAACAATGCATCATGGTCCACGGGAGGGGGCAACCACTGTCTGCCCCCCGTTTTGTCTGAGCCTAAATCTAATACCATGTGATTCACGGGGCGGGAGAGGGAAGGGGGCAAAGGAAGCAAGGGAAAACCAGGAGAAAACACTTCAGTCCCAGGGTTCTCGAAAAGATTACAATTAAAGGGGCACTAAAGTGCAGGATTAGACAAAATGTGTCCCAGGACGCAATTGTTTAGCTCTTTTTGTTAGTATCAATTGCCATGTTGTTAGTCGTACGATTTTGAGTAACTAACTAACTTTGTGATTTGGGGCTTGCTGTGTCCTTAAAAATGTAAAAGTTAAGCTTTTCCGATTTGCATCAAGCCTCCATATCCGCCAGTTTCTGGTGATTTGAGTTTGAGCCAGTTTAGCACTGCAGAACTGGGGGGAAGGCAGGCTGAATTGGGGAAGTAGTGGAGGGGACTGTCACTTCCCCCCCGTGAGGGGATATGGCGGGCTTTAAATATCGGCGTCATGGTAATTGGATCAGCGTCTGACTCAGGTGATGGCCGAGGCGTGAGGCGGGAGCAAGTTTAGGGTGAGCTGACGGGCACAGCAGCTGAAGACCAGCTAAAGACCAAAGCAGCACAGCACAAATGTGTTAAAGAACCTGAGTTGTTTCACTTTTTTGTTTCTCTTTCTCCCCCCTTTGTTCCCTGTCTCTTTTGGTTCTCTTTTCCCCTTCTGTCTCTCTCTTACCCCTCTCTCCCTTCCCACTTTCTGTTTATCTTCTTTTCCTCTCTTTCCTCTTCCTTTTGCATACTTCTCTCATTCTCTCTCTCTTTCACTCTTTCTTTCGCATACCCCACTTCTGTCTCCTTGTCACTGTTCCTTTCGCATACCCCTCTTCTCTCTTTCTGTCTTTCATTCTCGCACTCCCTGATCTCTCTCCATCCCCTTAAATAATTTGTTCTCCTCCTCTCTCCATCCCCCCCCCCCCCCCCCCGCTCTCTTTCTCTCTCTCTCTCTCTCTCTCTCTCTCTTTCCAGTCCTTCACCGATGGAATAACAAATAAACTGATTGGCTGTTACATGGGCGGGGTGATGGAGGACGTGGTTCTGGTGCGTATCTACGGACACAAGACAGAGTTGTTTGTAGACCGTGAGAATGAGGTGAAAAGCTTCCGGGTTCTACAGGCCCACCGCTGTGCTCCGCAACTGTACTGCACCTTCAACAACGGCCTCTGCTACGAGTTCCTACGGGGAACCGCACTAGAACCGGAACACATACGCAGTCCGGGGATATTCCGGTAAGTTAAAACACACACTTAGGCAAACACCCATGAAATCACACAAGCACACTGGAAGATTTTTAAATGGAAAAACCAATACAATAGATTGTCAATCAAACTCCTTCAGTGTATCGTAATCTTCCCTTAAACCATAAACCACCCTGTAATGTCTATTTAAGAGATCCTATTGGGGTAGTTTTGGGTTTTTTATTAGATACAAATGTAGTAGACAGACCCTTATAATGCAGTTTCCAGAACACATATAAGCCTAGGGCTATATGAATAAGCAGCCTGTAGTGAACACACCATGAACACGAGCACTAAGGGTATTTTGGAGGATGTCTTGGCAAGGCAAGTGCTTGAAATCGGCTCAGTACATGTAGTCGGCTTTCAAATGTGCATAGGAATGTAATAGGCTGAAGTGTGCTGTATGTTTTAGTAGGCTTTAAAATATGCATTCTGGAGATGAGACATTCTATCCAGCTGTGCAATTGTATCTAAAAAGGCCGCCTGCTTTACATGAAATGACCTTTCACACAAATGGATTACACACTAGTTAGGTCATTCTTTATTTATTTTTTTCAAAAAAGAGGAAGGACACTTAGAAGATAAAACTTGGAGAGTGTTCTTAGGTATGGCATGGTGACACTGATCAACCTAAGCACAGGACCGCCCTGAGAAAAACCTTGTGGGATTCTTCTGATGATAGTGTATCAGTTTTCTCAGTGACGTTAGTCAATGTCACACACACAGACAATTGTGGAGTCAGTCTTGTACTTGTGCTTTCGTCACATACACACACAGACACACACACACACACACAGACACACACACACACACACACACACACACACACACACACACACACACATATAGTTCAGCCACACACATACACATGAATATCTAACCATGTTCAAACAATCGCACTACAGGAGACGCACAGTACTGAGACAGATGTTCTCAACTTTGAATGAACCCACTTGGACAATTCATAGTGTTCTCTAGTTTCTCAAAACATGGACACTATCAGACACACAGTATTTCCCCTCCTTGGACACCACCAGATGCCAAAGCCAACCGTTGTCCTCTCAAATTTCAGTCCCAACTAACCAGTAGCTTTCCGCCCACACACACAACTTGACCAGTTGGTTGTTTAGAGTTCTCTGAGAGATGAGTTGTGTACAGTATATTGATTGATGGAGTGTCTAATGTGTCTGATGTCTCTGTGTCCTACTCAGGCTTATTGCACCGCAGCTAGCTAAGTACCATGCTATCCATGCACACAATGGCTGGGTGCCACAGTCTGACCTCTGGTTCAAGATGGGCAAGTACTTCTCCCTGGTGCCGACCCACTTCAAGGATCCAGCCCAGAACCTGAGGTATGCACGTGAAGGGCAGCGCACCCTCGCCTTTTCTTTCTGTCTGTCTTTCTTTATTGCTTTTTTTTGTTTTAGTTTCAATTTAAATGTTGACTTTCTATTTTCATGTCTATCTGACTTCCTTTTTCTACCTCTCTTACTGTACCACTGCATTACATCTACAAACAGTGACACATCAAGACATTCTGATTGTATCTGTCTTTATGTAGCTACAGAGAAGAATAGGAAGTGTAGCCTACAATGAGCTCCGGTGTGTTCCATTAGAGAAGTGGCGGTTCTAAATGTTACTTTTACAATCTGACACCCGTGCTGTGTTTCTTTTTCAAAAATGTTCTTCTTCCTATTGAAGAGGATCTCCTTTGCATTCCACACAAACTTCTGTCTCTAAGAGTCTTTTACGTAGCCCCTGTTCTTGCATGTTTGCCCAAACATACCACACCTAAGCTTACATAAGAGTACCATAAATTCCTGTCTACTCAACCAGATGGGCTCAACCATAGTCTCTCTTTTTACTGGAGTGTGTGTTTATGAGCCGTTTGCTCGAGGGAACATGTGATCCGTTGTGTCAATGTTCTCCAGTAGCGCAACTTGTTGTACAAGCAACCACCACCATCGGCTCGATAGCCATATACAGATGAAAATGTATATCTGCACTGTGTCTGTTAAGTAAACGCTAAATGTGTCTGCTAAGCATCTGAGTTTTCCTTTAAAACATATCTTGGTTTTTTGATAAATATAGTAAACAAAAACAGAAAATAAAGCTTATAGTTCTATTTACCATATATTACAGATTATTTATAAAACTGGTAAACAATATATTTATATTTGTTTGAAATTACAAATACAATGATAAATAATGTTTTTTTTACTTCAAAATATTATCAAAAATTGTAAATATATTCTTAGAATATCCTAGTGCTATGTAAGCCTATTATGATCCAATCATTTGAATGGACACAAATCAGTTACATATTTGCACATTGTTGCCATATAGCAACCATTACATTTTACCATTTTACAAAATATTTAAACTTTATATATCTAAACTTGTTTTAACAATACAAAAATAAATAAAATAAAACTTTAAGCAAATAAAGAAATAAAAGAAATACAGTAAAATAAAAAAAACAAATAGTGTTTAATTGGTTTGCCTTCAGGTGGTGGCCTTCAAAGTGGCACATGTCTGCAGAGAAGGGAAGTGCTAACAACATTTCCTGGTCATGCAACGTTAAACGTTTAAGTCCCCCTTTTCACAGATAAATACTAAAGAATAAGTTTTATGTTCCTGCATATTAGAAAAACCCAGATAAATTATGTGGAAGAGGAAAAAGAGTGTGTACAAGTTGGAAGCACAGCACATAAGCAGTTTCCTTTTGCATATCATTTTGGCTGGAAAATGCTGCTGTCCTTATTTACCCTATTCTGGCACTCATTGTGTTTACATTGAGGCCTGGAGATGTCCGGCCGCTTAAACTCTAGCTGCGGAAAAAAACTATGGCCAGTGGTTGTGAACCACAGCTACAAGAAAAAACATCATCATCCAGAATGAGTCATACATGTCAGTATACCTGCCCTGTCACCAGAATGCCTCCACAAAAACATTTACATCCCATCGGTGAAACAGGTGAAATGCGTGCTTACAAAGACTGCGCTTACATTAAATAGCCAGAATGAGGTGTAGGTCAAAGTTGAACAATGCTATTTAACATCCAACCACTACTGCTTGGATGTTTGGCAATATATTTTGTAGAGGTGGGTAAAAATCTGTGGCTTAGATTATGGTTATGTAATAACCATGACAACTACATGCTAGTCCTAACGTGGTCATGACGAGTCTCAAAGTCCAGGTGTGATGTCATATGATTTGTCGTGACTTGTGCGTGCTTGAGTGCATGCTCGGGTGTGTGTGAGTATTTGCTTGCATAATGGCTGTAAACATTATTTGGATCTTGCCATGAATTAAAATCCTTACTTGATAATAATGTGTTTGTGTGTGTTTGTGTGTGTGTGGGTGTGTGTGTGTGTGTGTGTGTGTGTTTGTGTGTGTGTGTGTGTGTGTGTGTGTGTGTGTGTGTGTGTGTGTGTGTGTGTGTGTGTGTGTGTGTGTGTGTGTGTGTGTGTGTGTGTGTGTGTGTTCCAGGTTGAGCCGTGAGGTGCCAAGCACGCTCTGCCTGCAGGAGGAGATGCTGTGGCTGAAACAGTCCCTCTCTGGGCTGGGCTCTCCTGTGGTCCTCTGCCACAACGATCTGCTCTGTAAGAACATCATCTACGGCCAGACTGGAGGTGAGTTCGCCACCCCCTGCCCCCTTCCACATACTTCATCACCCTCCCACCCAAACTCCCCCCTACCCTCCACTCCTCTGCCTGTGCCCGTGCACCTGGCCTTTCAGGTAGGCTCAGCTTCTTATGAGTATGCCAGCCAATCACAGCTTGAGTGTGAGCAGCCTCCTCCCTGTCCATCCAATCACAGGGCCTCCTTAAGAGGGAGGTTTTTCCGAGTGTTATGTTTTCGGGGAAGGGTTTTGAGGGTGTGGGGGGAAAGGTAAAGATTGCACTGTGTGTTGGAATGTTGAAAACAGTCACTGCTACATGTAATGAATGCAGAAGGGGTGTGTGCGCGTCTGTGTGTGTATGTGTGTTTTCATGGTGATGCTGTCATAGTGATTTTCTTTACTATGATGATTTTATTTTCAGTTCATGTTTCTGTTGGGAATGCCTTCATTAGTACTCATTAACACAACCCGTCGGATGATGTTTGTATGTGAGGCTGAGAAACAGACTCAGAGGGTCCATATCAGAGGTCCAAGTAAGGGGGGGGGGGGGGGCAATAGGTGTGGGATTTTGGGTGGGGGGTGGGAGGGGGTGTCAATCTCACAGCTCCTTGATTCTCTCTCCTAGGGGGTGTGTCAGCAGCCCAAGCCTGGGGGAGCACACAGGGACCCCACGCCATCGTTTGCGGCCCCCCACTGCTCAAAATCCACAGTAGAACCGCAGAATGTAGAACATTCTCCAGTGCAGAACGTCACAAGAGAGACAACCACAGTCTAGTGCTCAGGAGAACTTACTGTATGAGAACCACAATCTACAGCTCATAAGAGCCACAGAGAGAGACAGACAGACAGAGAGGGAGAGCGAAAAAGAGAAAGAGAGAGAGAGCCACTTCCTCTGTGAAACGTATGAAACCCACAAACCCCCTTCAGTCAGAGAAAAAATGTAAGAGGGGGGAGGTGCTTCTGTTTCTTTTTAAACTGAAAGAAGAAAGAAAAAAACAACTGAAGCCTTTCCTCCCCCTCGCTAAAGAATGTAGACGGCAACAGCATTACTGTTTCTGTGGTTCAGGCATTTCCTGAGAAAAAAACGCATCATCAATATCTCTGTCCGCTCAAATTACAGGCCTATACTTTTAATCTGCCACACAGTCAAAACAAACCAAGAGAAACCAAAACAAACCAAACCATGAGACACAGAGCAGAATAATAACACACTTCCACAGACAGAACCGAAAGCTAAGGCCATCTTACCACTGACAACACACAGGAAACCACCAAGGCTACCATTTGCATAATGGCAGCAGCGACTCACTCTGATTGGGCGCTGCACCGACCAATGGGAAAGCCCGGTTTAAGTAGGTGTGCAACAGCGGAGGAGAAGGAAGGAAAAAAAAGAAAGAAAAAAACTAAACTGGGGAATTGTTTTGTGGCCGTGAAAATGGAGGTGGATAGAGGACAAGGGAGGCGGAGAGGGCTGGAGTGGGTTGGGAGGGGAGGGGGGTTCTGTACAGTGAAGGCTGTGTGTGTTCTGTGACAGATATAAGTGTGTTGCCCCCAAAATGGTCTCCGTCTGCTGCACAGGGGTATAGCCACTGGCTGGAGGTGTTCAGTGGTGTTCCGCTAGGACCACTCCGGGCCCGGTAACGACCTCATGTGTCTCTCTCTGTAGACCCAAACACACTCTTAACCAGGCACACGCACACATACACACACACAGACATTCTCTTAGACACACATATGTTAATTGTAAACCATAAAACATTTAACAACACACTAAAAACTCGACTGGGAAATTTAGACATGTACATTGTCAATCAAGTGTTTATTAGCTTCTGGGTAAAAGTAATTGTGGAGAAACTAATTGGAAAATAAGCTGTGAAATTTGGCCAAACATGTAAAAAGTTGATTCAGGTGACAGGAGTAAGGCTTTGTATTGTGACATCATCTCAGGCCACATCTCAGGAATGTGCACGTGATCCGCTTTGCACTGTTAGTTTCTCGCCTCTAGAGAGCACTGTTGGCTCAAGTCTTTTTTTTCTCTGTCATTCTGCATGGTGTTCTTATTTATTAATAAAACCTCGCATCCTCAGCTCTTTTTATGTTGCCTCCTTGTCTCTGCGTTTCAGCAGTAGGACACCTTTACCTCATGTCAACACTAACCATTTCTTCCAGTGAAGATTTCATTTTGTTTCTCTTTTCCCTCATCTGCCGTCACCACCCCTGTGGCCCGAATGTGTGTGTGTGTGTGTGTGTGTGTGTGTGTGTGTGTGTGTGTGAGAGAGATAAAGATAAAGATAGAGTCAAAGAGAGACTGTCTGTGGCGTACCATCTGTGGCCATAAAAGTGGGTTTTTGGAAAAAGTTGATGAACTTGCATTTTCTCACTCAAACTTTAGTTTCTCTCTTTCTTTCTCTCTCTGCCTCCTTTTTCTCTTTCTTTCCCTGCATTACAAAGTTTGGGTATTCTATCCCCTGACCAACTCATGACTACTGTGGTCATAGTTCTTCAACCCCTTGTTGCTCAGATACAGAACACATGCCCTTTCAAACTACAACACATGCAGCAAAACACTTCCATGTTCGTATTGCAGAGTTTTCCAACTTCTTCCAAACAGACTCTTCTGGTCTTACATGCCTGCATCGGTGCCAGCATTTTTGCGCCCGTATGTCTGTGTGTGTGTGTGTGTGTGTGTGTGTGTGTGTGTGTGTGTGTGTGTGTGAGTGTGTGAAATGCCACTCTAACTGCATCTGTCTCCTCTTTCCAGCATGCAAACCCTTACTCCTTACTACATAAAAAGGTCTCTCTCACCCACACGGAGCTCACAGTCCGTCTAGTCCCTGTGTCTAGCTGACACGATTGCTAGAGCTGTCTCATGTACACATTTTGCCTAAACAGACCCATGTGGACAGGACGCCAGTGCCTCTCTTTAAACAGTGGCCTCTTTTCACAGGCAACGTGAAGTTCATTGACTACGAGTACGCAGGCTACAACTACCAGGCCTACGACATCGGAAACCACTTCAATGAATTTGCAGGTAACGCACCCACTCATGAAAGTAGGGACGGGTATCGCCACCTACCCCTTGATACGATACATATTATATGGTACACATGTGATGATCAACCCACTTTTACAACTGTATCTGAATAGCACTCCTGAAAGTAATTCATTAATTCAAATATGTGTAGAAATAAGTAACAGGCCCTGTGACACATTGTGACATTTACTGGCTTTTATTTGCTACTGCCATCTGCAGGCAATAGGTTGATACTGCAATTCATGCTAACAGTATTGAGAATACACATAAGTAAATAATTCTATACCAAAACAAGACATGAAGGTTTAAATACAGTTTTGTGAAAAAAAGGATTGATACACTGTCACATTTAATACTGAAATCTAATACTGAAATGCATTAATCCCTGAGTCTTGGGATTCCCAGTTGAAATGAAAGCAGAAAGTTTGAGGGAAGAATTCACAGACACGTGGTTGGAATTTTCATTTGAAATTCAGACACAGAAGACCTTGTTATAGTTGAGCTTTCATTTGATACATAAAGCCAAAATTGAATTTATAAAGAGGCATGGCCAATTACTTTCACTGGGTTTTCAGCAGGAGTGAGAGACTATCCCTCATTATAGCGTTAGTTAATACATACATGTGTTAGTGTATACTTGAAATGCAAGGATTGGTCTTTAAGAAAAAAAAAATGTTTGGCCCTTACCTCACTGGGAGGGTTAATGGGGCAGGACTAAATCGCATGCTGCTTTCATTGGTGGGTTTGCTGTGTGACTGACAGGTCTGAGTGACGTGGACTACAGCCTGTACCCTGAGCGGGCTCTGCAGCTCGAGTGGCTCAGGATCTACCTGGAGGCCTTCAAGGAGCACAAGGGTCAGCCCAGCCACGTGTCAGACACGGAGGTGGAGGTGCTCTACGTGCAGGTCAACCGCTTCGCCCTGGTGAGTACACACACACACACACAGACACACACACACACACAGACACACACAGCCCTGGTGAGTACACTCTCACACACACACACACACACACAAGCAGACACAGACACACACACACACACACAGCCCACAGATTAGGCTTGTCACTCCACCCGACCCCTCTAATAGGCTCTTGTCTACTGAGTGCCGAAGGCAGTTTCAGAATAAACAGTGCTCTTGACTGAACTGATCATGCTTTCCATCCAGGTAAAAATAAAAAGCCTTTGTTGTGCAGTCATAAAATAGTAAATAATTGACCTTCCTTGCAGTGGCCTGAGAGTCAGGTCACCTTGGTGATGCCTAGATGAATTACACTGTCAGAGTTAGAGAGAACAAATAAGTGAAAAAAGGGCCGAAATAAAACTGAATCAATTCTTCTGACCAAATGATGTCCTGCCTCTAACACAGTTAGCATCTTTTTTTTACTTCAACCGGCACCAACAAAACTCAATATTAGCTCAATAGTATCACAAATATGCCCATGCCAATTTCGCTCCAATACCATATTATGAGGGTACCTTGTGATGCCATGGAGCTGTTTGTGAAGGGAAAATGTGAGAGTGGGGGAAGGATAGTATAACCATGTTTATAATGTCTATACCGAAACTGCAGAAGTGACACTGGGCAGTGGACAGTATTATTAACCCCCTGCTATAGTGAAGGTTTTTCTGTTTGCTCAGCCAAGGAAGCCAGCCATGTCAAATCACCCTGCCCCCG
This sequence comes from Sprattus sprattus, assembly GCF_963457725.1. NCBI lineage: Eukaryota > Metazoa > Chordata > Actinopteri > Clupeiformes > Clupeidae > Sprattus > Sprattus sprattus. The sequence continues at coordinate 18,410,847 of NC_137912.1, forward strand.
CTAATAGCTGACCTGTTGCAGGACACATTAGCCCCTGAGTCTGGTTACCATGGTGATGGCTTTATAGAAGCAAACATGTGTGGTACTGCAGAAAAGTTGGTGTATGAGGTCATGCTTAGCAACTACCTCCAGTAACTTCTTTTTACATAGAAAAAAAAGATACAATTGTTTGCCTATAGTGAAAGATGGAGATGGTTATTCAGGTGATTTGTACAAAAAAATACTAAAGCCGTCGTGAAGAGAAATAAAACTGTGTGGCTGATGGTGGATTACTAAACAAGACCTATCAGGGATGTTTGCATGGCAGGAGGACATTCTACCAAAGTCTTGATAGATGACAAAGGGAACACGCACGGGAGTTATTTTTCTGGAGAGCAACTCAGGCTAATATTCTAGGAGACTAACATACAGATACGAGAGGACATGAGTTAGAAACAGAGAGACATGTTTTACATGTTTCCTGAGGAAGTGAGAGATGCCCCCCATGTTTAAGAGCACTGCTTGCCAGGGCCCTGATGAAGAATGCTAGTCTGTCTACAGGCCCATTCAATAGAAGTATAAAACGTATGAAAAAAAGATAACGCATGTAGAACATTTTTAAAACAGTGATGTAAGATGGCATTTCCATGCCTGAATTGTTTTGGAAAAACACTGTGCCAGTTTTAGGGCATTGTACACAAAATATCTGGTTTAGCAGGTAATTCCTCTTAAAAACCAGGCTGTTCTTATCAGCACTGTCTAAAACAGACAGCCTTCATCTCATAAACACTACTGAAGTCAGTACTATGGATACAGCCTTTCTTTACAAAGTCACCATGAAGGGCACTTCCTGAGGTTTTCATGAATGTGCAGGAAGTTCTTAATTATGTGTAGGTGTGTATGAGTGTGGGATGCCTCTTTGATCTTCCAATAATAAAATGTATGCTCTTTCAAGTTGAGGAGACGAGCTCGACCTCGCAAATAAGAAAACGTCATTAAAATGTTCTTCTGTCAAGCTTTGACCTGTTCAAAAATAAATAGGAAAACACAGCCTCTCCATGCAATTAACCAGACTGAAAGAGTTTGGACACTTTAAATTCCCCAATTTGTCGACATTCCATGAAGGAAAGACGTTGTCAGCGAGATGGCCTCACCAACAGAAAGAAACGACAGCCTGAGTATAGGAGAAAAGTCAACCCCTCCTCCTCTCCTCCACTCGCGCTATTTGACCTTGACAAGAAAGGAAACGTAGGACAAAATGTTGAACTCCTTAGTCAAGATTCTCAGTATTGTTCTTCTCTGAAGAACACCAAGGCCTCTGCCTTTAATTGGAAATCTAATGGCATTCTGGCACACTACATTTATTTTGCCAAGCTGGGTTAGAAGTAATTGATTAATACCATTTTGATGTGCTCATAATTGGAGTTCCGTGAGGAAAAGGTATAGTCCACACTTTACTAAAGGTCATTATTCACTCTGTGGTATTTTGAAACCTTCTTTCTTTCGTATTTTCCGCGAGGCTTGTGTGTTGACTCGAGACTGAGAGAAATAACACTGTAGTGCCTCCTGACTTTAATGGTTGGATACCGCTCAAATGTTCTTTGAAAGTGCACAATAGCTCGGCTGTTTGGGAACGTAGCAGGGTTTTGTTGATAAAGTGTTTGAGGAAGTGGGGTTCTCTGGCTCGCAGAACCTGCCTGTTGTTCTGCATCGGAGGAAAAAATGAGAGGGCAGGAGGAGAAAGAGTGAGGGAAATAATGAGAGAAAGAGCCTTGTCATCGTTATTTAATGTGAAGTCCTTAGAGGGGAAATGAGAAATGAGACCCTGACCTGACATTCTACATGTTTGTGTGAATGCAAAGGATTTTGGGTATTTTGTTAAATGTGATCCACATTCTACAAGTTTTCAGAGCCTCCTAAAGGCTCCTTGTCTCTGAGCCAGACAAACGTGGCTCAGAGACAGTTCTCTTTCACTTTTTGCTTCTCTCTCTCTCTCTCTCTTATTCTAGACGAGACAGTACAGTAGGCAACTACTGTGCACACAGAACTACGTCCTTAAAAATGTAGTTTTTCTCTAATAATACTAGTATGCCTGCATATCATAATTCTTATCATCATTTTAGTAGGTGTAGTCAGGTCAATAGTATGTAAATACAAAGTACATGATAGGGAAGAATAACACCAAACAGGTGGTATGTGGTCAACTTCAATGGTATGGTGGGAAGTACTTTAAACACTGTGGAAAAAAAGGGAGAACGCCAACTTCCTTACACAATGACAGGAAGAAGGGATTATGGAAAGACAGAAGAGGGCAAGAAACAAGAGTGAGATGGCTCAGAGGTCAGAGATGGGGGGGGGGGGGGGCTTTTGTAATGTCTCAGGGCCACAGCATGAACAAGCTTGCTCAGCTATTGCATTAACATTAATGTGATATACGGCAACCTTATGATAAACGACATATGTCGATTGTCGATTGGATAAGTATTGACAACCCTAGCAAAAAAGGGAGCAAAAAAAATATGCCAACATAGACATGAAAACAAAAATGACAGGAAGTAGGGATTATCTAGGCAAGCCAGCGAAGTGTCATAACAAGAGAGAATGATCAGAGGGTCATAGGGCGTGCTTTCATAAAATATAACTGCTATGGTATAAACAAGCTCTCTTTAGTGTAGGTAAATGTTTTCAGTTCTCCTTTAAGCTTGCTTAATGTTGATGATCATATATGTTATGGATAAATATGAAATATGGACAGTACAAACAAGCTATCTATGTTATCCTTATATTTAAACAATGTTTATAGATGTTAAAGTCTCCAGTACTACGTTTATCTTGCCATCTGTCGGTTAGTATGTCATGGATAAGTATGGAAAGCCCTAGCTCAATTTTTTCTCTCTTCTGTGTCCTCTGTCCTGTATAATAACCAGTTAGTATGTGATGGATAAGTATGGACAGCCCTAGCTCATTATTATCTCTCTTCTGCGTCCTCTGTCCTGTATAATAACCAGTTACTATGTGATGGATAAGTATGGACAGCCCTAGCTCAATACTGTCTCTCTTCTCTGTCCTGTCCTGTAGGCGTCTCATTTCTTCTGGGGACTGTGGGCTCTTATTCAAGCTCAGTACTCAACCATTGACTTTGACTTCCTGGGGTGAGTGTCAGTCAGCAACTTCCGTCACACATCACTCCAGCACCAAGACGTATTTTTATTCAAGTTCAGTAATCGTTCTAGTGATAGTGCTAATCTCTCTCTCTCTCTCCCTCTCTCTCTCTCTCTGCGCGCTCTCTCTCTCTCTCTCTCTTCCACCTCAGATATGCAGTTCTTCGGTTCAATCAGTACTTCAAGATGAAGCCAGAAGTGATGGCCCTAAACTTTCCAGAATAACTCTGCATGCTCCCAGAGTGCTGTGCCCTCTGAAGAACATCTCCCCCTTGTGGACTCTATGGCCAACTGCATCATAGCCCTCCCACTGGTCTCAACACACCTAATTCGCAAGCTGCAGCAAACCTTCTAAACAAAAAAAAACAAAAAACACAACCAACTAGTGGAGGTAATGTAATAGGTACATGTTTACACCTTAATAACGGTCTCCTATTGCACTGACTCCCATAGACACACACCAGACATTTATCAGATAACACACTGTACAGACTGGACCCCTTACAACCTCCACACGGAACCGTCACACCTGCTGAGAAGGAGTAACTAGCACAACTCCCATAAGAGGAGCCCAGAGAGGACCGACCCAAAACCCCAAACGGACCTCACTAAGGCTTTCTATTCCGGGTTCTGTCACGCCCCAAGTCGGGTCGCCTGGCACAGAACCAACACCAAATACACTGTCCTGGACCACCTTACCTAGCCAAACTAACTGGACCAACTGGATATCTCCCCCATGGGAAACTGCTTCACCTGTTACTCACCTGTTTGTCTGACGGCTCCTCATAATGCCTTCTCTAGTCCTGTGTAGCCCACTATACTGATGATTATAGATGTTATATATCAAGACTTGGGGCATGGGGCCAATGGCCACTAGTTCTGTGAGTTTTGTGGGCGAATTCCACGGTAGTTTTGTTTGTTTACACATCTTTTTCGGGAAAGACTAGGCATCCAGCAGTGTTAGAGGTGTGTGTCGAAGTGATGGTGTGTCTGTGTATGTGTGTGTGTGTGTGTGTGTGTGTGTTTGTGTGTGTGTGTGTGTGTGTGTGTGTGTGTGTGTGTGTGTGTGTGTGTGTGTGTGTGTGTGTGTGTGTGTGTGTGTGTGTGTGTGTGTGTGTGTGTGTGTGTGTGTGTGTGTGTGTGTGTGTGTGTGTGTGTGTGTGTGTGTGTGTGGAGAGATAAGGCCGCAGTGGTTTTTGTCTCTCAGAAAGACAAAAAGATTTGGTTTATGGTTGTCTGTTACTGCAGTGATTGGAAATGTTTGTTTGTTGTGGGTGTGGTTGTATGTATGTTTTTTTCTTGCTGGGTTGTGCGTTTAAATGCAGTCAAGGTGTTGAACATTAATCAGGGACCAACGGCTTGCAGAAGAGATTATTCCTCTTTTTCTTTTAAAGAAGGGTCTTTTTTGTCAATTCCTTATGATGCCACTTGCCCGATGAGTCACTGTGATACGTAGAAACCGAATGGTTTGGTTGTTTTAGCCACCTTTGTTCATCCTCCCTACCCCCTTTCATTTCCCTTTCTCCCTGTGACACGGTGCTGGGATAAAGAGTTACTATACTTCTACAGAAAGAAAAGCTTTCTAAGAAATATCTAGAGTTCGGTGGGGATCACGCTGACCAGTGGTAGTAGCGCTAAAAGCAATTTTTCACTATGTTCGGTTTCTTGGTTAGTTGGTTGGTTTGTTAGCAGGATTACGCAAAACATACAGGCCCAATTTTCATGAATCCTGATGGAAAGGTGTAACCTGGGCCAACGAAGAATCCTTTACATTTTACATTGCTGACTCATGGGTGAAATTAGTTTAGCTTTCGCGAACGTTGCGGAATAAGCCATTAGTTGCACTTTCCCAAATGTTGCAATATGCGGCTGACCTGACCTGCGCTGACCTGAATGTAGTTTCCAGTCTGATCCCCGCTTTAGTCTGAACCCTCTTTGCAGTGGGGTCTGGCCCAGATTGGGCGCTGATCCGGCCCAGTTCTGGTCGTCATCAGGCCCAGATTCGTCCAGCGATCACTGCCATCAGGGCTAGTACACTTACACCAAAGTGCTGAATTGTTTTGCTTGTACATACTGCACATTGTATTTTTCCACCTACAATTAACAATGTATATTAACTTTTTACAGTGAAAAAAAGAGGCAGTTCTTTTTTTATACCTATTTAATTGAAACTGTGTTTGAGAGGACTTTGCAAGTGTGTAGGTGTGTGTATAGTGCATTAATTAGATGTACTCGTCTGTACTGGATGTTGTGTTCAGTTTGGTTGCCTTATTGAGAAGACCGTTTTAATGCACAACAAGATTTGCAGTTCAGTAGACACTGGTTGTCATGGTTACGGGTGGATGGGTGGCACATTTCCATGTGGTCTTTGTGTGGTGAGTAATGTCAGAAACATGTCCCAGTGTGTTTTTGACCCTCACCCAGACCCTTACTGGACAATGACATCACAGTGTCAAAGGCACAAGTGGCACCCCATGACTCCCGTGTGACGTCATGTCACGATGACCAGGTAGCTTTTTCAGAGAATGCACTTTGAAGATGATGAGTGTCATGATGGCCAAACACACACACACACACACTCACACACATAGTCTAAGGTCAATTCAACCCCAGCACATACACATACACATTTACAGTGTGTAGTTCTTGTGTTATGGCCCATGTGGCATCTGCTCAGATTTCACTGTTAATGTTCTGTTTTCCTTGTGTGTGTGTTCTGGGCCTGAAATGAGATTCATAACGATGCCTAAGAGGGTGTGCACACTACACTCTATCGAACAGCTTCCTTCCTTCTTCTCCTGATTCCTTCTTCTCCTGACCCAAGTGAGTGTATTACTTCCAGATGAGTGGTGCTTTAAGATCATTGCAAGCACCTGACCAGCCCAGTCCAAACTTCCTCTTTGTAGTGATCATTCCACCTGGAATGCTGAAAGGGCTTGTTTGGTTGAAGTAGCATAATCACACACTCTGCCCCCCCCCCCCCCTTCTCTCTATCTATCTCTCTCTCTCTCTTTTTTTCTCACACCCAAGAGAGAGAGAGGAATACAAACTTTTTATTTCAAATCCAAATTCCCTTTTTTTCCATTTGTTTGGACCACAATATCTGATCTTCATCCATTGTAAAGGCAAATCTGTTCAGTTGGATAAGAATTTCTGTTGAGCTTGTCTCTTTAAGTCAAAACGAGCCCTACGAAATGACCCTATGGCATGTATAGCTTATGTTGATATGTACAGAACGAATTATATGTTATTTTGCTTGAATTGTGTTAAATGTGAAAAGCTGTAAGAACTGTACATAGAAAAGTTTCATGCTTTTTTTTTTCTATCAAGTGAAATAATCGGGATTTTAAAACTAGTGATGAAAAGTAATAAAGACTGTGAAGTATGTAGCATTTGATTTTTCTGTATACAAGTGCTTGGAATGAAAATAAAAGAATAACTTCCCAATCTTTGTATTGTTCTAATTTATGTGTTTAATTTTTTATAAGAAAGCATGAAAACGATGCAGCAGAAACTAGCTGTCAGCAAGGCTTATTAATGAGATATGACAAGTAGAACACAAGGCAGAAATAAAAGAAAGTTTCACTAATCCCAAGGACTTCTGTCTCCCTCTCTCTCTCACTCATACACACACTCATATCTAACACACACACACACATATATACAACACACTGTTGAACAGATATGAACACATACTTCTCTGCATATCATCCATTTGAGAGGAAGAGTGTAACAATACATGCAAAGAGAATTAGCAGATCATTCTGAATCTCATTTATCTTAATGTGTGCAGTGCTTTTTGTCGAGTGTAATAATTACAACAGCCTTGCAGTTCTCTCAGTCTGTAATTGAATTACCACCACTCCCCCCCGCCCGCCAACACCCCCAAGGGTTTGTGCCTTAATTATGAGATTCAATATTGTCTGTCGACGCCGAGTCTAAATTTCATTTTACTTAAGGTCACAATTCAAACACTTCCCAGCTGAAACACTCACTGCAGTAGGTTGTGTGACACTGACCTCACACACACACACACACACACACACACACACACACACACACACACACCAATCAATCATGCCCTGCAGTAGGCTTGGTTGTTCATTAGTGGTTTTTCACCAACAATACAATTGCCTCTCGCCGCTTAACAGAGCCCAGAACCTGAACCCCCTTAGTGCATGCACAACGGCAACAGGGGCAAGGAAAAACTCCCTGTTAGGCAGGAAGAAACCTTAAGCAGAACCACGGCACATAAGGGGGGACCCATCTGCTTGAGGTCGGCCGGGTGGAGACAGGAAGGTGGGACGGGGGGAAGGGGAAGGGTTGTGTGGCAGAAGGGGAAAGGAAGCAACAGGGGCAATACACAGCCAGCATTTGGTCACTGGACATATGTATACATACATCTGGTGGTAAATACATGATACAGACAAGACCAGATTACTGTGCCAATAGGGTTACTGTTACAGGGGTAGGATGTAGGGACAGAGAAACATTTCGGTGGAGGCAATAATGTATATTGTATATAAATGCTAGCATAGGGTATTGGGTAGAGTAGATATACGGCAATGCAGTGGTGGTGGGTGCGGTTGGCCGAGGGTTTCTCTAGGTAGACCAGGTAGAGAGTCTACATGCAGAGTGGTGGGGGTGGGGAGGGATAGTTCCAGTTCCAGTTGTGTGTTGTGCCATGTCATTCGTTAATTATTAATAAGGTAGGCCTATTACACAATATATCATGCCCACCTCTACAGTTTTGAAGTTGTGTGTTTTTTTTTTACTGTAACAGCAAACCAGAACGCCTCCAACCCCAAGCTGAGACTTCCTAGTTTCCCTTGTGTTTTTTAAAGAGGGCAAAACGTGTGGTAATATTGGAGAACAATTTTATCATAGGCTTCACAGAGATGAAATATAGATAATCCTAGACAGGCATCTGACACAAAACATACATGAATATATAACGTAGACTATCATCGAGACCTTCTCTTACTACTTAAATGGTCTGTGTGATGCTGGCATGACGCCTACAGGGGGCGCGCACACACTATTAAAACAATTGTTCCAAACTCCTGGGACGAGGCTGACTGACAAATACACTGGCTCCTAGGCCATAGTGCGTATTACTGTTATGCATACTGACACAGTGCCTCTGGATTACATTGACGCTAGTGGTGCCATCTTAAATTCGAGCAACGGAGAGCTGAATGCAGATAACAATGCCGTTAGCAGCGGGAGAGGAAACGGGTCAGAGCGTTCATTTATCTTGATTAAATGTGCCAACCTAATTACGAGCGGAGGAAACAGTAATTAGCACAAGTTTCACCTCGTTAATCACAAAAAGGCTCCTTCACTCTATTTTTATCTGATTAATGGCTGTTTAAAGCGTGGCGGGATATTTATATTTTGGGGTAATTGTACACAGCTTGCGAACGCTCCACTTTCCGTTTCGCGGTAACCTCATTATGCTTCTCCATTGTTTTGTCGAAAGACTTGTTAGTACTAATTGTGTATCGCTGCCGTCAAAGAACATCTTTTAAAAACATGCTTTGGAGCTGATGACAAACATTACCAGCAACCTTGCAGGGAGGACGCATTCTCTCCCTCGTTTTAATCAGACACAGAATATGGCCAAATAAATTGACTTAATGACAATAAAACACGTATGCTACTGCAACGACATAATAATGAAACGTTTTGTAGAAGACCAGTAGATACATTGTCGTTGGTGTAGGCCAACACACGCACACCTTCCCTTTGCCTCAGTCCGGTATTCCAGACAGTTAGCCTATACCCTGATTAATCTTTCAGCGTCAATAGCCTACTTCTGGTATTGGTCTGTTTCCGGTCACCCCTTTGGTCCAGATGCATCAAAGCAAAAACGTGATGAGCACTTGCCTATTTTTTTGGTTTCTCTTGGGATGTTAGCTGGCTTGCTTGGCTGCCTGCGAATGGCGGGGGGTTCTTTTGAATCAAAGATGAGATAGAAGAAAAAACATCTGTCGGCAGCCAGATGTTACATTTTTTCTCCCGCGTTGCCAAATTCCATCTCTTCCATTTTAGGCCTTACTGCAGCATGGCAAAGACAGATTCCGCACAATATGCTGCATAATGGAGTAGGATCAAAGTCACAATTGACGGTCTGAGAGATCCTGAATCAGATTAAAATAAAATCACTGCGACAATATGAGCAGCTGGTCATAAACCCTTCAGATAAAGATATTGTTGCAGATTACTGGCGCTATTACAATGCAAACAGCTGCCGCCGGAGAGGATAAATACAATAGGCTCAGAAGTGGAGAGGGATAAAGCACCGAGCGGGGAAAAAAGAAAAACATGTGTTCTCGTCACAAAGGGATTGCCATCCTCAAACGCTTTACACCCTGGAATCCTCCTGGATCAAACAGGCTTTACATCACTTCGCTGCTCAACACTTAACTCTTGTCGAGGCCTGTCGGGCTAATCTGTGTTATTTTGCCATTCTGGTAGGCCCATGCAAGCAATTGTCAGCGAGGGTGGCTTCTGTTAGCCACGTCAAATAATGGGGACAATCCTTTTGTTGTGAGTCTATCTGTCCTTCCCTGAAATCCGCAAGACTACAGTAATTACTGTGTGTTTATGTCACTATTGTCGTCGGGGGAAAGGAGGAGGCCAATAATGTGCGTTAGGCCTTCATTTAGCAAGTCTTCAAAAAGCGTGACAGAGACTGCTGTTGGAGAATCTCACACAGCTAGCTTCTCATGGTGCTAAAATGTTCTGTGCTCTCTCTCTCTCTCTCTCTCTCTCTCTCTCTCTCTCTCTCGCTCTCTCTCTCTCTTTCTCTCTCTCTCTCTCTCTCGCTCTCTTTGTATTTAGCCTAATTTTGCCCTTATTTCCCCAACCACTCAACTCTCTTCAGCGCATGCAAAGGACGCTTTTCTCCGTCTCCACAAGCCTATAGTGGTCATCATTACATTTCAGCGCGAATGTAATTAGGCCAGCCCGCCTCGCCCACTCTGCCTCTCTCTCCAGCCCAGCGCCAACGCCTGCCGAGCCTTTCAGCACCACACAACGCAATTAGACCGAACGGCAGAAGATCCCTGGGTAGCGACCCCGACAAACATCTGGAAAATGAACAGCACTCATAAGCATGTAAGTAGGCTACCCAAGGCGTTTGAAAAGGGCCTCGATGTAAACTTAAGAGACACGTTGGGGATGACAGGGCTAATAAGCAAAAGTGAATTGCATACAATTACTGTTTACAAGCACGTGGGGGCATAGCCAAACCACATAAACTGAGAAGTGTGGATCATAAAAACAGGTGGGCTGATACAATCATTACATGACTACATGATGTAGCCTAAATAAATGTGAGCAAGCCTCTCTCTCTCTCTGTTCCCCGCTCTCTCTCCCCCCCCCCCTCCCCCCAACACACACGCACGCACGCACACACGTAAACACGCACACAATCACATGCACACAAACTGACAGGAGGGTTTGGAATATGATGTAGGCTACATTTTTTATTTCAGGTTATATCTTAATAGTGGAAAGCACAAACTAATAAATCAACACATATTGATCATAGGAAAAATCAAGCGGAGCCAATGTTGTGTAGCCTATTAAGCGGAGCCTCGGTGACAAATAGTCTACATATTGACTCCTGGTGCCTTGTACATTTATGTGAATTTTACCAGGGTCTCTTTTTGTTTCCTCCGAGAATTACTTCACGCACTGGCCAATGTGTTTGACCGTGTTTGGGAAACAAGCAGGTACGTTACTATGGATATAAACCACAGAAGACATGATCTCAGTTTCAAAATGCCAGTCTGAAGGTTCCAACATCTCCGTGCTTCCCCGGTGCCTTGAATGGCATTCTTTGCCACACCGTTCTAGGTTTAATAGAGGGATGGAAAATAACGTGTGATTTACAGAGCTTTACCTGTCTGACAGTTGCAATCCCACGAGACAAAAAAAAAAAAAACACACGGACCACACGGAAGTTTACCTTACATTTCACAAAACGACCAAGAGGTGACAGCAGCGAGCCATCTAAAGCTCGTGGATAACGAATGGAACCCATGCGGCCGAGACGGATACGCCGTTGGACTGTGGACTCCATCATGGGACAAGCTAGAGACATATTTGATAGACAGTGAGATGAGACAAAAAAAATGCGTCCTTTAGAACTGCGCTCTACACTGGGTCGCTACCACGGTAACTATAGATCAGTATTAGCATACCTTCTATTTTGACTGTAGAATCATCGTTAATAATACATATTGTCTCAAATATCTCTAATGTTAATCTATAAAAGATGACTTTAGTGGGCTAGACTACTTTGAATAAAAATGTAATAGTCTGGAAGGATTTAATTGTGAGTTCTGCGTACAGGCAATATACTAGCCTAATATTTAGCAGTTGCATGAAACCTAATCTATTCTCATAGCCTACTCTCCCCATAAATGTATGTCTTTATTTTCCATGATATTACAAATGCCTATTGAAATTGGGGAGCCATTATTATACATAGCTCATTAACATCATATTATTTACATTTATGCAGAATAATAATTAATTCAGACATTCCCTCACAGTCTCTCTATTTTTGCTATCTGCATTAGAGTGTGAGTGAGGAGTGGGAGGAGGAGAGAAGGTAGACAGGGAGAGATGAAGAGGAAGAGAGACAGAAATCCCCCCATCCCTCCTTCCCCCCTCTCTCACACACACTTTAAAGCCTAATTCATCCAGCTATGTGGGAAATACATACATGCAATGCGTTTCTCAACTTCTCAAGTTCCACACATAAAGAATCATGAAAATATCTATTCTGCGCCTGTTAATTAAAATGATGTAGTCGTTTAGGGGAGAATTTCTGCGCCATGACGCCATTGCTGGAGCTCTGAAACTAATGCCTATTTTTCCAGTGCTATGGCACTCTCGACGAAAGTCCCAAAAATAGGACAATGGACCCCATTCTTAAGGGCAGGGCCTATAGTGTGTTTTCACACACGGTTTCTCCTGACGGTAAGAGAGCACGGCTCGGTTCGTCGGTAGTGCCGGGGCGTCGTCGCACTGTTACCTCTGAGTGCCCAGGGCCTGAGGAACAATAGCCCATCTATGCCCCCTTTTTTGGAGGGCGGAGGGCTGGAGGGGTCCTTACCCAGGAGAGTACAACCTTGTCGCCCCGGGCTGGGCGAATCAGAGCCGGGGAAAGTTTGCTTTGGATGAGGCCCTAGTTAGCGGGATTCTTTTTTTTTTTCCTTCTTCTCTCTTTGCTCTCAATTAAATGTGGAATGCAGCTCCGACTCAAAGGCCATCCTGTACACTGTGAAAAAAAGAAAAAAAACAAACAAAAAAGAAAAAATGAGAAGAAATGGTCTCGCTGTGAAAGTAAAAGATTGATATAATCTAATCGAGTCTGAAGGCATTTTCTAATTCCCTCTTCTCTTTTCTTTTCCTTTCTCTGCCTTGGACCCTGGGTGCAACACTGACATCTGACCCTTGCCCGACTCAGCCACGGCACCTAAGCTTTCAAGGCAATGAAGCATTGTGCCCGTCACCATGCCAGAGGCTTCTGCCATTGTTCCCTCTCGCCTGTTTGGCTGTGGGTGTGAATTGTGCTCGCCGGAGATCCTTTCAGCAGAAGCCTGGGATCCGTGGCCTGGTTTTAAAAAGCTCGGGCAGTGTTTACTGAACTCTTTGGTCAGTTTTCTCTCAAGGTGATGGCAAGAGTCCCCTAGCACCTTTTGAAAATGTTAAGACTTCATAATGCGTCTTCTTGCCATCAAGGTAGCCAGCAACAAAAAGCATGCTTTCCAAAAGAAAAATGTTGCCCCCCACCCCCCCCCCCATACGCACGAACAACAAACACATTCTTCATCCGTGCGCATACTTTCAAATCTGTTTTCATTTCCTTCAGAGACAGAGAGAACATCACAAGAGTGACGATCTAAGCGGAGGAAAGGAAAGGTCTTTATTTTTTGCTGGATGAAAAAATCATTCTCATCTGAAATAATTAATATGTCCTTGAGAAAACAACACAAAGGGACCCACAAAGTAAATGAAAGCCATGGTGAAGGGGGAGGAAAATGGCCGATAATTGTTTTCGAGCCTCGTGCTAGCCCCTCAATGAGATTGTTGTGTTGAAAAAAATGTGGTCTTTCTCCTTGTCTTTCTCCTTGTTTTTCGCCCTCTCTCTCTCTCCCTTTCTCTCCCTCTCTCTCTCTCTTTTCTCTCTCGTACCTTTGTCTCTTACATTCAGCCTTGATGTTTACAGTCTCCTTGGCTTTTATGACACGTCAAATTCTGTATGTGTGCCGAGCTTTTAAATCTCTCCTTGACTACATTTTTCTCTCTGTTTGTTCCCCAGTTTTGGTTTTAAACTTTGGTTTCTCATCATGTTAAAGCCTTTCTACCATTGTTATTCACAAATAATCCTCCTTGACTCTCTAACCTCATGTTTGATGTTGGCATGGCCATGAAAAGCCCAGGCCTTTCTATTTGAAACAGCGTTTGTGGATGATTTTACTCTTTCATACTTCGGTCGGAATTTCATTCAAAATCATCCATCTGGCCACTGTTTTTCTGTGTATTTCTGTTATTTTGTTATTGTGTGTGTGTGTGTGTGTGTGTGTGTGTGTGTGTGTGTGTGTGTGTGTGTGTGTGTGAATATTGTGTGTGTTCTTGAATGCAAACACAGGAATGGATTTGTTTCTTTCCTCTGCACACATACATGTGCACATACTGTTTTATTTTATGCAAGCGGTGTTGCCTTACTGACACTTCTGCTAAGTCTGTCTTTGGCTTCATCCGGGATCCAACACTCTCTATAGGTCCCACAGAATCACATTAATCTTTAACATTAATCAACTGTACTTTTGTGATCCCTTTGACTGACCGAGTACATGACCTACCATGCAAAGTGATGTCTCGCTTTTAACCCAGTTATTTCAGTCTAGGTAGGGTAGGTGATGTCTGTGGAGTGGGGTGGGGTAGGTGGGGGGGTGGGGGTGTTGTTGCCCATTGGGTAACCCCAAGGGGTCTTTGGTTTTGCCCTGGCGTCTCTCCAAAACTCCCCAGACACACAACAGCCACTCTTATTTAAGAGTGGAGTTTTCCATACAAATCCGCGTGTGTCATTACAGTTCATGTTCGTAATTATGCCTCAAACATCCCTCAGGGAACACCACAGAGGCCACTTCTTCACAATCCATCCATATGGCGTTTAATTAAAAGTTTTTCTTAAAGAATAAATTGCATTAAATCAATTAAAAATGTGGTGTCATAGCAAAATAATGGGCATAGACTCCTACAACACATGCCAGGAAGAGAAATATAAAAATAACAAAATAATAAGAAAAAAAATGTAAAAGGAGATCTCTCTGTTTGCTCTGTGCAATGGAAAGTGCATATCTGTGTTTAATACAGAGTGAGAAAGAACGAGAGAGAGAGAGAAGGAGAGAGAGAGAGGAATGAAACACCCAGAACAAAATATGCAAAAAGCAAATATCACCAAAGCCTCCTACATGCCATCCTGCCTGGGGCCATGCACATTAACATCGCCCGAGCTATTTCTAGATTCCTCTCTTGGAATTCGAACCATGACAAATGAAGCATTGGAGTTTGGAATTCCTATTTATCTTCCCCATACAGTGTCTCCTGGTTGGGGTTTGGAAGAATAGAGGGGTTTAAGAAAACACAAACAAAAACAACATCTTGCAGGATAAATAAAAAAAATTAAAAAATAGATCCTAACAGCTCTGGGAGAAAGTGAGATAGGGAGAGAGAGAGAGAGAGATTTGTGAAGGAGGTGGAGGAGATGTGTGTTTTTGTCGACAGAGGGCAACAGGAAAGAAAAATGTCTTGATAAAGAGAGAGAGAAAGAAAAAGGGAGAGAGTGTTTGTGTATGTGTTGTCACCTAGGTGGTGTCTATCAGATGATGTGTTTGTGTGTGTGTGTGTGTGTGTGTGTGTGTGTGTGTGTGTGCGTGTTGAGAGGCTTGTCAGTCAGACGAGTACACTGACAGAGCTACACCATGCAGGAGGAGGGGGGAGTGATGTGTTTGTGTGTGTGTGTGTGTGTGTGTGTGTGAGTGTGTGTGTGTGTGTGTGTGTGTGTGTGAGTGTGTGAGTGTGTGGATGTGTGTTTGTCATCATAGGTTATCATGGTGCTCTTATGAGGGTGATATTGTGTGTCCGCAAACGTTTATATAATAGGCATATTACTGCTATGAATACACAAGTTTACACATTACATTACTGCAGTTACTACATCAAGGAAATCAACAGTTTTCAGAGTTTTAAGTATCTATGGCATTTATGTATTTATATAAACTATTTGAACGGTGATCAAATTGAATTTGAGCGCATTATTATTTTGTTACAATGTTTTTTTTTTGTGACTGCTTTCAGAAATAACATATACAGCCGCGGAAAAAATTAAGAGACCACTTCAAAATTATCAGTTTCTCTGGTTTTACTATTTATTGGTATGTGTTAAAGTAAAATGTACATTTTAGTTTTATTCTATAACCTACTGGCAACATTCCTACCAAATTTCAAATACAAATACTGTCATTTAGATCATTTATTTGCAGAAAAATGACAATTTGTCAAAATAGCAAAAATGATGCAGTGTCTTCAGATCTCGAATAATGCAAAAAAAATAGGCTCATATTCATTTTTAAACTACACAATACTAATGCTTACACTTAGGAAGAGTTCAGAAATCAATATTTGGTGGAATAACCTTGATTTAAAATCACAACTTTCATGTGTCTTGGCATGCTCTCCACCAGTCTTTCACATTGCCGTTGGGTGACTTTATGCTACTCCTGGCGCAAGAATTCAAGCAGCTCGGCTTCTTTTCATGGCTTGTGACCATCCATCTTCCTCTTGATCACATTTCAGAGGTTTTTTATAGGATTCAGGTCTCGAAATTGGGCTGGCCATGACAGGGTCCTGATCTGGTGGTACTCCATCCACACCTTTACTGGCCTGGCTGTGTGGCATGGAGCATTGCCCTGCTGGAAAAAACACTTCTCA
Source organism: Sprattus sprattus (assembly GCF_963457725.1). Lineage (NCBI taxonomy): Eukaryota > Metazoa > Chordata > Actinopteri > Clupeiformes > Clupeidae > Sprattus > Sprattus sprattus. Next base: position 18,427,004 of record NC_137912.1, read on the forward strand.
GAGTTGGGGAACATTGTCAGAGCAAAAGGGAGCAAGTTTTTCTTCCGGGACAACGTTGTACTTTGCCTGGCTGAGGTTTGTAAAAGACCATAAGGATTGAAAAAGCGGACTGGAGGTTCTTCTAAGTTCGTCTTCTCTGATGAGTCCGATTTCACAGTAGGTGCAAGACTCTCTGGCTTGTAGGCCTCTCCAGGTCTCCGTCTAACCATCAGACGACCATGTGTTGGGCAAAGCTGAAAATTGGACTCATCAGAGAAGACGAACTAGAAGACCCTCCAGTCCGCTTTTTTCAATCCTTATGGTCTTTTACAAACCTCAGCCAGGCAAAGTACAACGTTGTCCCGGAAGAAAAACTTGCTTCCTTTTGCTCTGACAATGTTCCCCAACTCTGAGAAGTGTTTTTTCCAGCAGGGCAATGCTCCATGCCACACAGCCAGGCCAGTAAAGGTGTGGATGGAGTACCACCAGATCAGGACCCTGTCATGGCCAGCCCAATTTTGAGACCTGAATCCTATAAAAAACCTCTGAAATGTGATCAAGAGGAAGATGGATGGTCACAAGCCATGAAAAGAAGCCGAGCTGCTTGAATTCTTGCGCCAGGAGTAGCATAAAGTCACCCAACGGCAATGTGAAAGACTGGTGGAGAGCATGCCAAGACACATGAAAGTTGTGATTTTAAATCAAGGTTATTCCACCAAATATTGATTTCTGAACTCTTCCTAAGTGTAAGCATTAGTATTGTGTAGTTTAAAAATGAATATGAGCTTGTTTTCTTTGCATTATTCGAGATCTGAAGACACTGCATCATTTTTGCTATTTTGACCAATTGTCATTTTTCTGCAAATAAATGATCTAAATGACAATATTTGTATTTGAAATTTGGTAGGAATGTTGCCAGTAGGTTATAGAATAAAACTAAAATGTACATTTTACTTTAACACATACCAATAAATAGTAAAACCAGAGAAACTGATAATTTTGAAGTGGTCTCTTAATTTTTTCCGCGGCTGTATATCTCACTGTGCCTGGTAAGGGAGTTTTGTTTTGCTTTTAAG
>NC_137912.1:18433058-18435558 GCF_963457725.1 Sprattus sprattus
GCAAGTCTACTAGGTTACATACATCACCAGGGAGGCCTCATCAGCACCTAAGCATAAAGGTAGTTACTAACCCTAGGCCGAATCTCAACCGGAACTGGTGTCCGGAGTCTGCCAGGTCCATGACATATCAGGGATAGATCAGTGATAGATCCATGCCATATCAGGGATAGATCTATGCCATTTCGATATCAGATCAGGGATAGATCCAGTCCATATCAGGGATAGATCAGGGATAGATCAATGCCATATCAATATCAGATCAGGGATAGATCAATACCCTATCAATATCAGATCAGGGATAGATCAATGCCATATCAATATCAGATCAGGGATAGATCTATGCCATATCAATATCAGATCAGGGATAGATCCAGTCCATATCAGGGGTAGATCAGGGATAGATCCATGCCATGTCGATATCAGATCAGGGATAGATCTATGCCATATCAATATCAGATCATGGATAGATCAATGCCATATCAATATCAGATCAGGGATAGAACAATGCCATATCAATATCAGATCAGGGATAGATCAATGCCATATCAATATCAGATCAGGGATAGATCAATGCCATATCAATATCAGATCAGGGATAGATCAATGCCATATCAATATCAGATCAGGGATAGATCAATGCCATATCAATATCAGATCAGGGATAGATCAATGCCATATCAATATCATATCACGGATAGATCCAGTCCAAAGTTTAGGTACTTTCTCTGGTGGTGATTGGATGGAAGTGAGCGGAGAGATCATATAGTTTGTCGAAGAAAATTGCCATATCCCTCTTATTTCTCCTCTCTCTTTCCTCTCACTTTCCTCTCTCTTGCTCTGACATCGTTTCTCTCTCTGTCTCTTTTTCTCTCACGCCCTTTCTCCTATTTTCCAGGATGCGACGGCACTGTAGCTGGCAGCGGCTGCACGCAAGGCACTCTGCAGATGGTGCATCTCCAAGAAGGTGAGAGGAGAGATGGATTTCAGGCAGGCTTGCATGCATAAGAGAGAGAGAGAGAGAGAGAGAGAGAGAGAGAAAGCGAGAGAGAGAAAGTGAGGGAGTGAGGGAAAAAAAGAAAACGAGAGAGAGGCGGAAAAGGTGGCGCGTCGGCGTGTGATTGATACGCGCTGTGCCACGGGCAAAAGCGGGCACCCCCAACAAGCTTGGCGTGGGGAAGCGGGTGCCCGGGTGTGGGTGGGAGATGGCATGGTGCGTGGGTGGGGTTTGGAGGGGTGGGGCTGGGGGGGGGTCTTTATCTCTCTCTCTTTTTGTGCGTCTCTCTCCCTCCTGTTCACCCTCTTTCTTTCTACGTATGTGGCTCACATCCATTTTTTTTGCTTTCTATCCTCCTATTTCTTCCACTCAATATATTTTCTCTTTCTTTCTCTCTCTAACGTTCCTTCTCACCTGTCACTTTTTTGCACCTTTGGCTCACAGCTAAACACAGCTATGGCAGCCATGACTTCTGATGCTGTTTTCAGAAAGTCAGACCCCACACCACCACCACACACACACACACACACACACACACACACTCACACACACACACACCACCACATTGCATTGCAATCTTTCCTCAAACCCTTGAAAAGAAGCAAATCAGAACAACATGCAGCTTAAATCACAAGCTGGGAGTGGGGGGGGGGGATTGTAGTGTGTGTGTGTGTGTGTGTGTGTGTGTGTGTGTGTGTGTCTGTGTGTGCGCGCACGTGTGTGTGTGTGTGTGTGTGTGTGTGTGTGTGTGTGTGTGTGTGTGTGTGTGTGGACTCCTGCTCTTTCTCACAAATGAGATGTCAACAGGACAGGACAGCAGCTGAGGAGAGCGACAGTGTAACAGGAGAAAATTCCGGCATATTCTACTAGTCTTGGGGGTCCTCCTCCGGAGAGCGGTCTGCTCTGGCTTTCAGCCCATTTAGAACTCCCCCCCTCCCCACACACACACACCCACACACACTGACACCCCACGGAAGGCGAGTTAGGTGATACCTGCTCTGACCTTGCCTCCATAAACGAGTCATTTGACACTTTAATCGTTAGGATGAAGTAGCGCAGGCAGTAGAAACAGTCACAGGCATCATCGCCAGATGTTTGACAGAAGCCAGTAGCTGTTCAGTGCATGATCTAATTATCTACAGGGTGTGCGATCACCAGTGCACTTGTGCAGATGTTGCAATGTGGTTTCACTGATTTTGACAATGTGGGCTTGAATGTTTAGAGGTGGGTAACTGGTTTTGACAACGAGAGAATGCTGATATTGGACAAGTAAGTGCTGATTTGTATGCTAGGGAAAGGTATAATTTGTATTAACTCATTAATTAAACATGCACAGACACAGACATGGCATAGGCACCCATGTAGCGCCTCCACTGATAACCCTGAGGTCGTGGCATAGGCACCCATGCAGGGCCTTCACTGATAACCCTGAGGTCGTGGCATAGGCACCCATGCAGCGCCTTCACTGATAACCCTGAGGTCGTGGCATAGGCACCCATGTAGCGC
>NC_137912.1:18445558-18455558 GCF_963457725.1 Sprattus sprattus
TCTTCACACACTCCTGGCATACTAACACACACACACACACACGCGCGCGCACACACACACACACACACACACACACACACACTGACACACACACACACGCACAAACACATACACACACACACACACACACACACACACACACACACACAGTCCTGAAACACACTTCTCTTAATAAGCGGGACAATAGCTGGCAGTGGCACCGGTAGAAGGTATGGAGTGGAGTGGAGCGCTGAGGCCGGTTTAACTGCGTCATGAGCATGTGCAGTGGTGCAGGGAATAAATATTATTCTGTTCAAAGATCAAGAGCTGACTGAGGCCTCGCTTGTGTTTTCATTTTTTTACCTGACATGAACCACAAACCTGAACAAATCCACTTAGGAATTCAAATCACTGCACTGCACTGCTCTCCCTCTATCTCTCTCTCAGGGGAGGTAATGACAGACATCCCTTCACAACAGTCACTCCATACGAGTCTGTCACTGACCCCCCCCCAGAGTCCCTCGTTAAGGATAATTAGGTCATTGGGCTGCTTAACGAATCTTAATTAGAGTCCACACTATGCAACTGGCCTTCTGATAGGTGGAATAGCGAGGCCGTCAGAGTCTAATTAACACTTAGTCTGGGCAGCCAATCTAGTCCCTCAGAGCTGGGGTTGACTCTGCGCTGTGTGCTGTAGAGGTATGTGGTGTGTGTGGTGTGGTGTGTGGTGTGTGCTGTAGAGGTATGTGGTGTGTGTGGTGTGGTGTGTGGTGTGTGCTGTAGAGGTATGTGGTGTGTGTTTACAACAGATCTTTGGTATGTTGGGTGCTATGGCAAAACCCACATCACTACATAAAAATAACACTTTGGGGATTTTCAAATAATTACATACATTTTTACATTTAATACATATATTGAATTCCTATAAAGCCTTTCATAACATAACAGGGATCAAACAAACTGTTGAGCTGATGCCACTATGATGAATCTCAATTAGTTCTAACACCATGTCCATGACTTTCTGACTGTGTGTGTCTGTGTACATGTGTGTGTTTATGTGAGCCTCTGATATTGAGTGCGTAAGAGACCTTGTGACAATGTGTACGCTGTGTGTGTTTGCGAATGCGTATGTGTCTTTGTTAATGTGTTCATGTGTTGTGCGTGTGTGTGTGTGTGTTTGTGTGTGTGCATGGGTGTGTGTGTGTGTGTGTGAGCCAGTTGGGAGACCACGGAGGGGAAAGAACACACCAGGACGAGCAGACGTACAGAACACATTGCTGTTTTTTTTATTGGCGCCTCCGCTGGCAGTAATACTGAAAAAAGTGAACTCAGAAGTCGGAACAGGTGGCGGCAGCCCACGTCTTGGCTGATTTTCTTTCGTTTTTTTTTTTTCATTTGTACGCTTTTTTTTCTCCTTTTTTTTGTTTGTTTGTAAGAGTACATCAAACTCCTGTTTTTTTATTTGTGGCATGAATAACATCAATCAAAGAGAACAAAGAAATATACAACTTATATTACACTGTGTTATGAACAAAATATAAATCTATACCTCTATGTTATATTTACATAATTATCTTCTTTCGATTTCAAGTTGAGATGGTAGAATAAGTATTCTTTTTTAGAAGTACGCTTACTTTTGTAATGATTTCACCAACTGTTTACTGAGCCCCGTGTATGACTTTGATTGTCTTGGTTATTATAATTCCTCACTATTGTCATCTTCCTCATTGTCCATATCGCCATCTTCACCATCATCATCATCCTAATCTTGTCCATATTCAGATATGTCATTAACCATTGATTGACAGGTAATTTTTTTTTCCTCAACCACATAAGCACTTCCTTCAGACCTCCTCACAGTTCTTTTCCACACACACACACACACACACACACACACACACACACACACACACATATACACACACACACACACACACCTCTCTCTCTCCACCATAAAGTTCACCCCTGATATAGATTGGAGGGACCACTATATGGCTAAGCGCATGTGGCTCACAATCTGTGAGTGGTGCGGAATTCCGTCAGGTTCCCGCACACAAAACTCTATGGCTCACTATCTGGCAGGGAGCTCTACAGTTCCTCTGCCTGTCTCTGGATGGCAGACTCTGACAGAATGAGGAGGATCTGGGGGGGGGGGGGGGGGGGGGTCTGACAGCGCCAGGATTCTGATTGGAAATCTGGATAAGGTTACGCCATGGCACGGGGCTCCAGGAGAGGGAACACGCCTGGGCCCTCGCTAGCCGTCTCCAGGCCGGATCAGGCCCGGATCAGGCCCACGGATGCGCACTAGCTGGGGCTAAAGTAAAGTAAAGAGGGGGTTCGATCTGGGAAGGCACCCCTCCATGACACTGGGACATCGCTGGGACAGACACCACCAGGCAGTGGGGCTGATTGTGTGTGGCTCACCCACTCACAGCTCTGTGTGATGCAGGGACGTTTCCAATGACTCGTCGGAAACGGATAAAGTGATGACTGTAGTGCTATTTATACCCAACTTAGGCTCCTGTAGTTAAACTGGTAGAGCAAGGGGCTAACCACTACATGGTCTTGGGTTCGATACCCAGTTAGCATATATATGTATGTCTGCTCTGCACTGCACTGTAAGACCCTTTGGATAAAAGTGTCTGGTAAATGATTGAAATGAATGATTAAATGTAAAAGTACTCACGAGGCCTCGTACTGTTCAGCAAACATACTGACTGTATGTATGACTACCCTGTTAGTGACCCTTAACAGATTAGATATGAGATTTCTAGATTGCTGCTGATTGGTCAAGTAGGTGCAGTGGTGGCATCTGCCTCAGCCAATGACATTCCAGTAAGTCTGAAGTGAATTGCGGAACCCAGTAAACATCAAGCACACTGCTTTTGTTCAATGACAGTGGGGTAATAACAATAATAATTATAACAATAATAATAATAATAATAATATATATTGGTGTCTTTCATTACCTTCGAAAGTAAAGGGAGAAAGTAAGGAAAAAGAGGAAACTTCACATTATATAGAAAACATTAAATGAAAAAAAAATTATGTTCTTCATCTTTTACTCTGAGTGCTTCAGAGTTTGAGTGCTTTAAGAAAAAAAAGAGTTCATTGTGGAACGCCTTCAGGAGGAAGCAAGAGAGCTTGCGCTTCCTTCGTCACGGCAGTTCGCTGTTGTAACGTCTCAAGGATAAACCAGCGTTGACGAGATTAATAAGAAAACAAACAGAAATGAAATGAAGGGGAAAATAGTCAAATATGGAACAAAACAAAAAACAAAAAGAAAGCAAAAAGGACACATTAGATCAAAATGTCTACTCACTAATTATAATGCTTCTCTGAGCGCAATTTCATAAAGGTCATAAAAAAGACAAAAGGAAAAATAATAAATTATACTGTACATAACTTACTAAAACTTAAGATGACCATCGTTTATAATTAATGTTAATAATATTATTACACTAGAGGCAGTTTGAATAAAATAAAAAATAAAATACAGTATTTAAAAAAAATGACAAACAAACAAAAAAACTGCCATGCAGAGTGAGTTCACCTCCATCAATGACAACAGCACAGCCACCTTGCGGTGGGCGGGGCCGGTTGAGTGACACCCCATCCAGCCAATGGGGAGCTCAAGTGAGGACAGCAGAGTAACAATGAATATGACGTCTGAGAAATGGGCAGAACCCTAAACCATGGGCAGAACCCTAAACCATCAGTGTGAGAGTGGAGAGCAGCATTATGACATCCACACACACACATACAGACACACACACACACACAAACACACACACACACACACACACACACACACACACACACACACACACACACACACACACACACACACACACACACACACACACACACACACACACACACACACACACACACACACACACACAGACAGACACACACCTCTAGTCAGCAATGATTATGGTATGAAATATGATTGAGAGATGGCCATTCTATTGTTATCACTATACTTCACAGTCAAACTTTATAAGGTTGTTACAATGTCGCCAATGGATTTCTGAAGAAAGGGAATGTTAGAGAGATATGAAGTGAGAGAAAATGAGTTAGTGAGAGAGCGAGAGAGTGAGAGAGCAAGAGAGAGAGAGAGAGTTTGACAGCGTCATGCTGAGCCGTGGTGGAACACTCCTGTCAGACTGTCCATCACCGTAGATATCATGGCACCGCCCTGGTAATGCTCGTCGCATCGCAGGTGTGGAGAGACGGAGAGCAATAAAGTAAAAGACGCAGCGGGGAACAGAGGGATGAATGATGATGGAGAGAGAGAGAGAGAGAGAGTGGGTGAAAGAAGCCCCTAAAGAGGAGAGATTTGTCACTGAGGAGAGGCTGTTCAAACACTGCCTGGGATAAAGGAACACACACACACACACACACACACACACACACACACACACACACACACACACACACAGATCTATGAATTTGAGGGGCATAGTGATTTTCTAAACACTGACTACTGGGAGCTTCCTTCAGGAGGGGAAGAAAAAAAGCGAGAGAAAGAGTAGGGAGGGAGAGAGAGAGAGAGACTCTCATCTGTCCGAAAGCCAAGTCACTACAGATCCAGGCCCTGCTCAGAGGCTGTGATGACTAGACCAGCCCACTTAAAGTCACGGGGAAAAAGCAGAGAGAGAGAGAGAGAGAGAGAGAGAGAAAGAGAGAGAGATTGTGTGTGTGTGTCTGTGTGTGCATGCTCACTGCTCTCAAACATTTTCAAAACATCTCACACTCATAGATCAAATGTTGAATTTGACACTTTTTTCTCGAGAGGTGACACTCTAAATAAATCCATGTCTATTAACAGAGAGGGCTCAAAAAGATGAGCTGAGTGAATTAAACCAGGCATTCGTTTCAAATATGTCTCAAACATGTCTCCAATATGTCTCAAATACAGCTCCAACCGATGTGTTTGTCAGTTGAAAATCAACATTGTGCTGTGAATGTGTAGGAGGATACTGTCTCATGTCCAAGCTGTGCAATGGCAAAGGACACTGATTAGTCCTTGTGGTCAGGTCAGTCGTTTGGTGGACGGTGAGAAACACGGTTGAACGACCGACGAAAGGGGTGTGAGGGGCGTAAGAGAGCAAGAGAATAGCTGCTGACACGCTGCAGAGTGAGAAAAAAAAAGTGAGCGTCCTTCTTTCTTTTCCTTCTCCTGTCAGGTGCTTTACAATGAAAGAAAAGAACGTCTAGCGAAACAAGAGCACAAAAACAACAAGTCACATTCACAAGCCACTTATTGGCACCGTGTACCTGAGTGAGAATATTAAAGAACCCAGAAAACAAAAACAAAAACGAATAAACAACCAAAAGGAAAAAAAAAAACGGTTTAAAAGTGTCTCTTTATATAAACAAACACGCCCACCTTTTTTAAAAAGTTTTTTTTTTCTTTTACTTTATCAACTTTATCAGGTCCTCTTGAATTTAAAATCTTTCTCTTCAACAACAACGTCTTTTTAACAACAAACATGGTCTGGTAGGTGGTCAATGACTCCACTCATGTTGGCTTCTGTGAGCGGCTTGGCATCACACACAATGGCTGTCTCCAAAGATGGCCACTTGCACTTCCTGCCAGACCTGTGTTTGTGTAACAGTCAGTCTACGTGATTTGACAGTTTCTGTCCTGTGCTTGGCTTGTTGATTTGAGGGGGTAAGGGGTGGGACTTCAGCGAGAGGGGGGGTGGGGTGGTGGAGGCTCCGATTCAATTCGAGTCCTTTCAATTTGGGGAAGGGGTTGTGAGTGAACGGGTGGGGTTTGACGCAGAGGTTGGTGGGTTCTGATTGGCTGATTTCACTGGACAGTGGATTCTGATTGGCCACATCACTGGGCGGTGATGTGGTTCTCACTGTCGCTGACGTAGTCTCCTTCGTCGTCGTCATATTCAAAGTCCTCGTAGGCGTCGCCATTGCTGTCATCCAGACGCAGCTCCTGCTTTATACGGGGCTCCTCCCCCTTGATGATGGGGCTGCTGAGGTAGGCGGAGGCCTGACCGGTTGGCGGGGCCACGGGCTCGGGGCTGCTGGACATGCTGGAATGTTCGGAGGGCATCTGGGGGGAAGGCAGGCCAGCCATGGAGAGGGCGCCTGAGTACACAACGCCTGCTGAGGCCAACGGAAGCTGGGCTTGTTGCCTACGCACACAATAACAACAACAGTATGATTAGAATGATGATATGCACTATCACAAGAGAAAAACATGTCAAATATAGTACAAGTGTATGATCAGCATGCATAGATGGATGTGATAGATTTTCAACCATAGTCGTTCCGTAATAGCCTGACGATAATTCTAGTCAGAATATGAGTCTGATGCTGAGCCATTGGGCTGTGATTATGGGGCGTGTTTCAACGAACCAGGAAAAAAAATGCCTCTTCGCTCAATTGGATACCTACAACTAATCAGAGCAACATAGTATGACCATCTGATACATTAAAACTTTTACCGAATCCCGTAAGAAGGACGTCAAAAACATATTTTCGATCGACAAATGCCTTGATCGCGTTTCTCTGTTCCTCTTTCAAAATGAATGCGCTGTCAATATCTGTGAGATATGCCTGCTCACGTACTTATTAGCAGCAAGGCTATAGCTAGCTACTATGTGTTTTAATGGATTTTTTGTCTAAGCGTTAGCAATAACCTATCAATAATGGTCTAGAGCGCTTCAGTTAAGACCTACAATCCTCGGCAACATTCGTGTTGCACATAAACAACTAACCGAGTCAATGTAGACATAAAAAAGTCGTGTAGATAGCTTAAATCATATAAAATATGTCCCACTAAGCTCCCGAGACGGCGCCATCTTTGTTCGATTTATAATCTATCTATTTTATCAACTCAAGCGTTGGTTGGTCATCTGTCCATCAACGTATAAAGCCCGCCCTTACAATTTGATTAGTCAAATTGCTTTTCCGAAAACTTGAATCTCTCCCAACTAGCTCAAAGCCAGACTGAATCTCCCAGACCAAAAATTTTGTGGGAGGAGTTCAGGCTGGTATCCAGGCTAGTTCCGTAATGCAAACACACACACATTCACACACACACACACTCCCTGCGCCAGTACTTCACTCTTACCCCACGGTGAAGTACTGGCGCATCTCCTGACGCCGGTTCCTCATAATGGCCTTGTACTCGCCGATGCGGAGCTTCTTGCCGTCCACCAGGCAGGTGCGTTTGGGCCGGGGCTTGTACTTGTAGTCGGGGTACTTCTCCAGGTGCTGCTTGCTCAGGCGCGCCTGCTCCTCGTAGTACGGCTGCTTCTCCAGGTTGGTCATGGACTTCCAGCGGGAGCCTGGGGAGAAACGGCCATCGTGTTAGGGGTTAGTGAAGAAACAGACACACACACACGCACACACAAACACACATATTTTGTTCTGTATCCACACAATCTCTATATAGTCAGAAATGATGCTACAAATATAGATGTCTTGTCATTATGGGGATATTGTTTGGAGTAATGAGCCCTTCAAGGTACCACTGGTACCACACACACATAAACACACACACACACACACACACCCACACACACGCGCGCACACACACACATACTCACTGATATATATGTGTGTGTGTGTGTGTGTGTGTGTGTGTGTGTGTGTGTGTGTGTGTGTGTGTGTGTCATTATTGTACATGACTGGAGGTTAAGTGGGCCACTCATCCGGTGCCTCTAATTAACAGAGCTGTAGACGAGTACCTGTGACCTGTGCTCATTAAGGCAGATCCATGAACACACACACACACAGGGGCGAGCGCACACACTCACGCACGCACGCACACAAACATGCGCACACACTCTATCTCTCTTTCTCTTTCCTTCCACATACGCACACCTACACACACACACACACACACCCACTGTCTCTCTCTCTCTCTCCCCCCTTACATACACACACACACAGTATTTATCAATCTCTAAACAAATCCTTGCCACTGTGTATCAACACGTGCACTGCATTTGGCAAAAGTATTTCTGTATTGTCAACCATATTCCTTCAAGTATCTGTGTGTGTGTGTGTTTGTGTGTGCATGTCTGCTCTGAATTTACACTCTCCTACTGTATGCTTAATGGGAAAAAGCTGTCACCAACAGCCCAGAAACACACACACACACACACACACACAGAGTTTCCCTGACAGAGGAAACCCCTTCTGTTAACAATTGCGCGAGCGCGGTGGTTTGCGTAGCGTGCCGGGTCCTGGGCCCCCTTATTAAAAGCAGATTTCCCGGCCTTATAAAACGCTTAGCAGCTCTTTAAAATGTCAGACGCAATCCCAGAGGTCTGGAGGAAAATGTCAGACAGGCTGGAGTGCTTGTTTAATGCATAATGAATTATATCATCATTGTTGGAGTCTGGGGCTCTTGCGAGCAATTCATTAAGCTGGCAGGTTACACAATACCAGCCAGCCACACTGCAAGCAGGAGAGAGGTGAGGGGAGGGGTAGAGAGAGAGAGAGAGAGAGAGAGTGAGAAAGAGAGAGAAAAGGGAAAGGAGAAAAGGGGAAATTAAGAGAGAAAGAAAAACAGAGAGAGAGTCAGGAGTTGAAGACAAAAAGAGGAAACAGAGAAAGAGAGGGAGAGAGGGGAGCTCAAGAGCTGATGTGATAAAACCTTGTTCTGTAAGTTCGTATGGGGAATTGAATCTAAGTTCTGAATTCTGCGTCTGCGTCTGCGTCTGCGTCTGTAACTGTATCTGATGCTGGAGTGTCTCAGTACTACGGCCATTGGATGCTGGGCCACCATAGGGGACCATGCTGACCACTTATATGTGAGACTGGGAGTACGAAACAGAGCGAGCTATCCCAGGAATGAATGAAAGATTTGTGAATGCACACATACACACACACACACTTGCGCAAACACTCACACACCCGCTCATACACACACTCTCTCTCTCTCTCAGACATTTAAAAATATGTTAATGACTGGTGTCAGAACATTGCGTTCTCCTTACCCAGGATCTTGCTGATGTTGGAGTTGTGCATGTCTGGGAAGGCCTGCAGGATCTTCCTCCGCTCGTCTTTGGCCCACACCATGAAGGCGTTCATAGGCCGCTTGATGTGAGGCTCGGTCCGGTCCCGACCGCGGGCCTCACGGAACATCCGCGAGTCTGATACACTAGGGCTGCCTGTGTGCGTCAGCAAGAAAGTGGAGGGAGTTAGGATCATACACACAGAGCATACACCCACTATCACCAACTCAAATTTCTAGACTTACAAATACACATGCGGTTAGATTCCCAAAGACACACATAGACGTACACACATAAAACGTTCTATTCTGTGAACACATTTACATAAATACACATGAAAAAACAACTTAAACATTCATGAGCACTAGTCCACGATAATGCAAAAACAATTAGAGCTGCCCGCAGAAACACAGATGAGAACACACACACATACAAACACCCACACACACAGACAAACACACACACACACACACACACACACACAGGCACACCCACACACCCACACACACACACACACACACTCACCGTCAGAGTCTCCGCTCATGCCGAAGTCCATCATGGCGTGATTGAACTTGCTCTCCTCTGTCTGTTTCAGCTGATGGCTCAGACTCTCCAGAGCGGCCTTTTCCTGCGCACACACACACACACACACACACAGCTGTCAGTTACATCCAGTCGTTGATCAATAAACTGATCAATCAGTCAATCATTTGCAGTCCCAAGCACATCACTTCAGTCTATTTACCAATGATAAAACTCCAGCCATCAGAAGCAGTAACAGCAATGACCAGACACAATGTTTTACATAGAAATAGAATAGAAATAGAAATAGAAAAGCCTTCATTGTCATTGTATTTGCATATAAAGAAATTTGGACATGACATGTCTATCTGTTTGTGTGCACCTGAACACCAAAGCTGAACAATGTACAAGTGACTGTGTCTGTATCTGAATGTGTTCATGAATCTATTTGTGTCTGTTTTTGCGAGTGCATATTCATCAGTAAGAGAGAGTGACTACGTGCG
>NC_137912.1:18460558-18468058 GCF_963457725.1 Sprattus sprattus
GGACGAGAAGGAAAGAAAGAAAGAGAGAAAGAGAGAGAGAGAGAGAGAGAGACAGAGGAAGAAAGAAAGAGAGAGAGAGCGAGAGAGAGAGGGAAAAAAAACTTTATACTCTAATCCATTTTTCAGAACAAAAAACATCTGGGCCATGAATCCACTAATCTGCTATTAAATCCTGGGATTTGTTGAAAAACACTGAGATTAAAGAGAAGAAGTCTGAAAATGGCCAACTGCTGGGTACGTGTGTGTGTGTGTGTGTGTGTGTGTGTGTGTGTGTGTGTGTGTGTGTGTGCGCGCTAAGGCACATATGCTTGTGTGTGTCTTTATTGTGGTATTAATTCAGGTTGTTTGCGTTTGGGCTGCCTGCTTGGTATGCTCATTTAAGAGGCTTGTCTAATCTCATCTGTGCTACATCCTGCTTGTCAGAGGGACGCTTGTTCACTCGCTCCCTCTCTCCATCACTCCGTCTCTCCATCATTCCCTCACTCGTTTGCTATGCGCTTGTGTGTCTCCGACTCTATTCAACGCTGTCAGCGTACAATACTTTCCGTGCCCACCTCAAGCTTTTCTCCCCTTCTCCCTCTCTCTTTCTCTTTCTTTCTCTCTCTGCCAACAATGTCTTCTCTCCTTCTGCTCTCATCCAGAAGGAAAAAACTAAAAGCCCAAAGAGGCACAATGCAGCCCTGCGGCACCACTCAGACAAAGATGAGGAAGAGCCCAAAAATACACATCAATCAACGCTAATCATCGAACAAGTGGCCAAGCTGTGGAATATGTGCTGGTTTTGATTTAGCTGGATAGAGGACGCATACTGTAAAGAGAACACGATGTGTGTGTGCGTGTGTGTGCGTGTGTATGTGTGTGTGTATGTGTGTGTGTGTGTGTGTGTGTTTGATGTGCATTGTGACTGGGTGTGTAGTGAACTCAATAGCACATCTTCTGTGTGTGTGTGTGTGTGTGTGTGTGTGTGTGTGTGTGTGTTGCCACTGTGCAACTGTGAGAACAGAGGAGAAGCCCACTTACTGCACAACGGCCTAATTTATCTTGCTTAACATCAGCACAGGCATGTGATAAAGACTCCTGAAGACGTGTTTAGGACCATAATCAGCTCAGACGGCTCAATGCTCAGTGAATAATTACAGTATCCGGTTGCAACCGTGCCATTTACTGTATCTGCACAAGCCTTTTATATTAAACTGAGTGGGTGCAGAATAAGGTAACATCTCTTAGACATACACAAACAAACAGCTCATACTCAGTGGCAAGCAGTGAGTGGAATGGGGTTACAGTAGGGTTGTGTTCCTGTGTGTGTGTGTGTGTGTGTGTGTGTGTGTGTGTGTGTGTTTATAGTACTTGTGGGGTATTTACCAGGTGAGCTGACACTATATGTGTGTGTGTCGGTGTTGTATGACGGAATAGTGTGTGTCCGTGAGTGTGTTTGTGGAGGACCCATGAGGTGCTTACCTATGAAGCTGACTCTGCTGTATTGAACATGTATGAGTGTGTATAGGTGTGTGTGTATGTGTCTGTGTGTGTGTGTGTGTGTGTGTGTGTGGGACTCGTGAGGCGCTTACCTATGGAGCTGAGTCGGCTGGTGGGGCCTCCGGCGCTGGAGGGGGCGTTGCTGTGCTTGAGGAGCCCGGAGCCCAGCTTCAGCGAGGGGACCTGTGGGGAAGCGGGGGAGGTAGGTGACTTGCTCTCGGCTGTCTTAGGCTTGGCGGACAGGTTCAGGGGCTGAGCAGCGCCCTCTTCCTGCAAAAAGCGAAACAGCAACAGCAGCGGTTTGGATGCCGGCCATCTAACTCTGTTCTGTTGTTAAACCCGTGCAAGAGAGAGACATGTGACGGGGCCCGGGGTCGGGGCCCTTGGGATGGGGGAGCTATTGGACGTTTGTAAAGCCGTGCTGGAAAAATGGGGAAGAGGGGGGGGGGGGGGCTGTTTCGGTGTTGTGGCCAATCAAGCAAAAGTTTGGTTTCCCTGTTCAGGATATTTTGGTGTCAACTCTGAACAATTCTTTGTAAAGTGGTATGACACGAAAACAATTCTACTGTCTTTTCCAACTTTTGCTGGTTTTTATGACAACACACGAATAAGCATGCTCAAACACATACTGTATATACATGCACCCACAGTAATACTGAAACATAGAGACACAGAGACACACACACACACACACACACACACACACACACACACACACACACACACACACACACACGCGCGCACACATTCCTCTGAGACTTTTCTAGGACCTTTCCCTAACTGACAGCCATAAGCCAATAATACATTTATAACAATAATACAAGTTTTAAGCACGTTGCAGCAAATACATAAACAGATAGACACAATTGTTGTCTGTGTGAACAACGAACAATAAACATGCCTGGAATCACAGATGTCCCCCCTTAGGTTTTGTCTTCCCAGGCAATGGACCACTGTAGGTTTGACACCTCCTGACATCCCCCCCCCCCCCACCCTTCCAAATTTAGCACACACACACACACACCACTGTAAATGTATTAACCAGGATACACTGCTGTGGTGACACCCCCCCCTGCCAACTTCATAATCAGGTTACAGGAAGTGATTTCGGTCACATGACAAGGAGAGTGGGGCACTGGGACCTAACGTGGCAGATGTGTGCCAGCTTGTGATTCCAGAACCTTCCTACTGAGAATGGCGGAATGAGGGGTGTGTAGTTCTGTTCCCCCTATAGCGGTGAAGGTGTCGAGCCTATCATGTCCACGTGAGGATGTGAACGGGCCAATGTGCAGGGCCATCCTGTCAACAAGCAAGATCTGCCAAAAAACAATCACAGGTGCTAACACGCTTAGGTGTTTAAATCCTGCTGGGGGCAGATACAGTGACACGAACATCTCTCCCTCCCTCTCTCCCTCTCCTTCTCCCTCTCCCTCTCTCTCTTTCTCTCTCCATCTCTCTCTTTCTCTCTCCCTCTCTCTATCTACAGGCTACGCCAGCTTGGGAACCTTCGGCAGATGCTGGCATGACTCGATTAAGACCTTGCCACCCAGCGCAGGGAGGCCTAACAGGATTCCCATCATTAAGAGACAAACGCGGGTGTGGGGTGGGGTGGGGTGATGGGAAAACAGCGGGAAGATCTCTTCATTGGAAGACAATGGGCTGCAGAGAACACCCAGACATTCCGAAGAGGATTCCGGAAGGAGTGAGACAGAGAAAGGCTTTGGAATCTTCCGGAATCCTGACCCTCATTGTCTTCCAACGAGGAGAGACGTAGGGGAAAGTGATTATTTATTACAGATAATTCCCTCTCTGTCTCTCCCATTCTCTCTCCCATTCTCTCTCCCTCTCTTCCCGATGCTCCAGGCTATTGTTCCGGCGGAGCTTCCGGAGGGTGAAATCCTCGGGGTGGGAATGTGGCCAACGGCGGTGATGGCTGACGATCATCATGAGGAGGCCCAGCCAAAGGGAGGGAGGGGAGGAGCAGGAATTAGCCAAGGCTGAGCTGAGATCAGACGCTTGTCTTTGGGGCTTCTGGGGCCTCTGACTCGGCCCCCCCAGCGAGCAGATCAGGGACCAGTGGAGGGTGACGGTGGAGAGTGGCTGTGATCAGGATTATGGAGATTATGAACTGATTCAGGATCAGTCATTTGAGAAACACCTGCTTCCACGGCTCTTCTGGATGCCTGTTGTGCAGCTGTGGCCCAACTGGTAGAGCCAGTGCTAGAGCAGGATGGCAACAGCATCTAGACCTGACGTTTGATTTCTTGGGAGAACACATACAGAGTGCTCTGTTGAACTGTATTGTTACATGTGTCACTTCATATAAAACTATCACCATGCATCACTCTGGCTGGCCATAAACTGTCAAATATGAAAGCCAGATATGAGGCTGTCACACATACTACAATGCCTTATTTAATAGCATGTAGTCAATGACATGGTAATACATATGATATAATACCCATGTATTAATTGGGCATGTTGTCACTGGCTCAGGGAATGGCTCGTGAGCAAGAGAGTAATTTGTCATGAGTCTCCATGAAGACAACACGTCTTGACTTGTCATGTGCTGTTAAACTAGTGATTATGATTAAAGTGATTTAGTGTGCAGTGGCAGCATAAGGAGGGAACGCCACCGCAACTACACCAGAGGACAAGATGCTGCCTCTTAGCAACACACACACACACACACACACACACACACACACACACACACACACACACAATAATGTGTCTTATCAAAGCAATTACATGCCACTGAGGACAAGTGTGTGTGTGTCCAGGAATGGTTTATGCCTACAGGAGAGCCCTGTTTTGCCCCAACATCCATCACTCTCTCTCTCAAGCCCAGAGACTAAAGGACAAGTAATCAAAGAAGCAGAACAAGATAGGGAGAGAAAACAAAGAAAAGAGAGAAAGAGATGAAGAGAAAGGAACGGAGAAAGAGAAAGGCAAAGAAAGAGCGAGCCTTCCAGTGCCTAACCTTCTCTCTGTCTCTGACACCACAGAGGAGACGTGTTTCATTGCACACAGCAGGGAGAGAAGCCAGACCCTCTCTGCACTGGTCCAGAGGTGTGCTGCCAACAAGCGTGCAGATGGAATACCCCCCCCCCCCCCCCCCCCCCCCCGATTCCAATCTTCTTCCTGTTCCTGTGTGGGCATGTCGCGGCCAAGGTGGAAATATTAGTGTCAGGCCAGCGTAGACTCAGGAAAAGTCTAAAGAAACTCCCCGCTGCCTCTATGCCTGGGACACTGAGGGATGGATGTGCCAAAGGGATACGGTGTGTGCGCGTGTGTGTGTGTGTGTGTGTGTGTGTGTGTGTGTGAGCACCTGAGTGGTCTTGGCTCCCCCCAGGGTAAAGCACTTAAGGAGTGTACGCCTGAGTCCAAACAGCTGTCACACAGCAGCCAAGCCGGCCCACATCAGAGGGGCTGAGAAAGCCCTCGGAGAAAGGGAAGCAGGGCCACTGAAAAATGCATAGCGTAGCATGCCCATACAAAAGACAGAGAGAAGGAGAGAGTGGGGGGACCAGGGTGTGTGTGTGTGTGTGTGTGTGTATGAGAGACCTGTGAAAGAAACTGGAGAAATCTGTAAGTTCCTTATCAGTGATGGGAATCTGTGATCTGCATCAAAGTGAATGTATTGCATGTGATTCTGTGTGAAAGTCAGCCAGCTTCATTAAGCTGGAGAGGGACAGAGCACAGTAGTGTCACGAGAGGAGGATGCAGGGAAGACAGGAGAGGAGGATGAAGGGAAGACAGGAGAGGAGGATGAAGTGAGGACAGGAGAGGAGAGGAGGATGAAGGGAAGAGAGGAGAGGAGGTGAAGTAACGACAGGAGAGGGGGATAAAGAGAGGAGAGGAGGTGAAGTGGAGACAGGCGAGGAGGATGAAGGGGGGAGAGGAGAGGAGGATGCAGTGAAGAGAGACGAGGAGAGGAGAGTAGGATGAAAGGAAGAGAGGAGAGGAGGATGCAGTGAAGAGGGGAGAGGAGGATGAAAGGAGGAGAGGAGAGGTGGATGAAGTGAAAGACAGGAGAGGAGGATGAAGGGAAGACAGTCACAGCTCTCTCTCATTGATCCAGGCTCCTGACTGAGACTATGGCCGTTCAGTGAAATGGTAGTGTGTATGTGTGTGTGTTGTGCAATAATAAGTGTGTTCCTCTAACAGATCCCATGGGCAGACTATGCTTCCCTCTGAGCCTATGCACTGTGGTGTGTGAGGGAGGTCCACTGGGGGCAGTGTGTGTCCATTGAATCAGCTGCTGGGAGTCCACTCTCCTAACCCCGCCCCTCACTGGCTCATGGGCAAAGGTCACGCCCCCTTCCTTTAGCCATATATATGCTAATAAGGCAAGGGGACATGGACCATGTGTCAGAGGAGTGTGTGTGTGTGTGTGTGTGTGTGTGTGTGTGTGTGTGTGTGTGTGTGTGTGTGTGTGTGTGTGTGTGTGTGGTTAGGGGGTAAATAAGGGCAATCTGGGTGTGTGAGGGTCATTGTGGGTCAGAGCTCATGATCTAAAACACTCTGGACTAACCCTAGGTGCCTCAAAGAATGAAGTGTGAGTCTGTGTATGTGTGTGTGCAGACGTGTGTATGTGTATGTGTATGTGTGTGTGTTTGTGAAGAGAGAGAGACAGAGAGAGAGAGAGGAGGATAGCTGATGTCAAGAGGCCATACCACTATGGGTATTCAGCAGCATGTCTACACTCCTGTGTCCATTACGGATGACATAGGGCTGAAATGTGTGTGTGTGTGTGTGTGTGTGTGTGTGTGTGTGTGTGTGTGTGTGTGTGTGTGTGTGTGTGTGTGTGTGTGTGTGTGTGTGTGTGTGTGTGTGTGTGTGTGTGGTTATTGTCAGGGGATACCCCATGGTTGTCCATCATTGACCTCAGGTTGAAATTCATGGCGATTTTCTTCCGCGTGGATTGAGGTGTTGTGGGTTGGGAGTGATGGGGGTGAAGAGGGATTTCTGTAAGTGTGAGTGTGTGTGTCTGTGTGTCTGTGTGTGTGTGTGTGCGTGTGTGTGTGTGTCTGTGATCTCCTGCATCAACAAAACACATCCTCTTATGCAAATGTAAACCCAACATTACAGACATACTCACACATTTTTATATTCACTAATTCTTAGACAAAGAGCCTAATAAAAAAAAAGAAATCTCCAAAAATGATCTAACACACACATTTGCAAGGCTACACTGTGCTACTTTAGTTTCCTTTCCTTTGCCTCTTCTTCCTCTCCCTCAGTTCTCCAAATACACACACACACACACACACACACACACACACACACACACACACACACACACACACACACACACACACACACACACACACACACACACACACACACACACACACAACAGACACACACACACACACACCCACACACACACACACACACAGACACACAGACACACAGACACACACACACACACACCCACACACACACACAAACACAAACACACGCACATACATACATACAGACAGACAGACAGACCCTGGCGTGTGTACCTTGTGCTTGGGCGGTGGTGTGGAGCTGCGGCTCTTGTCATGGCCGCTGGTGGGGGAGTGTGTGCCGCCCAGGTTGGCTTGAGACAGGCCGCTGTGCTTGGCCCCCGGAGACACCTGCATGGCTGCCAACTGCGCCGCATAGAGCTGCTGCAGCACGCCAGAGAGAGAGTGAGGGGGGAAGAAAGAGAGAGAGAGAGAGAGAGAGAGAGATAGAGAGATATAAAGAGAGATAGAGAGAGAAAGAGAGGATGAGAAGGAGAGGGAGAGAGAGAGATAGCAAGAGAGAGAGGGAGAGAGAGAAAGAGAAAGAGAGGATGAGAAGGAGAAAGAGAGACAGATGTTATTTATGGAACCAGCACTGAGATCTTTCTATTACTGCACCCTTAAAACATATGATGCATGAGAACCTCCAATGCAGACAATGGACCAATGCAATCCACATGTATCACTTCCTCAGATAAAGAGGAAAACAGCAAGACATTGAGAAAGAGAGAGAGGGGGAGAGAGA
>NC_137912.1:18480558-18483058 GCF_963457725.1 Sprattus sprattus
TGGGCTTTTATGTTGGGAAAATACTGGTATAGGTATACTGAGAGGCTAAGCAATGGGGCATATTTGATCCCGTTTGCCAAACCAAACCAGACAATTTTTGCATTTTCGCCTCGCAATTTTGTGTCCCATCCAGTGTAAAGGCTTTTCCCTGATAGTTACTGCCATGATTTCATTGACCGGCGACTAGCAACGATGCACACAAACTAAAGGCATTGTGTGCATGTAGGAGTAAGCATGTGTGTGTGTTTGTAGATAGATGTCTGTATGTGTGTGTGTGTGTGTTTGTGGGTGAATAAGTGTATGCATGTGTGTGTGTGTGTGTTTGTAGATGTATATGCATGTGTGTGTGTGTGTGTGTGTGTGTATGTGCGTGTGGGTTTGTGTGTGTGTTTGTGGGTACTCACTGCAGCCAGGTTTGTAGTTGAATCCAGGCGGGAGCAGGAATCCCTGCTGGGCGGCCGCCGCTGCCAGGGTCCTCTGGTCCGGCGGGAACACAGGAATCATGAGGGGGGGGAGCTGACCCTGGACCTGCTGGAGAGACACAGACAGAAGAGGGGGAAAGAGAGGTGAGTCTGTGAGTTGGTATAGACATGTGTCTGTTCTTCAGGTGCAGAGCCTGCTTCAAGGGGAAAAGGGCAAGCAGTGACTGGGGTGTTTGGGTGAGTGTATGTGTGTGCGCGACTATGTGTGTGTGTATGTATGCGTATGTGCACGCATGTGTGTGAGTATGTGTGTGTGTGTGTGTATGTGTGTGTGTGTGTGTGTGCATGCATGTGTGTGTATGCGTGTGTGCACACATGAGTGTGAGTAAGTGCTGAGGGAGTGTCATTATTGAGTTGACCTGGACATGAATATTAGATTCTCCAAAATGATTAGGAGACCGCAAAACAAGGACAAATAATTCACCATGTGATGTCCATACACTCACTCGCTCACTCACACACACACACACACACACACACACACACACACACACACACACACACACACACACACACACACACACACACACACAATCACATGTCCTCACACGAACACACACACACACACACACACAATCACATGTTAACACACAAACACACATAATGAAAAACACATGTTCAGAAACAGACCTGGACATACAGGTACAAATTATCCCAGAGACACAAAAACAAGCTCACACTCACACTCACACAGATACTCACACACACACACACACAAACATCTACATCTTCAGACACACTTCGCACTGCACCTGTCGATCGATCGATTGGTCTGATTGTTGAGACAAAGGCTACGTCGAATGGAGAACTTTCAAGCTCCTCTAATAGCTGTGTGTGTGTGTGTGTGTGTGTGTGTGTGTGTGTGTGTGTGTGTGTGTGTGAGTGGGGGGGGCAGGGGTGTTCATCCTTGTCTTGCCACCATGCTCGGCAAAATGCCACACCACTTCACAAGGTTTCCAGGATGAAAAAAGAATAACAAAAAAACTAAAAACGACGCCGACTTTGGCAGGAAGCTCCTTCTCAAGCACAGGCCGAGGGAGTGTGTGTGTGTTTGTGGAGATGGGGGGGGGGGAGGGGACAGATGGTTCCGATGAGGAGAACGATGCCAGAAAAACACAAAACAACACAAAGGCTCCAGAAGTGACATCAGTGACAGTGTGAACACGCTGCCACGAAGCCTGCTAGGCACCGGGAAGCTCATCGTGTGTGTGTGTGTGTGTGTGTGAGTGTTTGTGTGTGTGTGTTCTAGTAGTGTGCAGGGAACAAGTTCCCCAACAACTTTCGGAGCCACAGCTTCCTTCTAAGTGAGATGCTCAGATGCCTAGTGTGTGTGTCTGTGAGTGTGTGTGTGTGTGTGTGTGTGAGTGTGCGGGTGTGTGTGTGTGTGTGTGTGTGTGTGTGTTTCAGAGGCAGGGGACTCATGGGGAGATGGCAAATGGCTCATTGACTTGTGTGTCACCAGGAAGGCTTTTGTTTGGGAGTGTTGGAGATGTCTGTTTGTGCTCGTCTGCGCTGCACATCAAAGCAGTCAATGAGTTCTGTCTCTTACACACTACATCACTCTCACTGTGTGTGTGTGTGATGAACTTATCTGTTTCCCCTGGTGTGCTGTAAATAATTGCAGTGTTTCCTGAGTCGTGCACAGTAGGCCGATAAGTGTGAGTGTGTGTGTGTGTGTGTGTGTGTGTGTGTGTGTGTGTGTGTGTGTGTGTGTGTGTGTTGTGTCATGTACATGGGGGGATCTAAAGGTAGGACTGTCTCATTGTTGTCTTTTGACTTCCCTCTCCAACAACACCCCCCACCGGGCGCTATCACAGACACACACTCTCTCTCGCCCGCTCACTCTGCCTCTCTCTCTTTCAGCTTTAATTGGACATATGCCTGTGCTGGACGGGCATGGCAAAGTGTTCCTGTTCCTGTGGCTCCTGTTCAACACCCCCACCCCACCCCACCCTGCCACACACACACACACACACACGAACACGAACACACACACGCACCCACACACACACACACAC
>NC_137912.1:18490558-18493058 GCF_963457725.1 Sprattus sprattus
TATCGCTGTCTGTGCGAAAGGGCCCCTACAGGAGACGGTCGTCGGTGGCAACACCAGCGGGAGTCCAGGGGAGGTAGAATAGTTTAATTGGAATAGTAGTGAGAACTGGGGAGAAGGGGGGTGGTGTGTGTGTTTTGTGTGTTTCATATATATATATGTGTGTGTGTGTGCATGTGTGTGTGTGTGTGTGTGTGTGTGTGTGTGTGTGTGCGTGTGTGTGTGTGTGTGTGTGTGTTTGTGCGTGTGCGTGTGTGTGTGACAGTGATGAGAGAAATGCATCAGATTCCCATTGCTTAACGATTTGTCCACTGACAGGAGGTGCATGTGTGTGTGTGTGAGAGAGAGAGACTGAGAATGAGTAGGAGATCATATATGTCCATTTGATCATACACATCCTCACCGGCATGTACGGCATGTCTTAAAATCTGAGCATCCTATTGATATGGCTTCAAACCTTTGAACAAAATATGCTGCACTTTCTGGAAGATTGTGTTTTGCCTGATAGAATTGAACAGTTGCCTCATTATATCCTACAGTGACCTGCTTGTGGAACAAAGCAGGTGGGAGTAATCATGTGAATTAAAAACACATCAAAATCAACAAGGTCGCAATCACTGGTAACTTCTTTTGCATTATAGCTGAATAAGTCACAAAGTGTTGATAGCCTTGAAGGGAAACGAATATCAAGACGAAGAGTAGGACTCAACCTTTCAGATGATGCTAGTTATCTGTGCAGCGACGTATGGTGCAGTAATCTGCTTGTTGTGGCACACTAGTTTGCATTTACAAAGACATATATTTGTTTCAAACTGCTGTCATAAGGTGTTAAACCTGAAAGGATATCCTCCCTGACATCAGTATCTGTTGAGTTAGATGTAGAAGTATAACAATTTCATTTAATTATTTTTCCATAATATGAAGGCTTACTCTAGTCTTACTCTAGAGCCCTTACTGTCCTGAAAAGCTTAACATATAGCATGTATGGCTATCTCTTTTATATATTTATATGTAATATTAAATAATAAACAGTATATATCTCTTATATATTGACCGAGAACAGGTTTAGAGTTAAAGGTAGTGAGATAAACACTGAAAATAGCCTCCGGTTGTAGAGAGGGAACTATTGTAGGTAGCTCTTTGATGCTGAGCTGACTGAGACTGGAGTGCTCAGGTTTTGTATGGTGTTTAAATGTTAGTTAAAGTGTGTGTGCTTGTGTGTCTGTGTGTGTGCGTGTGTGTGTGTGTGTGTGTGTGTGTGTGTGTGTAAGCACCCATGTGTAATTTTGTTTGTCAAGAAAAGCTTTTGAAGCTGCTTTGATAAGCTCTTGCTAATGAGAAGAGGTCTCCTTAGTCACCCCTCTCCTCCTTACACACACACACACACACACACACACACACACACACACACACACATCCGCCGGTTGTGAGAAGTGATTGTTGGCCCTGTCCTCCTTGTGCGGTGAGCTTGCCTCGTGAGGAAGGGTTGCAGAGGCATGGGAAAGAGGAGAGTTCTTCTCAGAGGGTCGTGTGTGACTATCACCAATGACAAACTTGTGAGGCCACACACACACACACACACACTCACTCATAGATACAGCTGCAGCAAACATACATTTTAATATATAGCAACTGCAGAGATCTTCAAGCGTACATAAATTCAGACATAGCAGCACACCCAAATACAATAAGACAGAAAATTAAACACACACACACACACACACACACACACACACTCACACACACACAAATAAACACAGTCTCATCTCTCTTTCTTATCCACACACACACACAGACAGACACACAGACACACACACAGAGGCCTCTATCACCCAGTAGCTGGCTAGCCTCCAGGCCAGGGTGGGAAAGGATCTGCTCTCTGTGTCTCTGCCTGTGTGAATGGACTCAGTGTGGCTCAGTGGCTTCCTGACCAAGAGGCTGCCATTGACCGTCTCAAGACAGAGGCTCACTTTATTAACCAAATTAGTCTCATCTCTCTTTCTCTTTCTCTCACTCTCTCTTGCTCCCTCCAACTCCCTCTTTAGCTATCCCCCTTCCTCTCTCTCTCTCTCTCTGTCACTCTTTTACTCTCTTGCTCTTCCTCTCTCCCTCCATCGTCTGCTATCTGCCTCTCTCTCTCTCTTTATCCCTCCCTCCCTCCCTCCCTCTCTCCCACTCCCTCTCTTTTCCGACACAAAGCCTTTATCTCCACACCTGCACCAACAAAGCCTCGAGTGGGAAGAAAAGCCTCATTATTCCCCCTGGTCATCTGAACAGCAGCGACCGACGCATTAACCCCCAGACCACCCCACCCCATCACTGATAACAACACGCTGTAACGTTACGGTTGCCATCATCGTATCATAAATGCATTAATCGGACATTATAACAACACACCTGCTGATAACAGACCAACACACCAGTTAATAAATGTTGATGCGCTCTGTTTTGTGTTTGGTGATTCTTCTCCTTATTGTTGCTTGTTGTTTCATGTCACATGATG
>NC_137912.1:18508058-18513058 GCF_963457725.1 Sprattus sprattus
ACCACTCATTTTTACACATCACTCTCTGTTCAACATGACTACACACTTCTAACAAGACACAAGTACCAAAGTCATTAAAATACGCACACACACACACACACAAACACACACACTCACAAGACACACAGCTTTACATGAACTAAAGAACCTAGTTGCCTTATGCGTCTCGATAACAGAAGTCATTTTCCTAGCCACATAAAGATATTGTTTCCAGGCTCACCTTTGCAGCTTTAACTACCAATGACATCACCACAGTAAGCGTGATCAGCTGACCTATTTGAATTCCTGGCTTGGTTAATTGCCACCGTTCTGATATGCTATCTGTTGAGCCGAGTGAGAGAGGCGTGGAGATAAGACACATTACGTGGTATATTTACAGAGGGTTTTATTACCCAAAGTACAATGTATCAATTACCCAAGAAATAACCCTTGTGTGCTGGAAGGTGCCGGTTCAGGATACACCTTGGGTTGACTGAGTGAGCGCTTAGACTAGATAAGAAGCAATGTGTATTGTCACAGGGTAGGGTACTGAGCACACTGCATGTACGCATAAACTCGCTCACACACAGGCTCACGCCCAGGCTAACACCCAGGCTCATACACAGGCTCACACACACACACACACACACACACACACACATACACACACACACACACACACACACACACACGCACACACACACTCATACATACATACATACATACATACATACATACATACATACATACATACATACATACATACAAACAGTACATGCCATGGAGAAAAAAGTCAAGGTTAGGGGTACCATATCGTCCCTCTTGAGTTTTTATTCTCTTTGTTTATGCTCTGTTTATTCTCTCTCTCTCTCTCTCTCTTTCTGTCTTTCTCTCTCGTTGTATCTCTATCTATTTTCTGTCCGTCGCAATGTGCAAGACCCACACACACAGACATACACAGACACACACACACACGTGCATGCATCGCTCTCTTGTCAAAAGCCTTCCATTTAAAGTAGGCCAAGGCATATTTGTGCTTCCTGACTGTGCGCCATAATGGAAAATGACACTTCCAATCTGTCTCGTGGCAATACCCCCCCTCCCCCCTCCTCTCTCTCACACACCCACACACACACACAGACACACACACACACACACACACCATCGCCCAGGCGACCGTGGAACTGTCCCCTGCCCTAGGCACGGCCGTCACCCGTTTTCATTACATCACTGCACCGTGACAACAAAAGACCTCACCGCACTCACTCTGGCCCTGATGCATTAACTGCAGCTTAGCCAGGCCACACACACTCAAACACAAACATACACACAACACACACACACACACACACACACACACACACACACACACACGCACAGACACACACAGACAAACACTCTTACACACACGTGCACACACACACAGATGTGAACACACACATACACAGCACTCAAAGAGGTCATCTTTACATGTGTAAACACTTTGAAATTGTAAACAGTCTTCTTGACAAGCGCATCCTTATATCCTACATATACGTAGTATATGCAGTCTGGACAAATGTCCACACACTAAAAGAGATCTAAATGAATGCAAACATACAGACACTCACAGATAGACACACACATAAACAGAAAAAACTGCATCTATTGACAGAAAGGATGAAGACGGAATTTTCATATGGGGGCACAATAAAAAATATCACACACACACACAGTCTCTTGAATGAGGGCAGGCTCCGGCTTACAATCACAATTGCTCGGTGTCAGGCTGATGGCCACGTCTTGTCGTTTGTGAAGGCGCCTGTCAAAGCCTTGTCACCCAGAGAGATGAACCGACACGAAGCACCACAATCACACACACACACACACACAAACTCACACGAAAATGCTGTTTTGCATTTTGGAGTCAAATCAAACAACAAGCTGTGTTCACCCACCCCCCCCCCCCCCCCCCCCCAACACCCCACCCCTCTTCACTCCCTCCCTCTCTCTCGTTTTCTCTCCCTTTCTCCTGGCTACTGTCTTTAACCTCAGCCTCTGATCTGAATCTGGGCTTGTCACAGACCAATCCTGTTATTACTGCCACCCCTTGTTATTAAGATCTCGCTCACAGCCCACACCAGCAGTGGCAGCAACACATTGTTTGCCTTCCTCCACTATTTTGATGCCATTCACGGTCTCTTTTCTATCATTAATGTCATTATCCTGGCACATGATGAAGTGTGTGTCATATGTCTTTATGTATGTGCTTTGTGTGTGTGTGTGTGGGTTTGAGTGTGTTTAACCCTCCGAGGAATAACATGTACATAAGCAAATCATTTTGGTATTTTTTCAAACATGCATTAGACAGCTTCTCATTCACTATCTCATTGTGTGTGAGTGTGTGTGTGAGTGTGTGTGTGTGTGTGTGTGTGTGTGTGTGTGTGTGTGTGTGTCTGTGGCTTCTCAGTGCACCATGAGCATTTAAAATGCACTCCCGGTTCTTGAAGAATGGCGCTTATTGTCCAAGCAGCGCAGTCGGCAGGCAAGGTCCATGTGAGAGCCATTACGCGATTATTAACAGTGCTTAAATACCACTGGCATGTTCCTCCACGCAGAGTAGCCAGAAGCAGCAGAAAAATTATAAATTATATTAAAGAGAGAGAGAGAGAGAGAGAGAGAGGTGACTACTTCAGCCAGTCACTCTTGCTCTCACAATGTAACAGTGTATAACCAAAAGCCCAGAAAACAACAAAAACTAAAAAATTGTAGCTCACATTCCCTGACTTTTCTCCTTCTCCCTTCTCTCTATCTTTCCCTTTCTCTCTCTCTCTCTCTCTCTCTCTCTCATTCTCCCTTTCTCTCTCTGAGAAATTCACATGCTTTTAAGTTACAGTTTTGATGAGTTGATAAGGTTGGTCATGGGAGTTAGATTGCATTTTCTAGTGATGTTAGCCAGCCGGAGGAAAAAAAAAAAGAGAAGAAAAGAAAAGGGGGTCCAGCGGCGGCAGCATTAAAGGTAGAAGGGGGGCAAAGGGCCATCATTCGCGCCACTTACAGTTTGTTCGTCGCCGCTTAATTGTCGTAATTTGGTAACTTCGCTTGTGATCGGCAAAACATGGTACAGAAGCCGTCTTAACCTGGTTAAGGAATTAAATCCCCCTGGAATGCCGCATTCGTTACCGTTGAAATACGGTTAAGTGTCTAAAAATAGCCGCTGTCGATACGCACCAGTTACGGGATTCTAAGCACAAATGTATGTATTGTAGTATATGAATACACACCCACACACACACACACACATATGTAAGTATGCACATACAGACAAACAAGTACAGGGGACACGCTGTGAGTTATGTCGTTAGCTCTATTTAATTTCTATCTGAAAATCGTGAGTAAAAACGACACATGTTTTAATAAAAGGGCCTGAGTGTGTGTGTGTGTGTGTGTGTGTGTGTGTGTGTGTGTGTGTGTGTGTGTGTGTGTGTGTGTGTGTGTGCCTTCACATCTTAAAGGAAAAAGTCCTTCTATACATGCACACCTACACAAACCCCTACCTACACAAACACACACAGCTCACATCAACATCACACAATGAAGGAAATATCTTCCACCTAAAATATCTGTGCTATCTATTCTGAATGATCTCTCTCTTCTCTTTCGCACATGAACATGCCATAGGGCTCTCTTTCATAAGGGCAGGAAAAGGGTGTTAGACACATTCCATACACACCCGAGGAAAACACACACACACACACACACAGAGAGACACAAACACACACAGTCACACACACCAAGAGACAGAGTCTCCTCAGTCGGACTGCAACTACAGGTTCCTTACCCTATCAAAACACCCCCAAACACTTCAACTCACCCCCAATTAGACGTAATCATATTGGCTGATAATTATAACCTGCTCCCCCATGCACCAAACCCCCGGAAAAACACACACAAAAACACAATATTAAAGCTGAGGGTGCAACCTCCCCTCAGGATACGCGAACCAACCTCGAGGAAGAGGAGAGGAATTAACAAAACAGTTGAAAGAGTTCCAAGATGAATGTAACAACAAAGAGAGCAATCACTCACTTTCTCAGAGGAAGGTAAAGAGAGAGAGATAGAGATAGAGATAGAGATAGAGCGCGAGAGAGAGAGAGAGAGAGAGAGAGAGAGAGAGAAAGAGTGAGAGGGAGAGAGAGATGAAATGAGTGAAACTTTGCGATTCACACAGATAATTGAGTTTGTTTGCCGTGAAGAGAGAGGAATTGTCAGAGTGATGCTGTCACGGCATCAGTTTCTCATAGGAAAGGCACGCATGTGTGTGAGTTTCGATGCGTAGAATATGTGTGTGTGCGTGGGTGTGTTTGTGTGCATGTGTGTTAGGTGTTAAAGGTAAAAGTGCTAAATTGGAGGTGTTCCACTTCACAAAGTAAACACATCAGTTTTAAAGGCTGACTGCTCTTTTGTTGGAGAGCACGAAAGATACACAAAAACGTAGCCCATTGCTCAACACTACCATTACCCTCACACACAAACACACACACACACACACACACACACACACACACACACACACACACACACACACACACACACACACACACACACACACACACACACACACACACACACACACACACACATCTGGTCTGTGTTTCAATGTTTCAAAACAAGCATAAGTCTGAACAGATCTCTTAAATCAACTCCTCTTTATGAAATTATGCTCTTCAATTCAGGTTGTAAATTTGAAGTTTTTTGTAGCCAATGATGTTTATGTGTGTGTGTGCATGTAGGTGTGTGTGTGTCTTAGTATATCTCTGTGTTTGTGTGTGTGTGTATCTGTATGTGTGTGTATCTGTATGTGTGTGTGTGTGTGTCTGTGTGTCTGTGTGTGTGTCTGTGTGTGTGTCTGTGTGTGTGCGCGCGCATGTGTGTGTGTGTATGTGAGTGAGTTAGAGACTCTTGAGGATGGCAGCCCCTGACAGCTCGGGCGCTGGGTAAAATGACTAGCAGCTGGAGGTGACAGTTGTTTTAACAGCTGA
>NC_137912.1:18520558-18523058 GCF_963457725.1 Sprattus sprattus
CTCAAATAAGTAGAGCAAGCGACTGTAGTATAACTTCACTCCACTTTTTGTAGTGTGTGTGTGTGTGTGTGTGTGTGTGTGTGTGTGTGTGTGTGTGTGTGTGTGTGTGTGTGTGTGTGTGTGTGCATGTTCATGTTTGTGTGTGGGTATCTTTCCCTTAAATGTGTATGAGTCCAGCATGGTGTCTACTTTGCAGGTCCCGATCCCTATAA
Organism: Sprattus sprattus; assembly: GCF_963457725.1. Taxonomy (NCBI): domain Eukaryota; kingdom Metazoa; phylum Chordata; class Actinopteri; order Clupeiformes; family Clupeidae; genus Sprattus; species Sprattus sprattus. The sequence continues at coordinate 18,520,771 of NC_137912.1, forward strand.
TCATATAAGCACTGCTCTCTTTCTTACTTTCTTTCTTTCTTTCTTTCTTTCTTTCTTTCTTTCTTTCTTTCTTTCTCTATGAGTGTTTTGTTCTTCTGACCCATTTCATCTTTTCTTTTTCTTTTTTGTTGTTCTTATTCTTTCTTTTCCTCATTCATCATTCTTTTATTCTTCTCCCCTTCTTCTTCTATCACGAGATTCATTTGTACCACGCACTGAAACCTCTGTTCCTGTCATTGATCCAGCTATGTGTGTGTGTGTGTTTGTGTGTGAACATGCATATACTGTAGGGGTACATGTGAGTGTGTATGCATGTGTGTTTGGCCTGTGGGTCTATGTGAGTGTGTGTGTGTGTGTGTGTGTGTGTGTCTGTGTGTGTGTGTGTGTGTGTGAGTATGGGTGTGGGTGTGTGAATCTGTGTGAACCTGCTTGTGTGTGTGTGTGTGTGTGTGTGTGTGTGTGTGTGTGCGTGTGTGTGTGTGTGTGTGTGTGTGTGTGGTGTGCTTACGAGTGTGTGAAAGAGAGAGAGGGAGAGACACGGTCATAATACGACCCCTTTCATAATGATTAAAGCCTTCATTAATTTTTCATCCCAACCTGCCGTTTGCAGCTAATGGCCTTTGTGAAGAACACAGGCTAACAATGGGGCTCGGAGCGAAGAAGGGCTTTTCTCATCTGCTCAAACAAGAACACACGGCTCAGTACAGAGACACCCACACACACACACACACACACACCTCATCCTGCCCCCCCCCCCCATCTCTCCATCCCACCCTCCATCCTCCCACTCTCCGTTTCATCCGATCGAGAGTTTTCTCTTTCTTTCTCTCTGTGTTCAGGTCGCTTCTTTTCTCTGTGAGTTTTTTGTGCAGTTTGTGTGTTTGCGTGTGTGTGTGTGTGTTTGTGTGTGTGTGTATGTCTGTGTGTGTGTTTGTGTGAGTGGGAGGCTGTTGTGTGGCTGCCTTTGTTTATGTACTTTGCCTTAGCACCGGAGAGATCATGTGAGGGTCCATTCTGTTTGTGAGCCATTGTGACCCCACACTAATGGAGGTCTGTTGAGACACCACTCACTCGCTCCGTCCTTCTTTCACTTTCTCTCTCTCTTTCTTTCAGCCTCTCACTCACTTTAACTGTCTTTCTGTCTCTCTTTCAGTCTCTCTCACATTTCCCTTTAGTCTCTCTCTCCATGTCTTTCATTCTCTCTCTCACTTTCTCTCTCTCTCTCACACACACACACACTCACTTTCCCTCCTTGCAGTCGTATTCTTTCGGAGTCTGTTGTTCTCTCACTATTTCTCTTTCTTTTCTATTACTGGGAGAGTGTTCCCAACTCACTAACAACCATCATCAACAACCACACAAGCAACAGATTCACTTAGAGAACCAACACAGAAGGAGGACGTGATACAAAGAGAGAGAGAGAGAGAGAGAGAGAGAAAGAGCCGACATAGAGGAGGAGGGAAAAGAAGGCCTTAACTACATATGGACAGTGCGCAGGTCTATGAGGAATGAAAGATAGTTTGAAAGTGCAACTGCATTGTGGGAAAGAATGTTCAGACTCAAAGACCTCTGTGCATGCACAATGGACTTTAACTGCTTAAGCACACACAGAGAGAACGTACGTGTGTGCACACACACACACACACACACACACACACACACACTCGGACGCTGTGCTTAGTCCTGTTGTATGTAAATAACACACAAATAGACCCATGCAGAGAATGATGGCTTTGTTTGCCAGGCCAGCATTCCTCTCATGTTTGCTGGAGACAACCAGCAAAAGCTGGATCCTCTGTATCTGTGTGTGTGTGTGTGTGTGTGTGTGTGTGTGTGTGTGTGTGTGTGTGTGTGTGTGTGTGTCTGAAAGGGAGAGTCATGAGAGGAGACACTCTATTACTGACCGTTTACAGCAGCTGGGAGTGTGGAGACAATCAGCCTCTCTCTCTTTCACACACACACACACACACACACACACACACACACACACACACACACACACACACACACACACACACACACACACACACCACAGCACATCCACAGGCACAGTCTAATACATAATAAACATACGGGAGCACTCAAAAACACATACACACATGTTTTTGCCACACTCACACACACACACACACACACACACACACACACACACACACAAACACACAAACACACACAACAGAGCTGTGATTATTCATGAAGAATTAGCCCTTAATTAAGCAGTGTTGTGTGTGGAGAGACATGCCCATCACCGTAAGTGGATGGGGTGGGGGGTTGAGAGAGAGAGAAAA
>NC_137912.1:18530558-18533058 GCF_963457725.1 Sprattus sprattus
AGTACATTCCTTACCAAATGCAAAATAATAAGCACTGTTCAATTCTGATACAGTTAACAATAACGTGACAATAAAATCATATTTTTTTACCAGATTGAAATGTCTGTTTATGGGCATTTTTACAGACGTTAATCATTCAGTTGCAGGAAATATTCCGAAGGCATTTCCCCAAAAGACGTTTAAGAAATTAAATGAACGCAACTGTATTTTCCAGTCACAATTTTGCTTGTGTCAAATATAGCGCAACAGACGAGCTTGAGCATGTTTTCTATAACAACACTGGCAGACGAGACAAGGAACCGGCACGGAGTAGATACAAGTGGAGCACCACATGAGGGATTCTGTTGGAAAATTTGGCCGCCGTGAGATGAACGCAGACGCACTGAGTGAACGCACCAAAGTTGGACCAGAAATATAAGGCGGGCGGATACATATCTGGAGCACGGTGCTCATTAGGCGAACAAAACGGCATTAATTACTACCTCGCTATTATCACCTGCATGTAAAGGCTTTACCACCTTCTGTGTTTTAGTTAGACTTCGGTATGTTATTTACTGTTAAATAGAAACACCCTGGGGACTGCGAGAGGAAAGCAAGAGTTTTCTCTATTTAGTTTCCCTTTGCGTGCATAAAAAAAGGAAAGAAAAAACGATGAGACTGGCGGGGGCACACACTCCCTCCCTTTCAACTCGGACTCGGCAGCGCGTGGGGATGAAGAGGTCAGCAGCGGCGAAGTGTGCGCCCGCCGTGTTAATTTAGTATGACAAGATAAAGCCGTAATCTCCCCTCGCTCGCGCCTGTAAACCAGCGCGCTACCCAGGGACACAGAGAGTCGATTTACACTCCATATCACTTTATACAATTGCCGTGACAAAGCCCCTTCCGAGTCCTCGCGTGTAAATCTCTCTCTCACTCAACTCTGCTGCCAGTCAGCGCGAGGCGGATTGGCCACTAAAGCCGGAGCAAAACTCCACAGCTCACACATGCTGCCAGTGTGCTCCTCAAAATCCGCCCATCCAGGAGATGGCTGCGGATTAATAACCCGCATCAAACAGTCACCCCTCATCATCTTCAACCCGTCTCCCCCTTCCACGTCTAGGCCCGCCAAATCAACGGTAATAAAAATAATAATACTAATGATAATTTACTTTATTTACAGAGTCGCCTATGCTATGTCCTGAAATGGTGAGCTGTTAAAATTATTTTCACTTACAGCATATGTGTCCATTCATAAACATGGAATTTCAATGAATATAACAATATGAACAAGCATAGAGCCAAAACCCATAAACAAACATAAAAAATCCTATTAGAACAGACTGCAACAGCAGGGAGATGACAAGGACTTTGCTTTATGACCGAGCAACTATTTTCCCAATGGCAGAGTCCAACCATTTCCCTAATCAGCTTGTTAATTATGGAATTAGCTTACCATTACAATCCCATAAGCTCTGCCTCATTGTTTTACAGCTCCACATTGATTCTCAAAGTCTACTGTCTCTGCTCTGCTTTATCAGAGAAAGATAGCAGAGAGAGAGAGAGAGAGAGAGAGAGAGAGAGAGAGAGAGAGAGTGAGAAAGAAAGCAAGCACAGAGGGGAGAGGGGAAAGGGCAGAACTCCCTGTGCTCAGGCGCTGATCAACGTGATGAGGACCATGCTTGGGGGTCAGAGAGTACACAGTATTGATACACACACGTACACACACGTACACACACACAACACAATAGTCGACATTCCCACGAATCCACACAAAAAAACACTCTCCATGTGTACAGATAACAGATAATGTGTCCACTGATAAGGCAGGCACACTACAGAATGATAACATGAGATAGCCATGTATCTGTTTCCTGCGTGCACAGAATAGGGACACTGACTCAAACTGGCAGGTTAGGGGTCAGTCTTCATGTGATAAGAAACATGACGGGGATATTCTGATCTGAGATCAACTCAATTAACTTCAATTCAGTTCAATTCAAATCTATTCAGTTCAGTTCAGTTATTATACTGTATGTATTTGTATGGACCATAACCGAGACCTTAACCTAAAGATTTTTAGAGTGATAAAGGATCTACTGTGGCAGGGACAGATACCATGTAAACGAAGGAAAGAAGCCATGAGTAGAACCCAGCTCAGGAAGGGGGGCCCATCTTACTGAGGCTGGCCCAGAAGGAGGTTACATATAGGCACACCATCATGACAGCATGAATGGCCCAGTGCAGAGAGGTTTTGTTCTGGTTGGTCGACCGGTCTCTCTCTCTCTCTCTCTCTTTTGCTCTCTCTATGTGTGTGTGTGTGTGTGTGTGTGTGTGTGTGTTTTTCTCTCTCAAAAACACAGGAGTGAGTCATCTCCTTCCCCTCTTGGTGGAGCAAAGCAAGTGAGCAAGCGCGTGAGCAAACGAGCGAGCGAACGGGTGGGCCTGTCTGGCTGCCACCATGAGTCAGTGGCTTATATATTTACACATGACCATCGGCGGAGCGCGCGAGCACCATGCACGC
>NC_137912.1:18538058-18540558 GCF_963457725.1 Sprattus sprattus
CCTCTTTAGTGCCCCCCACTCTAACACACACACACACACACACACACACACAGATACACACTGCTACCTCTGCATTAAGCTGAGATTAGGTGACACACACACTTCCAGCGACCCCTGCTTTGATGCTGATTAAGCGAGTGCTCTTTTAAGTCCCGCTCTCTCGCTCATATCACATATGTACACCTCCCTTAAGTCACTAATCGCCACCAAACGCACTGTCCATTAAATACCAAAAAGGATAGGGTGGAGGGGGAGATGGAGGGAGGGAGAGTTGGAGCGAGGGAGAGAGAGAAGGCTGGAGAGGAGATAGAGGGAGAGAGAAGGCTGGAGAGAGGAGAGCGGGAGAGAGGGGCCAGAGTTTAAGCACAGAAATCCCACTGATTTTCCCCTTAATCGCTCATCACTGGTGCTTAACACTGTGGGGCAAGGTTTTAATGAGAGAGAGAGAGAGAGAGAGAGAGAGAGAGAGAGAGAGAGAGAGAGAGAGAGAGAAGGAAATATGGAGTGAGAGAGAGGGGGAGAGAGTGAGGTTGGCACACTTTCACAAAAATGCTGAGATGGCTACAAAGAAGTGTCAAGCACCTGCCCTCCATGATTGGAGCATAAAACACTGACACACACACACACGCACACACACAGACACACAGACACAAACACACACACACGCACGCATGCGTGCACGCACGCACACACACACACACAGACACACACACACACACACACACACACACACACACACACACACACATTCACACACACACACGCACGCACACCAACACACACACACACGCGCGCACACACACACACACACAGAAACCAGAAGAGGCCCAGCGTGTACCAGCAGTGTTGCCCGACAAATTATCCTACCATGCTGGTGCAATCTAAGAATCCACAGCTACTCTTGAAACATGATTGTGTGTGTGTGTGTGTGTGTATGTATGTGTGTGTGTGTGTGTGTGTGTGTGTGTGTTTCTCAGTGTTTTATGTGTGTTAATGAGGGTGGTGTAGGATGTGACTTTCTCCCTCATGTCAGTCCACATTACACAGCTTTCCCTCAGAGATGGCTCTGAGACACAATCACAGCTCATCACGAGCCTGAACACACACACACACACACACACACACACACACACACACACACACACACACACACACACACGCACACTCACACACAGACACACACACACACACAAACACACACACAAACCCACACACACACGCACACACACGCACACGCACATGCACACGCACAAGCACACGCACACACACTCACACACACACTCACACACAAGCATGCATGCACACGCGCACACACACACACACCAATAATGCTTGGAATAAATGCCGTGCTCTTTCTGAGATTCTCACAGCGTCAGTTTTGCGATCAGGATGTTTTCATGAAGGTACGATTCTGTCATGGCATTTATGTCATTGGTTGGGAGACGGCCACGTCGTCAGAGTGTGACCCTGCCCCTGGAAGCTCATCATTTCAAGCGACGATCACATGTTTCTATGGTGACGGAATAACAATGTCTGCCATGATGTTCTTTTTTTGGGGGGGAAAGAATGCCCCTCTTTGATAAACTGTGCGTGTCTTGTGTATCTGAGAGAGGGTGAGGTTGTGAGAGTGTCTGTGTGTGTCTGTGTGTGTGTGTGTGTGTGTTCTTGCACACAAACTCCTAGGAGGGTAACAACTATGGTAGAGGAGTGTTCCCTCAGCACTGAACTACCAGGCCCCTCTTTTCTATTTTTTTTCCATCTGCCTCTCTCTCTCTCCCTTTCTCCCTTTCTCCCTCCCTCCCTCTGTCTCGCACCCCAGAGACGATGGACGTCAGCTAGGCGTCCTCTTTTGCACAATTGTGTGTTTGTGTGCGGGGCTCAACTCCCTCTCTGTCTTCACGTCTCTTAAGGATATTGCCTCACGTCTATATATAGCCTCGGCCCTGCATCAGTGGGAACACAGAGTCTATGAGAGAGATTGACAAGCGCTCTTTCTCTCTTTCTCTCTCTCTCTTGCTCCCTTCTCTCAGTCTCTCTCCGTCACTCTCTTAAATTCAGATTCAAAAGAGAACTTGACCAGAATTGACCAGTTCTGTAGAAGTGTACTGAATGAAAGACTTGACTTGTATATATTCACACACATAATGTTGTGTTATAATGACCACGCAGTGATACATTCACAATATTCACACACATATATTCACACTCTTTCCAACTCTAACTGTATATAGAAACTGAGACACATTTTATGAGTATGCAACTTTCCCCGTATCTCTCTCCCTCCCTATTTTGCGCCTCTCTCTCACTCTCCCACTCTCTTCCTCTCACATAGTCAATCATCCCCTCATCTGGAGTCCAGGCACTCCATTTTTTCCTCTCCCAGACAGCCTTGCTGGCCCAGAGGAAGATGGGATTCGTACCAGAGTCACTGATGATGTCTGGGCCACATAAGGGCCAGATATGGCCCATACCTGGTCCATGCTGTGGTGCCAAAGGTGAA
>NC_137912.1:18575558-18578058 GCF_963457725.1 Sprattus sprattus
CACACACACAAATCCTCACTCACACAAATCCACACACACACACAAAAATCCTCAAAAAAATCACAAAAAACAACCGGGACTACTACAGGCAGCTGTGAGTGAGAAGCAAAACACAGGTAGGGGCAAACAATGGCACCTGTGTGTGTGTATAGAACTAAGCAGCCACTACACATGAGAGAGTTTCTGCTTTGCGAGCACTGGAAAGCACATACACTTTCACAGGTTATCTCTATCAAATTCATCGTGAACCTTACTTTCCTAACACGTTTAATCATTAAAATGGCGTAAAATACGGTATCTAAACTGCCACAATGCTGCTTTTTACTCCATGTTCTAGGTCTTTATGCTGCCTTATGTCACCTCTAATAGCATTGAATGTGCCTTTTAAATAGGATAATGACACCCTCCCTGTGAAATGAAATATTAGCTATGCTTCCCCTATCAGCCGATTGCAATGGTACAACAACTTGCTAGCCAGTTTTAGGCAAGTGAGCTAGCTAAAAAGCGTTTTAGTCCGTGTTACCTTAGATTCAAGAGCACTATATAATATATATACTATATAATGTATAATCTTTGGTGCTAAGTAATGCAAGCTGCAACACACAACACAAACATGGTGGACAGTTGCTATATTTTCAGAAAGAACTTAAGCACAGGCACAGGGCTTATAATTTGAAATGGTTACGCACACCCACTCTCTTACACTTCCTTCTACTTTCCCAGTGTTTGGCTGTAGTCGAATAGCCAGTCCTATTGACTCTATCTAACAACTCCAGGACCGAGAACCCGACTACACTTACACTAGGCTACTAATTAGGTGGGTGTTGTTGATGTGGGTCACATTGATCGGTTGTTGATTGTGTTGTTGTTGCCGTCACAAGGAATTGTGGGTTTCATAAAGGATGCTCCAGTGTACCCTATCCTAAAGGAGATACGAAAGGAACCACTGAAGCTCCTTTCTTAATCAATTAGAGAATTTGACCAGCTCTTATCATGGCTGCCACTTAAATACTTCCGGATCGTTTCACTCCATTAGGAACCTTCCTAAGCGGAAAAGACTAGCCGAACCTGGCCCTTGGTCGAGGTGAAGGTGTTAGTCCAGTGTGGATCTGACTGGAGATCAGTATCAGATGAGCACAGGTGTAGAAAGGATCTGTGTGCATCTGCAGGTAAATGTGTGTAACTTTCAGTACCATCTGAGCATAGGTGTAAATAGAACGAGTATCCAGATGACTTGAGATCAGTTCTTACCTGTCCTCAGGCTCAGCTGTCTTCATTCCTTGGTAATGATGGTTCTGTGTGAAAGGGAGCTCTGCAGAGAGAAGCATACAGAGCATAGGTTAGCATCTGTGTGTGTGTGTGTGTGTGTGTGTGTGTGTGTGTGTGTGTGTGTGTTTGTGTATGTGGGTGTGTTGTGTGTGCCTAAAGAGGCAGGCAGAGGGACATGACACAGATGAGTGTGTGTTAAAGGAAGCAAATGCAGATATATTCTTGAAAGATTGACACTGTGGAAGAAGAGAATAGTAAGAACGACAGACCAGGTGTGGACGATTTGTCAAGTGGCTCCGAGTTAGAGAGAAGAAGACGGTTAGTGTGTGTGTGTGTCTCTGTCTCTTCATGTGTTTGTGTGTTTGTACATGTGAGTGAGTGTGTGTGTGTGTGTCCCTCTCTCTCTCTCTCTGTATGTGTTTGTGTGTGTGTGTGTTCAATTAACCACACCACCACACACACAGGAACTAGTAATGAGGCATGGGGGTGATTAAAATGCCCATTGCTGTGGCTGCTCTAATTACTCTAATTGAATCAGTGCCATTTTCCATCCCCACTGTTGGAATATACACCGGCAAGGACTCCACACAGACACACACACAGACACACACACACACAGACACACACACACACAGACACACACACACACAGACACACACACACACACACACACACACACACACACACACACAGAAAGAGAACATGAACACACACTAGACACAGTCTCATTTTGGGTCTGTTTCTTAAACCCACAGACACATACACACAAACACACAAATGCATGTAAACACATACACACAGTACATACACATGGCTCAAGGTTAGCTGTTTCTCAATCAAACACACACACACACACACATAAACACACTTTTGACATCAGACATAAATAATAATCAAAAATATTGTAAAATAGCAATGTCAAAGTCAAGTGTGAAATGTGTAAATTAGAAAAAATACCAAACCATGTTTTAATGAGTGCTACTATGCCTGGGAGAAGAATATAAAAGGGAGACAGGGCAGTATGAAAAACAGGTAGAGCACTCCACATGGAACATGGAGTTTGTGGGATTCTTAAACTTTAACCACAGCAAGGAGATCCCGAGCCAGAGCATAAGAGAGAGAGAGAAGGTGGGGGGGGGGGGGGGGCACTTTGCACTTATACTCCTAATAAAATCTAACACACAAACACACACACACCGAGAACCGAGATCCACCCGATCCCCCACTGTTT
>NC_137912.1:18585558-18588058 GCF_963457725.1 Sprattus sprattus
TCAGAGTGGAAGAGAGAGAAAAATACTATGCCTTGTTCATGTCACTTAGACTGATAGCAGGAGACGAAACTGAAGTCCTTTTAAAAACAGAGATCCCGCTATATTGCCATGCACATTATAGTTAAATTATCTGATTCAAGCTAAGTTGCTGTGCATCGTGTATAACATGTTAATGCTTATCATGTCGGATTTGCGTTCGTTTCATACAGAGCCTCAAGGTGGAATAAAGCATTCCCAACTTGAACAGGCAGTAATAAAAGCCAAAGAGACAGGGTGAGAGAAAGAGAGAAAAAAGTCAGATATAAAGAGTGTGTGTGTGTGTGTGTGTGTGTGTGTTTGTGTGTATTTGTGTGTGTGTGTGTGTGTGTGTGTGTGTGTGTGTGTGTGTGTGTATGTGTGTGTGTGTGTGTGTGTGTGTGTGTGGTGAGCTAAGGAAATGGAGAGAAAGATAGAGAGAGAGAGAGAGAGGAGGGTGGAAGAGAGAGGGAGATAGAGAGAGAGAGCGAGAGAGAAGGGTGGAAGAGTGCAAATATCCATCGTTTGCTGCTCTGAAAGCCATGGGTCTCCAGGAGCGACCAGTAAATAACAACCTGTAAAAACAATTAACAGCCACCTTTGAAGTGACAGCCTCCTGTTACCGAAATGGCGTCAAGGAGAGAAAATAGCGGAAAAGAGGGCAGAAGAGGAGGAGAAAGAGGAGGAGGAGGAGAGGGTGTCAATGGACAAAGAAAACCACATTGATGACAGCTGGAACAGATAGCTCAGATAAGTGAAGAAGACGAGGAGGAGGAGAGGGTGTCAATGGACAAAGAATGGATGATACTAGGCAGTGACACATCTGCGATTTACAGAAAATAAAGGAAAAAAACATCAAATTTATTTTCTAAACTTTGTGCCATTTTGTTCTCTTCCCTAGTAGAATCTAGAACCCGGTGCATTCTGTGTGATTCAATAAAGGTGACCAAGGGTTCAGTCTTTCAGCCTGGAAGAGGGAGGGGAATAATGCAATGGCCAGTTCTGATGCTAGTGTGTCAGAATGAGAGAATTGTGGACACAGGTGAGGCGTGTTCAAGGCCCCTCGGAATACAGAAGAGAGTCTGTTAGCCTCTGGGAGGGAGAAACAATGGCTGGACCTGATCAGCCAAGAAGTTTTTTGGTCTGTGGACCTAACAGACATATTTGGGATGAAAGGGTATTTCTGAAGACGGCTGTGGGCTGCTGCTTCACCATACTGATGCTCTTGTAGGCAAAAAGGCTGTATGATGCTGAAGGTGTTAAGAGGATAGGGTTAAGACAATGCTAAAGTTTATACGTATAGCTACAGGAGTTAAGGCTAAAGTTCCTTTAGGGAAATGGACCCCTGCTGAAGTTCTTGTAGAGAGAGGGGTTAAAACAGTGCTAAAGTTCTTTTAGGGAGATGGGTTAAGACAATGCTGAAGTTCTTTTAGGGAAAGAAGTGCTGCTGAAGTTATCTATAGGGGAGAGGAGTAAGATGCTATTAGAAGTTATTAAAAGGACATGTGGCAATTAAAGCATTTCTGTAGTTCCCACAGGGACAGGAGTTACAAAATGCTAAGGTTCATGTTTGGGAAAGGGTTGGACAATGATGGAGTTGTTATTAGGAAAGGTGGGGCTGTTATTGAGATGCGTGTGTGTGTGTGTGTGTGTGTGTGTGTACATGAACTTGTGTTCATATATGTACACATACCAGGTATGTCTTAGTGCAAGGGAACAGCTGTCATGGCAGCCCAAACTAAAGAAAAACGAGATCAATAGCTCTGAACTCAACCTCTCCTTCTTTCCCTCTCTCCCTCTCTCCCTCTCTCTATCTCTCTCCCTCTCTCTCTCTCTCTCTCTCTCTCTCTCTCTCTCTCTCGCTCTCTCTCTCGCCTTACCTTAGAACCACAAGAGCACTCCCCATGGACCGTTTCCGTGGAGACAACATCTCCGTCTTTCAATCAGGGGTTATTTTTCTCATGGGGTTGTGTGACAAAAGACCTCAACCCCCCTCTGAAGTCACAGTGTCACACAGAAAACACATACATGTAAACACTCACATAGGCAGGCACACACATACACAAATACACACACCATATACAGAAACAAGCAAACAAACAAACACACACACTGTATTGGCTCAATTGCAGACACACACACTCACACTCAAACGCACAAACAGACACACACACACATACACTATTGCTAAGGAGCTAATCGCTCGCTCTGTCTCCCTGACCACTCTTCCCTGTCGTGTAGAGGCACAGCAGGTTTCCAGAGAGGGCTGGCTTCCTGCACTGAGATTAAACTCCAGTCCTTCAAACACAGATAGACACACACATACACACACACACACACAACTACAGAGACACACACACAACCACAGAGACACAGACACAGACACACACAAACACACACACACACACACACACTCACACAGACAAACAGACACACACACACTAATTGCCCTCTGCGCGGAGACTCAGGGCCCAGAGCCAACCGG
>NC_137912.1:18593058-18595558 GCF_963457725.1 Sprattus sprattus
ACACACACACACACACACACACACACACACACACACACACACACACACACACGGCAGCCTTGTGCTCTACGTAATCAGGAAGTGCAGCTGTGTTGGCTGCTTCCATGAGTCCCAAAATACACTGCATTCCACTGGCCCTTAAAATCATTACACTCAATCAAATTTACATCAGCTGAGGAGAGAGGAGCAACAGAAAGAGAGATAGAGAGAGAGAGATAGAGAGAGAGAGAGGGAGAGGGAGAGATAGAATGGCAATGAGAGGAAAAGAAAGAAAGAGAAAAATAGAGAGAGAGAGAGATAGAGAGAGAAAAAAACAAGCCAAAGAGCAGAAATGAAAAGAAGAAAAAAGAACACAGTGAACAAAGCGAAAGGAGAGAGCAGGAGAGCAGAGAAGGTTTCTTCGAAACATCGCGGCCCCTCTGTTGTGAGAGCGTTCGGGAGGTGGGGGTGTGTGCGTGTGTATGGGGGGGGGGGGGGGGGTCTGATCGTTGAGAATCTGGACACGCAGTTGCAGTGTTTTACTAATCCCCTCGTCTCTTTCTCTCCCGCGCTTAAAAAGAGCCCGAGCAGAATAGAGGTATTGTCACAGTAGACAGTACTGTAAAAGGGGACTATACAGACCAAATTGAGGTCGGAGCGAGACAATGGTTGCCCTTCACAGTTTATTCACACAGTCCCCACAACTCTATCAGACAGCCCCTCTCTTTCTCTCTCTCTTTCTCTTTCCCTCCCTCTCTCCCTCTCTCTCCCTCTCACACTCTCCCTGTCACACTCTCTCCCTCTTCCTCTCTTTCTCTCGCTCTCTCTTCTCTCTCCCTCTCCCTCTCACTCTCTCCCTGGTGGCCTTTCTATTCCCTGTCAGAAAAGAGGGACAATGGAGCTCCTGTCTCGGGAGACATCTATGGCGCCCCGAAATCAGAGGGCCCCTTTCTATCTTTTCATCTCTTTCTCTTGCAATTCCCCCATGTCTTTTTTTCTCTCTCTCTCTCTCTCTCTCTCTCTCTCTCTCTCCCTCCCTCACTCTCTCTCACACACACACACACACACACAAACATGCACACTCTCTCACACACACACAAACACATACACACACACACACACACATGCACACTTGTTCTCTCTCTCGTATTGATCTCCCCCTTTGCTCCTGTACCTGTCTAAAACTCCCTTCCTGCACCCTGAGCAGTGAGTCTAAAGTTGAAAGTGACGCCTTGCCCGTAGGATGCATGTGCAACATGTTATATAATCTACTGAAAAGCATGAAATATAAAGTTGACTCCATTTGCTCTACAACCTTATGAATCATCTGATCTGGGCCTTCCTCTATCTTTCTCTATTGTATTTGCTTCTTCTCATGACTCATACGCATCAGCAAACACTGAATACAGCAAATCCTGAATATAAAAAAGAAAATTTTGAAAATATATTTAATGTTTAATGCTTGCAGTTAATACATAAATCCAGGGAGCAACGTCTCCAGCTCGTTCACTTTGGAGGGTTATCTGTCAAATAGATGAGAGCCTGGGCTTCCGCTGGCAATTGATGTCAATATATTTTGGCTGGCTAAGAGCTCTCGAACGGAGTACTATTAGTAATGGTGCTGGGCTCAGGCCACACACACACACATGCATATGCATCAGGACAGGAGACACGCACACACACACACACACACACACACACACACACACACACACACACACATGCATATGCATCAGGGCGGGGGACTGGGCGATTATTCCCATGAATATATTAGAGGCGAGTTCAGCACACAGAATACCAATACAGGGCAGGGGAGGGCAGGGGGAGGGCACGAGGAGGCTTTTATCTGGGCTGGGGGGGGTTCCTGTTTGGTCCAGGTGGAAGGTGCTGGTATAAGGGTGGTGTAACTGGTGAAGGTGCTGGTATGGAGGCGGTGTAGCTGGGGAAGGTGCTGGTATGGAGGTGGTGTAGCTGGGGAAGGTGCTGGTATGGAGGTGGTGTAGCTGGTGAAGGTACTGGTATGGAGGTGGTGTAGTGGTGAAGGTGCTGGTATGGAGGCGGTGTAGTGGTGAAGGTGCTGGTATGGAGGTGGTGTAGCTGGGGAAGGTGCTGGTATGGAGGTGGTGTAGCTGGTGAAGGTACTGGTATGGAGGTGGTGTAACTGGTGAAGGTGCTGGTATAAGGGTGGTGTAGCTGGGGAAGGTGCTGGTATGGAGGTGGTGTAACTGGGGAAGGTGCTGGTATAAGGGTGGTGTAGCTGGGGAAGGTGCTGGTATGGAGGTGGTGAAACTGGGGAAGGTGCTGGTATAAGGGTGGTGTAGCTGGGGAAGGTGCTGGTATGGAGGTGGTGTAACTGGGGAAGGTGCTGGTATGTAGCTGGTGAAGGTGCTGGTATGTAGCTGGTGAAGGTGCTGGTATGGAGGTGGTGTAACTGGGGAAGGTGCTGGTATGGAGGCGGTGTAGGTGGGGAAGGTGCTGGTATGGAGGTGGTGTAACTGGGGAAGGTGCTGGTATAAGGGTG
>NC_137912.1:18603058-18615558 GCF_963457725.1 Sprattus sprattus
CTAATGACACATTTGTCAGGCAATAAATGAGCCAGTAGACATGACCTTTAATAGTGAGCAAACTAGCAAAACATCAACATTTAGGATAATTTCAAACTGCTGCCATGAATTGGCTAATACAAGTCTCTTATGCCTTTTGAAGTATGAAAAGAGATAGAGTTAAAGAGATAGAGAGAGATGGAGAGCAGAGAGTTAGAAAAGGAGAGAGAGAAATATAGAGTGAATAGAAAGACAAAGACAAAGAGTTTGAAAAGGAGAGAGCAGATGAAAGAGACAGAGAAGAAGAAAAGAGCTAGCAGACAGAGTCAGAGACAGAGAGACGGAGTTTGGCCTTGCCTCTGGAGAAGTGGAACATATGAGGATGAACCTGACTGCATCTGTTAGATGCGCTAATGGGCACTGCTCTGCTCATTTACACCATCTGTCCTCCACTGTCCCATTCACACACACACACACATGACAAAAAATTAATAAAAGAGAAAGGGGGAGTTCAAAAATGATTGAAAGAGAAATGGACAGACAACTATACAAAACAGGGCCAGTTGACTGATCATACAGACAAAGAAACAGACAGACAGACAGACAGACAGACAGACAGACAGACAGACAGAGGGGACAGACAGACAGACAGACAGAGGAGACAGACAGACAGACAGACAGACAGACAGACAGACAGACAGACAGAGGGGACAGACAGACAGACAGACAGACAGACAGACAGACAGACAGACGGACAGACATGTCTGGACATGTTGAAGCATTTAATGGCAGGGAGAACTGAGTGATACGCTTATTACGGTAGGACTGGATAAACAGATCTGACCACCTGGTAGTAATGTTGGCATCACAATGGCACACACACACACACACACACTGTATAAACCTTGTTTGTGTGCTTGTTTTCTCATACCCAAGCACACGACACCAACACAAATACTTGCACCCTGAGAATAGTACCAATACACACACACACAAACAAACACACACGCGTGCACACACACACCCGCACACAGGCAGGCATGCACGTATAGTCACAAAATAATATCCCTTCTCTCTTTAGTTGTTATTCAAACACACACCACAGAACAACTGTGAAAGCCTGTAAAGGCTGTGAGTATATACATATGTGTGTGTGTGTGTGTGTGTGTGTGTGTGTGTGTGTGTGTGTGTGTGTGTGTGTGTGTGTGTGTGTGTGTGTGTTTGTGTGTGTGTGTGCGTGTTTAGTGTGTATTTAGTGTGGCATCATCTCTTGTGAAAGGACACAAGCGGAACACAGAAAAATCAACAGCCAGTCAATTCCTCAGAGCAGCTCCTGCTGAAGAACAAGGTCACAAAGAGGCAATTAGGTGAATGGCTGCTTCTGTTGTTCAAAGCAAAGGGATGCACACTGGACAAGACAGTAAGAGTCAGTAAACAGCCGTGCCTTATCTTCTATTCTCTCTCTCTCTTTCTCCATCTCTCTCTCCATCGCTCTCTCTCTCTCTCTCTCTCTCTCATACCAAAAAGTGGAATTTAGCACAGAACATATGGACAGATCAGTGTACTTATGTCCATGTCTATGTGTCTATGTGTGTGTGTGTGTGTGTGTGTGTGTGTGTGTGTGTGTGTGTGTGTGTGTGTGTGTGACCAGGTCAACCTCGATCAACCTCCTGCTGAGTCTCCTTGTGTTATCTGCAGTAATAAAGCCTCAATCGGCACACTGGCCCACTGAAACCAACCCCCTCCTGCTTTTAATCACATTACACATGGGCCACCTCATCATGGCATACACACACACTCACTCATGCACACGCACACACACACATACACACACACTCGCGCACACACACACTCACGCACGCACTCGCACACACACCTCACACACGCACTCACTCACACGCACGCACACCAAAGTACACACACACTCACGGACATACACACACTCACACATGCACACAGACACACACACACACACACACACCAAATGCAAAAGAGTGACATCGAGAGAAAGAGAGCGAGAAAGAGAGATGGGGATAGATAGATGGGGAGAGAGAGAGAGAGAGAGAGAATGTGTGTGTGTGTGTAGGAAGTGTCTTAAAGTGTCTTAGCTGTTACTTGAGTAACTGATCGTTTTATTGATTATGAGGGATGAAAGCTTTTATCCCTGTGTTTCCAAGGGTCAACCTAAATAAACCCACTGACTGTGCATCACGCCAATGAGCTCCTCTTTTCATGTCACTGAACAACTGCAAATACTCCCTAAGGAGGAATGCCATTGGAGGAAAAGCCTGTTTTGGGGAGAGAGGTGTGATGTGATTGGACAAAAAGCCCATAAATGACATAGAGATTTAGAGCAGAGTGTTTTTCTGTATGTTTATTCATTTGTGTTTTTTTTTCTGAATCTCTTAAAAGACCTTTGGCTTTTTCATGACCTTGCTTTATAAATATGCAGATGCTCAAGAACCCCCACCTCCTCTTGATGAAGGAATTGTTAATGGCATTGAACAAGCAGCGTAGCAAATAATAACCTTTTATTCACAACGACCCTGTTCACTTTTCAAAATGAGCCCCCAACATTGCAACGTTAAACCAGAGCCTGTCTGCTGCTCAGAAATCCGCCTTTTAAACTTTGAATCGTTGTCATGGTGATGTTTATGGCTGGAGAGTGAGAGGCAAGTGAACACATTTAGAGAACACAGGAGAATTTGATAATTTCTAAATCGAGAAAGATTTACACAACTCGATTCTGTGCGTGCGTGTCCCAGTGTGGGTTGCTTTTGAATGGATTGGAAGGAGTTATGAGTTTGTTGGATCTCATAATGCTACCATGGATGGTCTTGTTCAAAGCCTCCTGTGGTCCTTAGCAAAGCAACGGCCCTCACTCAATTAGTTCCAACCTCTCAATAAAAGAGCATCATTATTGGGTGAAGTTCTCATCTTTATTGTCATTGTTAGTTAGCATATGCCTGAAACAACGTTGGGCTAAATTTAAAAGGTGATCACACACACACACACACACACACACACACACACACACACACACACACACACACACACACACACACACACACACACACACACACACACACACAGACACACACACAAACCAACACATCTTCTATTCTATCTATTTCTTCTGCCATTCAATTCAATATCAACCTTTCTGGTACAACGCTGGCTGTGGCACAATAACCAGCCAAGGCTCATCATCTTTGCATTTAATGAACAGAAAGCTACCCAGCCGTTCCACCCTGTTCCTTTGTGCGTGCCGACCTTGGGTGGGAAACCAGGGGTCAAAAGGTCAGAGCCCTGACGGTCGACCTCATGTCCGGGCACAATGGTGTGTCTGCATACAAACGACCCACACAAAGGCCATGGCATCAGTGTTGGGTGTAAGCACACAGTGGAAGAGGACCAAACACTGATTGCTCACATTGTTAAGCAGAGGACTACAGTGACATCTTTTCCATGCGGATTCTTCTCCTTCAAATAATGACGTTTCTGTGCTGGCAGCTATCAAAGACAGAGGTCACAATTCTATTCTCTCTCTCCATTCCCTATTTTATTTCTTATTCTATTCAAACTCAGGTCATTAAAATGAAAGGTAGACACACACACACACACACACACACACACAAATGGACAGATGGATAGTTAAAGAAAGAGCAAAAGGAACCAAACTGACATTAACTTAGTTTTGCATATCAATAGTGTATCTGAATCCAGCATCTCCTTGTCATCGGATGGAGGTGTGCGTGTGCCTTGAAGCTGGAGGCTTCACCCTTTGTGTTAACCAGAGGGGATCTGTAAAGGAATCGAGCGACTTGGTTACCAACCGACAGAAACAGGCATGAATATGTACATGATCAAGGACTCATGCCTAAAGCCCTTGGCTAATTGGGATTTCAGCATTGAGTGATTAAGTGAAGTCTTTGGACATAACGCCGGGAAAATTTGGTATTGTAGAACCACAGTAATTCTAGTGTGGGGGGTTGTTTGTGTGTGTGTGTGTGTGTGTGTGTGTGTGTGTGTGGTGTGTGTGTGTGTGTGTGTGTGTGTATGTGTATGTGTGTGTGTGTGTATGTGTGTGTGTGTGTGTGTGTGTGTGTGTGTGTGTGTGTGTGTGTGTATCCTGAACCTGTCTACTGAGGAGGATTTTTTGAAAGGTCAGTACCACATGAGAAGCTGTCATCCAGACAAACCCTCCCTAGCTTGACAGCAGACAGTCCATACGTCATTAACAAACAGACTATAATTAGCTCCATGCAGTCACTGGACACACAGAGAAAAAGACCGAAAGAGACACACACAGACACACAACGATGGAAAGAGAGATACAGACTCAGAGAGGCAGAGAGAGAAAGCAACACACACACACTCACCGGACACACACAGACAAACACACACACACACACACACACACGCACACACACAAACACCATAATTAAACCAGTCCCAAACAAAGGCCACACTGTGTAATTGCACTTTTAGTGTCAGACACACACACACAAATGCAGATGCAAACACACACACACAAACACACACACACACAAACACACACGCACACACACACACTGGCATAACGATGGAGTCATACTCAATGAACTCCTGTTTTGCCACAACATTCTTTAATTTTATATTAAGATGCCTTTCTGTTCATGTATATAGAGTGTGTGTGTTTGTGTGTGTGTGTGTGTGTGTGTGTGTGTGTGTGTGTGTGTGTGTGTGTGTGTGTGTGTGTGTGTGTGTGTGTGTGTGTGTGTGTGTGTGTGTGTGTGTGTGTGTGTGTGTGTGTGTGTGAGAGAGAGAGAGAGCGAGAGAGAGGGAAAAAAAGAGAGCCAGCGTGGATACTTCTGTCATGAATCCATGTGTGTGTGACTGTGTGTGTGTGTATTAGTACATGTGACTGTGTGTGTGTGTGTGTGTGTGTGTGTGTGTGTGTGTGTGTGTGTGTGTGTGTGTATGAGTGTGTGTGTGTGTGTTTCTGTATGAGTGTTGTTGAGTTTTTTTTTAATCATTATTCTTTTTTTTCTACTCTGGGACCCCTTCTGTCTCGTGGCGAGAGCTAACGTCCCCAAACGAGAAGCAACACAACACTCCCGGGCATCCAACACACTTCCCATGAGCACCAAACAGGCACACTGGCATCTGTCAGCAATGCGACGCGGACATCACATTGCCATACCAACAGGTGACGTCACGTCGACATGCCACTACCTAGCCCTCAGCGTATACTCGGCTACATACTATAAACTGCACAGTGCACACTGAAAATATGACACTGTGCCTTTGACTAGGTTGTGTATGGCTAATAATACTTGGATTGGTGATAGAGAAATGTAATGAGGGCATTTTTATTGTATTTTAATCTGCTTGCTTATCCTGTGTGCTGAGGCCTACAGGATGCATACTCTCTTGCTGAGGCAAACCACCTGTTTTTGTACTGAAAGTTATGCACACTGCTCTTCTCTCAAGGACATATTCTGAGATCACTGCTGCAACTTCTGAAGTGATGGGACGGGAGAATACCGCCCTTTGTCTGCGATGAAAACCTGTTTTTCTACTCACATAAGGCTGGCTGTGCCCAGCTCATCTTTGGAGTCTGTTCATGACCTTTCGTTGTAACACACTTCCTCTTTTGCAAAAGATAAAAGTACTGATTTAATTCTGATCGCTGGTCTCTGTCTCATCAATATTAACGTCTTAATATCATTTATCTAACAATTGGGTAATAGTGATCCCAGACAAATGTGGATGTTTTGCACTAAAAACTCACCCCTGGCTCAACTGAAGTGCGGCACTGAATGGCACTAGGGGATGCCATATGGTGTCTGATTTTGTGATGTCTTACCCTGACTCGACTGAAGTGTGATATTGAGTCATAAAGGGACGGCATTTAGTCCTCTCGTTGTCTGACAGTAATAATTCAAACTCTCTCCGCGCCACTTCCCGTCTCTCGTGTGATACTGAACACCACTGTGTTACCCTAACGCTAACGCTCACCCAGGATGCAGTACGAGACCTTCATTCATTTGAGGTAGTGTGAGGATCAGTGCCTTCTGAGCTCTAACACACTCGGACACACACACAGGAGACGTCAGATATGAACCAGCTCTACCTGCATGGTGCTACCGATCACGGCTCAGGTTACACAGCCAGGACGAGGCTCCACACGCTTTGGTGCTCACGCAGTTGATTCTCACACATACAGACACAGTTAGTGCAGTCAGTCAGTAAATACAGACAGACACAGTACAAATGAAATAAGCACACACAAACACACACACTCACCTACACACACACACACACACACACACACACACACACACACACACACACACACACGCACACACATACACACACACACACACACACACACACACACACGCACGAACATGCACACGAACAACGACTGCATACTGACACACACACAGTCTGAGGCAGTGTAGGAAGTGTGGGTAGTGAGAATACACTCTGACAGATTCAAAAAGAGCACATACTTATGTATAGTTTTTGACACACACACACACACCAACACACGTACACATACATGCAAAACAACAAATTCTCGGACAATGAAGAAGCAAAAAATTCTCCCTCAAACACACACACACGCACACGCACACACACATACAGACAAACACCAAAAAAAGAGTGGAATAATTTCAGTTGACATAGAATTGGAGTAAACAGTAAGTCTGGGAACGCACATGTAGAGATATGACTGCTGGCAAGTCCCACAGCGCCCTTAAACACACACACACACACACACACACACATCACAGTCTCTGGCCATGTCCCTCCACATCCACATGTAAATGAAATCCCGAGGTCTGGCCAAGTGGTGTGAAATCACATTAGATCGTAATCACCAGGCCATTGTGTCCCTGCCGCTCCACATCCACCCTGCGCTGCCTTTGTTTCCCACTCTTAAACCCCACTGACTCATACTGTCACACAGGCTCTGTCAAGGCACTGGAGTGTGCTATATGTGTGTGTGCTGTGTGTGTGCTGTGTGTGTGCTGTGTGTGCTGTGTGTGTGCTGTGTGTGCTGTGTGTGTGCCGTGCGTGTGCTGTGCGTGTGCTGTGCGTGTGTGTGTGTATATTGTGTGTGTGTATTTGTGCGTGAATATACAGTAGGGCCATGTTTTGTGGCTTTGTGTTTACATACATCAGTACATGTATGGACACGTGTGTGTGTGTGTGTGTGTGTGTGTGTGTGTGTGTGTGTGTGTGTGTGTGTGTGTGTGTAACTGTGTGTTTGTATCAGTGTGTGTGTGTGTGTGTGTGTGTACCTTCTGGGTATTGAGATATTGAAAGCAAAACGTTGGCTGCTTTTTGTTTTGTATTTCAGACAGCGTGTGTGTGTGTGTGTGTGTGTGTGTGTGTGTGTGTGTGTATGTGTGTGTGTGTTTGTTTGTAGGTGTGTCACTAGTGTGTGTTCTCATTGTGTAAAAAATTGTTGGGGAGGGGGTTGGGTGGAGGGTCACTGTTATTCGTAGAAAGCCATTAAGTCCTTGCACGCGTGTGAAAATTGCTGCCAGTACCAAGTGAAGTCCTTTTACAGCTCGGGCAGTCTGTCAGGCCTAATGACCAGTCTGTGTCCTTATCAGCCTTAATGTGCAATCGCGCACACAGTTAATTAAAAGACAATTAATGAGCGCCAGGTCTTATCGCCGCTCCCTTACCCTTCGAAGGTTCAGGGTGTGTGTGTGGTGGTGGAGGGGGGGGGACAACCCTAATGAACTGGTCTTGGTCTTATCGCCTTGGTGCTTGTGCCTATGAGCCTGTTTCCACGATGGACAAGGAATATTGTGGGTGCTCTTGTAAAGGGCATGGTTTGCGAGGTCGGGATGAATTCACCTGAGTCCTGTCCTGTGTGTGTGTGTGTGTGTGTGTGTGTGTGTGTGTGTGTGTTTCCTGTTTGCCGAGTGGATGCATGTACGGCCCCGGCAAACAGATCACAACAAAAAACAAAATGTTCAATGCCAGAAAAACTAAACATATCTAAGTACTGCAATATGCAACAGGCAAACCGACACACAGGTGACATGTCCCTGGTTGGTGAAATGATTCATCTGTGTGTTTGTTTGTGCTGATTCCCGACTGACAGACCTGCAGACTGATTCGTCATTTCCTGTTTGTTAGATGGATCAGGAGGAGCCTCCTGGGCCTGATCACTCCCCTCCTCAGCCCGCCCCGAAACGCCCCTGCAGACCGGCTCCAGAGCAACACCAGCATCGCCCACGCCGCCCTGCTCCCCATCCTGGGCCCTCAACTCAGTCATCATCCCCTTGACGACTTCTCCCGCTGGATGTGACGACCCCCACTCTGGTCATCGGCAGCTCCATGGTCCGAGATGTCCACACCCCCCCCCCCCTTCAACAAGCGGCCCCTGCAAGGTCCACTGCCTCCCCGGAGCCAGGCGTGTTCCAATCGCTGATGGAAGTGGAACTTTCCCTCCCCACCCCCACCACTCTGCACGTAGTCTCTCTACCTCGTCTACCTAGAGAAACCCTCGGCCAACCGCACCCACCGCCACTGCATTGCCGTACACCTACTCTACCCAGTACCCTATGCTAGCATTTATATACAATATACATTATTGCCTCCACCGAAATGTTTCTCTGTCCCTACATCCCCTACCCCTGTAACAGTAACCCTATTGCCACAGTAATCTGGTCTTGTCTGTATCATGTATTTACCACCAGATGTATGTACACATATGTCCAGTGACCAAATGCTGGCTGTGTATTGCCCCTGTTGCCTTTCCCCTTCTGCCACACTACCCTTCCCCTTCCCCCCTTCCCCCAGTCCCACCTTCCTGTCTCCACCCGGCCAACCTCAAGCAGATGGGTCCCCCCTTATGTGCCGTGGTTCTGCTTAAGGTTTCTTCCTGCCTAACAGGGAGTTTTTCCTTGCCCCTGTTGCCATTGTGCATGCACTAAGGGGGTTCAGGCTCTGGGCTCTGTTAAGCGCCGAGAGGCAATTGTATTGTTATGGCGCTATACAAATAAAATTGAATTGAATTGAATTGAATTGAATTGAATTGTGTGTGTGTGTGTGTGTGTGTGTGTGTGTGTGTGTGTGTGTGTGTGTGTGTGTGTGTGTTGAGTGTGTGTGTGTGTGTTTGTGTGTGTGTGTGTGTGTGTGTGTGAGGTCAAAAGGTTAGCCTATGACCTGTGTTATAACACACACACAAACGCGCACACACACCTTTGTAACAACTCCATCTACTTTTAATCATGTAGGGGTTAAAAACTGACCCTGAAGATCCCTGTAAATCCATAAATAAGCAACACACACACACACACACACACACACACACACACACACACACGCACACAAAATCTCACCCTTCAGACCTCCAGTAGGTGGGCACCATCTCCACATGTAACATGTTACAGCGGTACTTGACCTTTACTGCCTTTCTGTGTGCAAGCTGATTGGTTGGCAGCAGAGCCACTTCTAAGAAGCAAGGCAGGAAGGGATGCTGACAATAGATGTGACAGTAACCATATCTTTTCACACACACACACACACACACACACACACACACACACACACACACACACACACACACACACACACACACACACACACACACAAACACAAACACAAACTCGCTCAAATGCACTCTCACACATACGCATACACACATACACACACACACACACACTCAAATACATACATTTACATGAGTATACACACACACTCTCTCATTTACATGAATTCATACACACACCACACACTCACACACACCTGCCCCCCCCCCCCCCCCCCACACACACACACACACACACTTGATGACTTGATACTGAGTATGAAACTTCTTCTAGATCTCATTATGTGAGATCTTTCCCAGAATAAAAGATACCCCCCACGTTTATCTCACACCAATACTTCTCTTTTTGTGTGCCTGTGCAGAGGTGTCAATGCACAATGGCAGATGCATCCCTTTTGTTGAACAGTTAACTTCTCCTTTTTTGGGGGTGACCCATATCTTTAAATGAGGCCAACATCTTCTCAGCCTAACTTCCTCATTCAGAGCTCGCCCTTCCAACAGCCCAGAGAAAACCAACACGGAGGTGTGTGTATGTATTGTGTATGTGTGTGTGTGGGTGTTTGTATGTGGTATGTTTATCTATGTGTGTGGGTCTGTATATGTGTGTGTTTGTGTGTGTGTGTGTGTGTGTGTGTGTGTGTGTGTGTGTGTGTGTGTGTGTGTGTGTGTGTGCGCCAGTTACCAGTCCCAGTCACCATTTCTAGTCAAGGAGACACTGCCTGCTAACACACACACACACACACACACACACACACACACACACACACACACACACACACACACACACACACACACAGACTCGCTTACTCGGCAAGGGTGTCTTACATCTCTCTCCAAACTGATCCTCAGAGGAGGAAGAGTACAAAAAGAACTGAAATGAGTGTCTCTGAGTTCATCCTACCAAAAGCCCTAATGAACGTGAGGAACCCAACATGGAGAACTAACATGGAGAACTAACATGGAGACCGTCACATGGAGAACCCAACATGGAGAAAGCAACATGGAGAAAACCATCACTAAGAAAGTCAACACTAAATAAAACAACAACACTGAGGAAACCAGCACTGGAGAAAAGAACACTGAGGAAACCAACATGGAGAAAAGAACACTGAGGCCTCAGCACACTCCATCTCCTCCGTGGCAACGATCCACCCAGACACACAAACCACAAGAGCCGTCATTAGGGATGAAGAGGAACCACTAACCACAACAGCTGCCATTGACTACTTGTGCAAAGTTGTTTGGACCCTGTTAAGTGGCACTTTGGGCTATAATTTATCGTTATATTCAATCAAGTAGCACATGTTCTTCCCCGAAGTGGCGCTGTGTAAGGGCACGCCGGCATTCTGCTGCTCTATTTTAGGATATTAGACTCCACAGGCAATGCCTTTAGTTGCTGATTGTGTCTGCCTTTGCCAATCCAGCAGAAAAAAAGAGCCGCACAGTGGGCACAGACAGACAGACAGACAGACAATTTAACTACAGTTACATGAGGAGAAGGACTTCATTTGTTACGGCTCCATTGGATTAGCTGCCCCCATCTCAGTCTTCAAAGTTCCCATGAAGACCACATCTGTCCACAGATCACATGCTCATCGAACAGGCCCTCTCAAAGTCAAAGTAAACACTTGTACTATGCGATGCGCTTCTCTTCATTTCGAAACCAAACTAACGAGTGTCAAGGCATTTCTCTTTATTTCTTAATCTGTTGTTTCTGTGGCTGTGTTGTACCTCACCTCTCAGACGTTCTTGATGAAAAGCGTCAGCCTGATGAGTGAACAGAAATGTCACTATAAATGTACCACAGCTGCTCAGTTAATGCTCTAAAAAACGGCACAGGCTGTTGTTGGATCATCAATATATACAGCCGCGGAAAAAATTAAGAGACCACTTCAAAATTATCAGTTTCTCTGGTTTTACTATTTATTGGTATGTGTTAAAGTAAAATGTACATCTTAGATTTATTCTATAACCTACTGGCAACATTCCTACCAAATTTCAAATACAAATATTGTCATTTAGATCATTTATTTGCAGAAAAATGACAATTGGTCAAAATAGCAAAAAAGATGCAGTGTCTTCAGATCTCGAATAATGCAAAGAAAACAAGCTCATATTCATTTTTAAACTACACAATACTAATGCTTTAACTTAGGAAGAGTTCAGAAATCAATATTTGGTGGAATAACCTTGATTTAAAATCACAACTTTCATGTGTCTTGGCATGCTCTCCACCAGTCTTTCACATTGCCGTTGGGTGACTTTATGCTACTCCTGGTGCAAGAATTCAAGCAGCTCGGCTTCTTTTCATGGCTTGTGACCATCCATCTTCCTCTTGATCACATTTCAGAGTTTTTTTTATGGGATTCAGGTCTCGAAATTGGGCTGGCCATGACAGGGTCCTGCTCTGGTGATACTCCATCCACACCTTTACTGGCCTGGCTGTGTGGCATGGAGCATTGCCCTGCTGGAAAAAACACTTCTCAGAGTTGGGGAACATTGTCAGAGCAAAAGGAAGCAAGTTTTTCTTCCGGGACAACGTTGTACTTTGCCTGACTGAGGTTTGTAAAAGACCATAAGGATTGAACCAAAGCGGACTGGAGGGTCTCCAAGTTCGTCTTCTCTGATGAGTCCAATTTTCAGCTTTGCCCAACACATGGTCGTCTGATGGTTAGACGGAGACCTGGAGAGGCCTACAAGCCACAGAGTCTTGCACCTACTGTGAAATTGGACTCATCAGAGAAGACGAACTAGGAGACCCTCCAGTCGGCTTTGGTTCAATCCTTATGGTCTTTTACAAACCTCAGCCAGGCAAAGTACAACGTTGTCCCGGAAGAAAAACTTGCTTCCTTTTGCTCTGACAATGTTCCCCAACTCTGAGAAGTGTTTTTTCCAGCAGGGCAATGCTCCATGCCACACAGCCAGGCCAGTAAAGGTGTGGATGGAGTATCACCAG
>NC_137912.1:18623058-18640558 GCF_963457725.1 Sprattus sprattus
CAATCCGTATTTATTAATTCACATGACAGTCGTCTAGCTGGTAGGCTAGTGTCTTTTTCCATTGTTCCTGACATAAGACACATTCCTGTACATTTGCATTTATTTATATATTATCAGGACACTTTTACAGTACTTAAAGTGATATTCAAATAAACTAGATTATAACACGAGCAAACTGCAGATTAGGGAGATTTCTTAGTATGAAATGGAGTCTGATTTTTCTGACACTTTACAATAAAAGAGATTAACATTGGGTTGAGCATCTTTCCGAGGATTGTAATAGCTATTTATCATTGTACTGTATGTGAGCGTCATCTAACTGGCTGGCTAGTGTCTGGTTCTGTTGTGTTCTGTGTGAGCTGGATGGATTTGGATGGCGTGTGAGTGTGTGACAGTGTGAGACGGTGCCTGTGAGCTTGAGTCTCTCGCCCTGAAGCGTGAGAGTCACTGGCAGACGCGGCAGAAGGCGTCGGGGTCTCAACACCTGCGCTGTACCGCCACGTGCGCGTGTGTGTGTGAGTGTGCGTGTGTGTGTGTGTGTGTGTGTGTGTGTGCGTGTGTGCGTGTGTGCGTGTGTGCGTGTGTGCGTGTGTGCGTGTGTGCGTGTGTGTGTGTGTGTGTGTGTGTGTGGTTGCGTTTGTGTTTGTGTGTTTGTGCGTGTGTGTGTGTGTGAGTGTGCATTCTTAAGCTAGCTTGTCTCAGCTCAGTTGAATAAGTCACTGTTAGCACTTGTCAAGTGTGCTCAGGTCTCAGTCCTCAAAGTCTTCCGCCTTTCCCTGTTTTGCATACTTGGTTACTACTAAGCTCAGCAATGGCACTCCTAATTGGCTGAACAAACCTGAGAGTTGTCATTTACACTTGACTTGCCTCTGATCCAGGAGCGGCGTGCTAGACAGCCTCAGCTAGCCAGGCACAAGGGCGGGCACTTGCGCAGGATGGTGCGAGGTGGGTGGGGGTAACACGGGTGCTTTGGAGTGAGCCCTGCCGTGCCATGCTGTCCCTTTGTGCTCAATGGTGCCCACTTGAAAACAAGACACAATGCCCAAGCAATGCAGGGGCATCGCTAGCACCACAGACGCTAGCACTCTCCAGACGGCCGTGGGTTAGGGTAGGAAGCCTCAGCCCCTGTCAAACCGTGAAAAACTCACAATTTCAGAACGGAAGTGTGTTTGTGGCGCTTGTGTCTGATTGTGCTGAAGAAAGAGCCCTGTATTCATTCAGGTTTGATTGATTAGGGGGATTGATCGTATAAGGTGAACCTTGGCTTGTCATAAACATCTTAAGGAGGACTTAAGAACTGTTTTAGTTTTTTTCTGTGTGTGTGTGTGTGTGTGTGTGTGTGTGTGTGTGTGTGTGTGTGTGCAGAAGTTTTCTTGCATTCTGTGTCTCTGCACTTCGAGGTGATGTGTTAGATAATGTCCAAGTCACAAAGCCTCAAAAATTCACAATGTCAGGTGTCAAGGACGGAATTATGTGGTGGCACTTGGGTGTATTGATCTAGTTTCATGTGTTCAGGCGCATCCCATTGATCGGAGTTTGACTGATTAGTTGTATGGACTGTATTCACTTGACTGACTGAGTCTCTGACTCTCCTGCATTTATGGATTCTAGTGTGAAGAAAATGGGCTTTTTTACTACATTTGTTTTTGTGCATTTGCTTGCAAGGTGAAGGCATCCTAAGTCTTTACACACATTTAAGAGTCGATGCATGTGTTCACATTCGCTCGCTTTGTGTGCCACACTACCAAGCGGAAAGAGCTGTGTGTGAAAACACTTTGCTTGCACGGCTGAAGAGGGACATTCACCGGAACAAGCCATGTTTTCGAGAACGTTTGTGTGCTGCACTGGAAGTTCACTTACGTTTGTGCGTGTTACTATTGCTACTGCATATGTGGGTGAGTGTGTTTGTTATGCATGGTTGCATGTGTGTATCTGTGGAATTATAGGTGTGTGTTTATGCATGCAATTGTCTGCATGTGTGTCACTGTGCGTGGTCCCACTTCTTTTAATCTCTCTCTGTCCGTCTCTCTCTCTCTCTCTCTCTTTCTCTCTCTCTCTCACCCATTTGTCTGTGTATAATGAAATATCTGTTAATTAACTACCCTCTCTATACTTCTCTTCCCCCCCCCTCTTTCTCTCCCTCTCTCTCTTCCCTCTCCCCCTCTCTCTCTCTCTCTCTGCTCCTGGTGCGGCTGGATCAAACGCAGGCTCTGGCCGGTGGCCCTCCCGCTGTGCTCAGATGAAATGCACTGCAGACTTTAAAGACTTCCTGTCATTAGCATGGACCTCGTCTCGACCGCTAGCGGCCCACACCACACCGCCTCAGTACCCCGCAACAATGAGCACAATGACACATGCCACCCAGAGAACAGAATCGCACAGGGAGTGAGAGGGAGAGGGAGAGGGAGAGGGAGAGAAAGAGAAAGAGAGAGAGAGAAAGAGAGAGAGAGACAGAGAGTAGGGAAAAGGGGAAGGGAGATGGAGAGCTGCTGGTCACAAAAGAGTAGGCTATTTACCGCACATTGTGTGTGCGCGTGTGTGTGTGTGTGTGTGGGTGTGTGTGTGTGTGTGTGTGTGTGTAAGCTCAGAGAAAGAGGCAAAGTGAGTGTGTGTTCATGTGTACTGCATGTGTTTGTTCGTGTGTTTGTGTGGCTGTTTTAAGTGCAGAGAGCCTCACCAAGCCTTTAATTAATATCTAACGGCCTGCCATCCACCTGGTCGGCATTAGTGTACCTATTGTGTTTGTCCTTATAATGTATCAGAGTCACACACACACACACACACACACACACACACACACACACACAACCATCCAAACATCTTTTCAAACTCACAAACACACACACACACACACACACACACACACACACACACACACACACACACACACACACACACACACACACACACACAGCACCTAACTGACTGCTCAGTGAGTGTATTGGACGTCACCCCAGCGCTGAGCGTCCCCAGCGGGAGGATCAAAGCCCGTGCTCTCTCCTCTCCTTTAGCCTTCTGTTTGAAATATTCACAGCCAATAACGCCGACGAGTGGCTCTGTGTCCTTGTGCTTGTTACTGATGCAGAGGCCTGCCCTGAGCCAGAGAAATCAATTATTTACAGTCTCTCTTTCTCCCTCTATCCCTCTTTCTCTTTCTCTTCTCTCCTGCCTCTTGTTCTCTCTCTCTCCCTCTCTAGCTCTCTTCCATCCTGCCTGTTCTTCTCTCCTGCCTCTTCTTCTATCTCTCTCCCTCTCTATATATCTAGCTCTCTTCCCTCATGCCTCTTCTTCTCTCTCTCTCTCTCCCTCTCTATATATCTAGCTCTCTCCTGTCCTCTCTTTCTCTCCCCCTGTCTGTCCTCTTTCCTCCATCCCCCCATCTCCTCTCCTTTTCTCCATCTCTCCATCTATCTCTCTGTCTTCCTCTTCTCCTTTCCCCCATCTCACTCCCCTTAATGCTTTTGGTACTCTACTACCTCTCACCCTCACCTCTCATTCTCTCTTCTCTCCAAACTCGGCCCAGCCAGAATGCCTTCATCTTCCTCCTCTTCTTCCTTTTCTTCTTCTTCTTCTTCTTCTTCTTCTTCTTTCCTGTGTCAGCCCTGTTGGTTCTGCTCATAATCTTAGCCCTTGTTGCTTCTGCATTGTGAATTCATTGTTACAAGCTGCTCCTCTTAACGACGGACACGTGTTAGGGCGACACGGATACACATCGCCCCGCTGGCCTGTCAGTTCACGTCTGTGTCACACACACACACACGCAAACACACACACACAAATTCTCTCAGTCACACCAACACACACAAACACACACACACACATTCACACACACACATTCACACACACAAGCAAATAAACACACATTCGCATGCATACACATTTACACATACACACACACGCACACACACACAAAGCGATGGTGTTAAAAAAAACGTCCACTGTCGCTGCTAGATGCTTCCCTCTATTAGTCTCTTTCTCTCTGCATGACTACACATCAGAGGGGTGGAGGGGAGAGGAGAGGATGGTGGTGGGGGGGTGACAGGCCGCTACAGACAAAAGACAGAAGAGAGAAGAAGTACGAAACAATCAACACAGAAGATTTCTGACGAGCGGACAAGTGCTAATTAATTTGATTAGAACAAGACAATTAAAGGCGTGATCCAAGTCATATCTCTATCTCGCACAAATGCATGCACACACACACACACACACACACACACACACACACACACACACACACACACGCACACACACACACAGACACACACACACTTGTGGTATTGGCGTCTTGCTTGGCACACAGAGGAGTGCCTTCACCCCACAGATGTGATAGGAGGAGACATGAGACCTTCCGCCACACACACATACACACACACACGCACACACGCACACGCGCTCGCACACACACACACACACACACATACTGGAATTTTTGCCATATCTGTAACCCTTTGTCTCCTTGTCTGCAAATCCTTCCATTCTTTCTTTTTTCCTTCTGTCCTTTCTTTTTGTGCTTCTCTTTCACGCTCTTATCCCCTCATCCTCGTCCCTCTCCCCCGCTCCATCACCCTCTTTCTCTTTTCATTTCTCTTTCTTTCTCCCTCTCTCTTACACACTCATTCCTCAGGTCTCTCTCCTCCTTCTCTCCTCCCTCCCTTTTCTCTATCTCTCTATCTTACGCAGCTCCCAGTGTCTTCATCATGCCTCTCTCATCCCCATTCTCTCTCTCTCCATCTTTCTCCACCTCTCTTTCCCTCCCTCCCTCGTCTACCCCCGCCTCTTTCTCTCCCCTTCCCTCCTTACAGTGTTATCTCCCACTGTACTGATGGCGGTCGTCACTAGGGCAAACTTGAAAGGCCTGGCCCGCACCCTTGTGAAAGGGAGGGGGTGGAGAGGAGACCACACACACTTCTACCCACCCAACTGATCGACTGACCGGACATCCAACCAAATCAGCGCTGCTTTTACACACCCCCATTCAAGACATCACCCACCCCTCCTCAGACACACACACACACACACACATATATGACAACACTCAACCACTGAGCCCATACGACAACCGTGAGCCTTTCGTCTTGAACCCTGACCGGCCATCCAACCAAATTATTGAACCCTGATCTGAGGTCAGATTTAGCGGTTAATGTAAATGCTGGATTCAGTTCAGCAAAGGGCAAAGAGTCATTACAGTAAATAGCATCTGCACAGTGGCATCCTATAGCTATCAACTCCAACATTACCCCCACCACAACACACATTCACATACACACACATACACACACACACACACACACACAAACACACACACACGACTACAATCCTTCTCCACTCCCATCAAAGACAAAGCTGCCAACATCTCAATGCCCCCCCCCACCCCAAATAAAATCAATGCCCATTGGACCCTCAGACAAAAAAATGAGGGGGGAGGGTTGCCCGAGTGCACCATGGGAGAGAGAGATTGCTCGGAGGTGGCAACAATACCACTCTATATTTCCCTCAAAAGCGGACATGAAAGCGCTTTCATTAACACAAAAAGAGCTGAGAAGAAAGGAGAACAAGTGAATGAAAGAGTGAAGGAAAAGAAGAGAAAGAAAGAGAGAGAGAGAAGTATAGATGGGGCTCCATATATAACTCTTCAACTATAATAGGCCATTGTCAAGGCTGCTGTATTTACCCGGAGCGAGAGACGACAGACTTCACAAAAGAGAGTGCAGGGCTGCAGGAGAGAGAAATAGATGGAGAATAGAGAAGAACGAACGAGAGAGAGAGGAAGGGAGAGAGAGAGAGAAAGACAGATGACCTCATAGTCCATCATCTGTACATGCTCCTCATGATGTGAATGACCTCAGTAGTTCACGTTCTATGAAGGCCCCCCCAGAATAAAGGGTCACTTGTTTCCAGTGTTCAGGGACTGTACGGGTGCATCGCATTGTGTGTGTGCCATGCTGGTTTGCATTGTGTTTCATTGCTATTATGTTAAGTCTTGGTTTGTTGTTCTATTGATTCTCCTTTCCCCCATCGCATCCTGTGCTGAGTTGAGTAGCAACAGTGGATCAACCCTGAAGAAGAGCGCTCCAGCATAGCACAGACGTTTGGAGCATCTCTGACCCTGGCTGTCGGGAAACGGGCGAGAGCAAGGCAGAAGGGGACTGGGTGAGGGAGAGAATGAAAGAACAGAGAAAAGAGAGGAGAATGGATCTTGATCACGAAGGGGGGGGGGGGGGGGGGATGAGAGAGACGAGAGCAGCCTTGTTTGTGTGCTCTGGGCCCTCTGAAACTGGAACAAGGAGTAAGACCTGAGTGGGCTGGCATCATCAAGAACACTAGCCTCAGTTAGCAGTGTGTGTGATAGTGTGTGTGTGTGTGTGTAGGGGGGTGGAAGAGAGAGAGAGAGAGAAAGAGAACGAGAAAGAGAAAGAGAGTGAGAGAGAAA
Source organism: Sprattus sprattus (assembly GCF_963457725.1). NCBI lineage: Eukaryota > Metazoa > Chordata > Actinopteri > Clupeiformes > Clupeidae > Sprattus > Sprattus sprattus. The sequence continues at coordinate 18,629,492 of NC_137912.1, forward strand.
GAGAGAAATCACATAAACCTCATACCTTCAAACAACCATACCCCATAACTGGGTCTTTCAGAGTGGTCTGAAAATGACAGTAATGAAACAGGTTAAAAGGGGAAAGGAGAACAGGAAGTAGGTAAAAAAGCAAGTGAAAAGAAAGACAAAGAAAGCACCTAAGGACTCAGGCTCCCATGCAGATCTGATGGGAATGAAGAGAGAATCTAAAAAGCAAGACAACCAATAATTTAAAGGAGGAATCCATTCTATGGTGGCCTGAGCTTCCAGCAAGAGGTTCTTCCACATTGGCCTGTGTGGCTGTGCACTATACATGGAGCCAATGGTCTAAGCATAATGACACCATAAAGTGGCAGCTCATCCACACACAGATAGGCCACCATGGCTCAATTACTCAATAGCATATTATAGACTGGATTACTGACCACAAAAATGTCCATTACTTGTTGAACACGCACAGTTTACATGTACTGTTGGGCACTTGGTAGATGTTTTTATGCAAAGTCACCAACAAGTGCAATGCAAGAAGATAGCTGATCAAGGGAACTTTCAAATGTGCGATATGTCATGATAATTGCAACTGTGCTAATTGTCATGAGTTGTTTCTAAAATAGTTTAAAATGATTACCACCCTGCTAATGCCCTAGACTTGGATGAAGGGCCATACAGAGTCAAAAGGTCAAGACACGCGCAAGAGCCAACACGCAAAAGTCAACACACACACACACACACACACACACACACACACACACACACACACACACACACACACACACACACACACACACACGCACAAAGCAATGCTGTTTTAAAAAGGACCACAAGAGCTTTAGTGGCAATAAGACGTTGTGTTTGTAGTGGATGGATCATCTTGTTTTATCTCTTGTAACTTCAGAGACATCATTGGAGTTTGTAATTTGTTTTAGTACTTAACTGTTTTCTGTCTTAAACCCTTGTTTAGAGGGGCTTTTACCATTGAACTGAATGGACACACACACACACACACACACACACACACACACACACACACACACACACACACACACACACACACACAGTCGCACAGTCACAATCACTCAAGCACTCACATACTGTACATACACAAAGCCTCTGACCTGTGCTATAGCAAACAGGGTTTATAAAACTATGACAAAGATTAAAAGATGCCGTAACAAGCTGAAGTCCAGCTAGTGAAAGACCAAGCTAGCCTGAATCAGCAGGCAACAGGCCTAAATCTAGCCCTGAGACATGTCATTCTAAAGTAATCTACATCTGCATAAGAGATACATATCAGTTTGACAGGAAGTACACTCATCTCCATACAGTTTATCACAAGGCATAAAGTGTGTGTGTGTGTGTGTGTGTGTGACAGTCATGGTGCGACTGCACAGGAACACGAACTTCTGCCCCATATTAGGGACAGCTAATGCACACAAGCACACACACACACACACACACACACACACACACACACACACACACACACACACACACACACACACACACACACTCACTCACTCACTCACTCACTCACTCACTCATAGTTCAAACCCATTTATTAAAGTGGACACGATTTGTACACCAACTGTGGGTCACTGAGAAAAGATGGATTATCAACTTGTTGAAGAGTTTGTGGCCTCAGCTAGATGGTCGGTCCGACACAAAGAAGTGCCCGCCGGAAACACTGAACATTTATTTTGGTTCCATCTTAATTACCCTGCTGATTCCTGGTGATGGCTGAAGGGACACTCGACTGATTATTTGTCACATAGTTATTTCTTTGCTTTAGCACACTGAGAAATATCATGCTTATGTTTCAGGTTCTGTCTTATCGTTTGTGTATTGTTTAATTGTTTGTGTTTCTACCCCTTTCTTTTGAAATGGTGCTGGCCACCTCCTTTATAAATGTTAATTCTACTGTCTAGTTTAGTTAGTATTGTCAGGTATGTGTCTTGATTATTGTCCTCTGTTTAATGAGAGCCTTAGCAGGTATTTTTGGAGATTTCAACTGCTAAATGTTGTCCTCTGCGTATTTAGAGGTGTTACAGGTTATATTCCTTGAGACTGCTGATTATTGTCCTCTGCTGATAAGAGGCTTAGCAGGTCTCCTGGATATTTTTGAAGAACATTAAAGAATTTATCTTTGAACCCTCACTCTGTTTCAGAGTTTTTTGGCTAAATTCACATTTTTGACGGCAACCCGTGGCTATTTCCGTCACAATGTGTCCTTTCTGTATTTACATTTCATTGGCATTTTCCTCTCAGGCATTTGTGTGAGTGTAGGGGACGCCCTGTACACATAAGTGGGTGCTTGAGCGGCCTCTGAGTGTAACACACTGACTTGCCTGTCTGGGCCCTTCAGTCTACTGCTCTTAGCACTGAGCTACTGGAGCTAGACTACTAAGAAACACAGCCATTATCGCTGATGCTAAATGCCTTCAATTGCCTACCTTCGATGAGGCCATCAACATCAAAATCAACCGTGGCTAACCCCCATTACCCTTCCAACACACACACACACACACACACACACACACACACACACACACAGAGACACAGACACACATACACACACATGCACACACACACACACACACACACACACACACACACACACAGACACACACACACACCTGTCCACTCCAGTCACTTCCAGCATTCTGCCCCAACATTGATTTTCCCTTTCCTACCCTGCTGTGATGGTGGGACCTCTTGCCAGGAAAATAGAGGCCTGTCCCCCCCTGTGAATGCTATTTACCCAAATCACTCACCTCTGGCCAAAGTGAGGCTAAGCACTAGTGTGTGTCTGTGTGTGTCTGTGTGTGTGTGTGTGTGTGTGTGTGTGTGTGTGTGTGTGTGTGTGTGTGTGTGTTTCTGTGTGTCTGTGTGTGTATGTGTGTGTCTGTGTGTGTCTGTGAGTGTGTCTCTGTGTGTGTATGTGTGTGTCTGTGTGTGTCTGTGAGTGTGTCTCTGTGTGTCTGTGTTGTTTACATTTGACGTGCTCATTTTAAAGAGTGACAAAAAAGGAGTTTAGAGTCTCCAGACTCTTTATTTCATAAATCAATCATCATCTCAACATCAGCATAGTGCATTTGCAAGCTTTTTTCTGATGTCCACTGAGAATGTGCATATCTCTCGGCTGGTTTAAAGGCCAGGAGTATGCGAGACTACGCTTTACAGTGTGTTCGCTGGGTGGAATATTGTTTTTTACATTTCTTAAGAGGTCTTATCAGAAGTCAACAGGTGTGTGTGTTTTTCTTTCAAAGATACTTCAAGACACACTTGACAGAATTGTTCACGACAGCTGAGCTCAGACAGATAAGGGATCTGATGGACCACACATGCACACACTCTCTCACACACACACACACACACACACACACACACACACACACACACACACACACACACACACCTGAAGCTTGGGTGAGATGAAAAGGGGGCAAAGATGGTGGTGAAGTTCGATGGAAACTTTGGAGAATTGTTCAGGGACCCAAGCGAAGTCGAGGTGTTATCTCATTCGGGAGACTGGGAAAAACAACGCCGATTTTCCTCCTCTTTTTTTCTCCTATCCATCTGTCTCTCCCACTCTCATTCTCTCACCCCTTCTCTTTATCTCTCTCGCTCTTTTTGCCTCTCTTTCCATCTCTCAGCTCAGCTCTCTAAATCCACCTGCTCTAAGTCTGTCCCTGGCACATATTCTCTCCTCACATTACACTTCATCTCTCTCTCTCTCTGTTTCTCCACTCCTCTCTTCACAATTCTCACTCTATAGTGCTCTCTGTCTTTTTCTTTCTCGCTCTGTATCTCTCTATTAGTCTTTCTTTCCCTCCTTCAACCCTCCTCTATCCATCCTTCTGTCACTCTGTCTCCCTCTATTTCTGTTTCTCTATCCTCTTCTCCCCTCCTGCACCCTGTCTATCTCTTCCTATCTCTCCCCCTCCCCCTCCTTCTCTCTCTCTCGCTTCACCCTGTTCCCTCTTTTCCCCTCCCTCTCACTCTCCTTCTCTCTCTCGTTCTCTCTCTCTCTCTATCTCCCTCCCTCTCACTCTCCTTCTCTCTCTCGTTCTCTCTCTATCTGTCTCTATCTCCCTCCCTCTCACTCTCCTTTGCTCTTTCTCTATCTCTCTCAATCTCCTTCCCTCTCACTGTCCTTCTCTCTCTCTATACATATATACAGTATATATATATATATATACTGTACATATCTCTCTCTATCTCCCTCCATCTCACTCTCCTTCTCTCTCTCGCTCCCTCCCACAGAGGCTGTTCGCCATCCATTCCTGATCTATCTGGGTATTTGTGCCGAGCTCTCACCTAGAGACACACAGGCAGAGTGTTTCTCTCAGAAGGCATGGTGCACTGTGTGTGTGTGTGTGTGTGTGTGTGTGTGTGTGTGTGTGTGTGTGTGTGTGTGTGAGTGTGTATATGTGTGTGTGTGTGTAAGTGTGAAAAGAGGAAGGATGCACTTGATACACTGCGAGGAGCCATAATGAGGAAGTGGAGAGGCCGAAGGCGCTATGGGGACAGTGCAAGTGAGAGAATGATACAAAAGGAAAGAGAGAGAAAGAAAGATAGAATAAGAGAGAGAGGGAGACTCACCCCTCTGGACCCCTAATTTAGCTGTCAAAGCAACTCCTCACCTCACCCACTCTCCTTTCATCCCCTCTAGCAGAGCAAACCAGGGAGAGCAAGGGACGGAGAGAGAGAGGGACAGAGAGAGAGAGAGAGAGAGAAAGAGAGAGAGAGAGAATATGTGATATGAGAAACAGAGAGCAAGACACAGAGAAACACACAAGACAGAGGGGAACAGTAATTGCCATGTTAGTTTCCACCACCATGTCCCCTCCACCACCTTGTTACTGCCATCATGGTGACAGCTCTCTCTCCCTCTCCCCTCTGTCCCCCTCTATATCTCTATCTCTCCCCCTCTATCCCTCTCTCTCTCTCTCTCTGAGTGTCACTGGGAGTGCTAAGCCCTGGGCTGGAGGAGGGGTTAAGGTTGCCCAGCGATCCTGTCCAGGGCCTGTGGGGTAACGGGTGGGAGTTGAGGCGGGTGTCAGGAGGATTGAAAGGTAGAGGTAGCAGGGCCAACTGGGGGGTGGGGGGCTGGGGGGTGTGGGGGCACTAATAGTGCGACAGGAGGAGAACTGAAGGCCTGAGGAGGTGGAAGAAAGGAGGAAGGTTAATGGGAGAAGGTGCTAAGGTGGTAAGGATGGCAGGATGGATGGGGAAAGAGGGAGAAAGAGGGGGATGGGATAAGGAAGAGAGAAATAGTTGTTTAACCCTCTAGATCCCATAGCGGCCGTGGACGGCCTTCTTGTAGAATCCCATAGCGGCCGTCGACGGCCGTAACTTTTAAAGACACGGTGTTAATACTACAACATTAATATATGAAAAAATACACCGCTAATGGATAGATTAACTTCTTACTTTTATTTTGAAACCGGAAACGGGATATGCTGTCATTGGCTTTTTTTAAGTATTTGCTAATTTAACCTTGCTACTGACAGATCGCCTGAAGATTACAGTGTCTGTTGGAGTAAAGGCTAGAAATCAGAGACGTCTACATCTGTTCTCACTGGATGATACCGTATTTTTGTGCACCAATGACGACGACTAATCACGTTTGTATGACAGTAACGATCTTGTTTGAGAAGTCAGAAATAAAAAACCGTATTCAAATAGAAATATAAGTATCCTCCTGTTTATTTCTGACTAGCTAACTCGCCAGTAACGTCTTCGTATGGCAGTAACTGAGAAGTGTTGGTTTACAAATAGCACCAGCCTCATCGTATACATAGACAAAAGTCATAGCTAGATCAGTGATGTTTGAATAGATTGTAAAGCCATGACACTTTTATTAGCAGAGATATGTAACATTTAATAATTGGTCTTTGAGGGACGTTCAGTAAAGCTAATTTTCACGTTACCTCACTTGTGGAAATGGCGGTCAATTCGTGACTTTAGTTTAGCAACCTACGAAGGAAGCACCCACGTCTGTGGGTGAGAGCTATTATTTGCACAAATAAACGATGTGGGTAATCGGCTGTGTTTTCTGGTTTTCAGAAGAAATGTCTTACAATTTGTATCGTCATCTCAATTTCCATGACCAGTTTGCCAGCTTACTTGCTAGCTATCTACATTGACTGAGGTAACGTTAGTCTGAGGAGTTCGTCTGGAGTTGGTTGATAGCCAGCTATTGACTCAGCCTCATCACTTACTAAACTGATCAGTTTAAGATAAATAACATGTATAGTAAAAAAAACTTCATCTCTACTAGTATTTCAAATCCCTCATTTGTTTTGAGCTGTAAGCTTATGGTAACAACAGTAGCTACAATCAATAGCAAGGTCATCATTGAATATTGAAAACCTCATATTGAAATGGTATTCAGCAGATTATTCGACAGCCAACTAGTAATATGTTATGATGTTAAATTTTAAGCTTGTACAGCTTTTATGCTGTGGAAAAGCTAATCACAATGAAATCAGGACCAAGGTATAGGACATCACTACTACAAAAATCTATAGTAGATGTGATATAACTTGTCTGTATGTAGTACACACTGGGATATTGAGCTGATGTTGTGGCATAAAACAATTGACATAAAAATGGATGAAACAATAATGACTTCCACTGTGATGGCTTACAATAATAGGATAGTTTTTTCTTTTTCTTTTATGTGTCAGGATGTCAGTTGTTCCACCTCATCTGAGGGTAGAGAAGTGAGTGAGGGTGCTGTGGCAGCAAAGAGAAGTGAGGACATGGGGGGAGAGGAACAGCGAGAGGCCTGATGAGCATAAGGAAGCTTCAGTAGGACATAGTAGGTTTCTCACTGATGGAATTGAAGATGGAAAGTTGTCAGTTTACAAGTGGTGGTGTTTGTATAGGTAGTCTGACATTACAGTCTGTAGTCTATAGTAGTCTGACATTAGATCTATTACTACCCTCACATAGTGTACTGGTATGCTCGATGGGTTAAGTGTTCTGGGAATGTGTACATGGTATTTGAGACAAGTGAAAATAATTGGAAAAAACTGTAAAAACAAACTTTTCCGTTGGTTTGTACATACAAGTTTTGTGTGGCAAGAATGCCAGGTGTGATAAGTGGTACAGTGGTTAGTGTTGTTGGCTAACAAGTAGGCTATCTGACCTGGGTTAAATTCCTGGCCAATGAAAGATGATAGTGTAAATCACTTTGGATAGACATGTTTGTTTTAGTTCCCTTTTTGGGTCACTTTGTCTCATTGATGGCCCATGACTTTCATAAGCAGCAGTAATAGTGGGAAAATGTCTTCATTGACACCTACAGTACATCTATATTTTACATGTATGTACATTTCAACGCAAATGCTGTACAGCGGTAGTTGGTAGCAAGGCTGCAAAACAAACAAAACAAAGATGTAAACTAAATTCCAATCAAGATGTAAACTATATACATTTATGTAGGCTAAAAACTAAATCTGTCTTATGTCAAGTGTATAATTTAATTTGTCTGAAAATACAGCATCTTTCCATCTACAGTGATCTAAATTGTGTCTGGTTAAAAACTAAAGTTAACTGTTTTGAACAGAGTATCTAAATATCTTGAAAAAAAAATGCTGTAGTTGCACAGCATTTTGCTGGTGGTGAACATTGACTGCATTTTTGATCTAAGCAATGGAAAAGTATCCCATTTAGTTGGTCTACTGCTGGATGTGTTAAGTGTTTTGAGAAAGAGTACATGGTATTGAACCAAGTGTGAAAATGATTGGAAAAAACTGTAATGGTCTCACTTTCGGAAGCTTGTTACCAGAGTCTGCTATCCCTGGGTTTGAACAGGGTAGGTATCTGAATAACTCCTCATACTTATTTCATGGCATTGGTGTCTGCCACATAGGACACTTGTAAGGCTGGATCAGATGAACAGTAGTCAAGAAAAGAGGGTATATGATGGATACCCAGGTGGATGTTTATCATCACAAACACCTTCACCTTCTCCACAAATGTATTGCACCAGGATGCTTTTGAAGAGGCATAGAGTTAGGTGTTTTCCACCAAATTAGCAAAAATGTTGGTAATCTGTATGGTTAAGTAGTGTTCATATTTTAATATTTATTTTAATATTTATTCATTTATTTACAAAATATATAACAAATACTAATAAAAAACATTAAGAATATATTAAATATAATAACTACATCTGCTGTACGGTTCAAAACTTATGAATTTGAACTTTAGGGTGTGTGTAATGATTTGTATTTTAATATTTGTAGAAGTCACTAATACATATTTGATATCATATTAACAAAGAATTTATGCCCTTTCAAACAAAACAAACTTGTAATTGTAATTTTTCCTTTGTTTTCTAACTGTAACTGTTTGTTTACAGAATAACAAAAAATGAAGGAATTCTCTGTTTTTCGTGGGATTTTGCTGCAGTGTTCTAGAATTCCGTTGGGGTATAGAGGGTTAAAGCAGGGAGCAAAAAAGTGTGTGTGTGTACAATTGTGTATGTGTTTGCATGTGTATGTGTGTGTGTGTGTGTGTGTGTGTGTGTGTGTGTGTGTGTGTGTGTGTGTACATGTGTGTGTGTCTGCATGTGATTAAAGTGCCTATGACACCTTAAAAAAAAGGCATATAAGTATGAAAACTATACATAAAACATAGTACTTTGAAGTCATGTTTAAACCCAAAGATTGAAAAATGAAGTTTGTACGGAGTTTCAAAGTGTGGTTGTCGCGACTCTTATCATAAAACAGTTGCCGGCTTACCTGAAATCTGTCAGGTGGTCCCGTGACGTCATCGTCGGTGTACTTCATTGTAGTACTAGTGATGGAGGGTGAAGAAGTCCGCGATTTTGAGCAAGCTTCTTTCACAGACTCAAGCGAAGATTCAGAAATTGAGGAAGACTATGATCCGGATCAGTTAGTACACGAGATTGTGGCCATTGAGCCGTACCGATTCGAGCCCTATCTGGATGACAAGCCAGCAGAAGAGGCGAGGTCCGAAAACGATGACAATGTCCAGGGGCGGAGTGGCCATCGGGACGACCGGGAAATATCCCGGTCGTCCCGGCAGGCCAATGAGCTCACGAGAAGCAGCCTGAAGACTGCACGCAGCCGTGGGAAGTTCATGAGCGGCCCATTGAGTTAAAATAATTGACAATCAGATTTTATCCCTGTTCTCCGACAATAGAATGAGATGGTAGTCTAACCAATATATATAACACTAGTTGGCAATCTACTTCTCACCTATGGTATTTGTGATCTCACTTCTCACCTTTATTAATCCAGCCTACTGATTTTTGTTTAACCTCTTATCTTGATCTAATTCTTTTTATTCAGACGTTATATAACTTGCATGACCACACATATAAATTGGCCAGCGATTTAAATATTTTTTTTTTGTTCAAAAATTCATGTAGAATGGTCGAAGCAAAGGCTCATGGGAAATGTCACCTGCGTATCGCTCTGCCTTTGTACAGTGAACGTAACTTGGGCCAGATGGGCTCGTTGTGAGCTGGTGGTGGGCCGGTGCAGACAACATTTTTGTGTCCCACTCCGCCACTGACAATGTGCATGTGGATGGGGCGCACAGAAACGCGGTAGGCGAAATTCCGAGAGATATGCAGAGACTGTAAAACACAAAATGGTAAGGACGACTTTGACCTTGTTAACAGTGACCAAGTTCAAAAGAGTCCCGACGTTGCTGTCATTTCCACTTTATAACGCGGGGCGGAAGTGAGACACTTGGGAAGTTGGTAGCTCAGTGGCGCGGAATTCAAATGTTAATTTTAACAAGTATATTTATATATTTTAAGTAAACATATATATCGATTGTGTAATACCTCCTTTGTTTTATTTATTTGAAAAATGTTGTATTGAGGTGTCATATGCACTTTAAGTGTATTTATGTGTGTGTGTTTTCAGAGGAAACAGAGTGAGTAGTTGTGAGACTGATTTGGGGATGGGAGGTTGGGGGTAAGTCACAGAGATGAAATGGAGAGGTTAGAATGAGCACACACTTTAGAACTCAGACGCTAAGGAGAGAGGTGGGTGCAGGGGTGAAGAGCGAGTGGGAGTGCACACACACAAACACACACACACACACACACACACACACACACACACACAGAGAGACACTCAGACACACACACACACACACACAGAGACATGGAAACACACATGCGCGCACACACACAGAGAGACACTCAGACACACACACACACACACACACAGAGACATGGAAACACACATGCGCGCACACACACAGAGCCCAGACGAGGCACAGCCGCTGCGTGGCCGTGCGCGAGGCCGTTGACAAACAGCGTGATCACACGAAGCCTGCTCACGCCCGCCCGCTCCTCACGGTGTTTACTAATGAGACGCCTCTCAGTGCTGACCTGCTGACTTTATCTAACCGCGCACTCACACACACACACACACACACACACACACACACACACACACAGGCGCAGACACACACGTGGATACACATACAAACGTTCAAAACACAGACACACTCACACATGCTGAAACACACACACAGGTGCACACACAAACACGGGAACACACACACGCAGCGCATGTGCATACACACACACACAGGTGCAAACACACATGTGCTAAGATACACACATACAAATACTCACAATCAAAGATGCATGCAAAATCAGATACTGACAATAGCATACATACACAACACACACAACGAGACACACACATGCAATGTACACACACACTAGGAAACAATTACACACACACAAATAGAAACTCAGATAGATACGCTACTGTTTGTTCACATACAAACTAACACTCAGATACCCAATATATATGAAAATGTGTGTGTCTGTGTGTGCTATTTACATATAGCAAAGAATGACAGTGAAGGAACGACAGTGTGAATGACAGTGTACCATAAAGAATGACAGTGAACCATAAAGAATGACAGAATGACCATGCTGGTTCACCAAACAATCTTGAATGAGTTCTTGCCGCCATTAATTATTTTCTTGTATAAGTAAAAGAATGCTCTCCCGTCCCAGGCCAACTTAATGGTTTGGGTATGTTCGCGAGGGACATG
>NC_137912.1:18663058-18668058 GCF_963457725.1 Sprattus sprattus
TATTTCACTTCCTTTGTCAGGCAGCTAAATTACAACCTCTCTATTTTATTTTCTTCCTTTTCACCTCCCTTGTTTCTCGTCTTCGCTCTCTTTTAAAGGTACCGTTTCAGACTAATGTGTTACTTCTCTTTCTTTTCCTTTGATTCTATTCTACGTTCCCCTCTTTTTTCTATTCTCTTGTTCTTCTCCTTTCATTTCTCTACTTTTCACTCTCTTCTCTTCTCAATTCAAAGTTATAGGTATGTTAAAATAGGGTTCTTGTATTGCCAAAGAAGTCTTAAGAAATAACAAAATAGTCTTCTTTAGCTTGTCTGATGACTTGATTGACTCTTATTGGTGATTATGAAGCGGCACTGGCAGCTTCAGTACCAGCTGGCTCAGAGGACTATTTCTGGGATCAGTTCCTGGGTTTTTGTGCCTCAAACTGGACTGTATGTTTGGGACCAGACTTCAGATGCATCCAGAATTTCAGGGTTCACCTCTGACTAGACAACGCCATTGGATAGTAGCCTCTATGCCTCTATGCATTGTTGGGTGTTTTTATATGGACTTTCAATGTAGACTTTTTAAATCCTAATTTTAGTCTTAGTCAGATTTACGGAAAGGGGCCCAGATCCCAGGCACTGCAACCCATGTTCTGAGAGGGGTAGAAGCACCAGGTCGTGCCTGTGTGTTTGTTTATATACGTGTGTGTGTGTGTGTGTGTGTGTGTGTGTGTGTGTGTGTGTGTGTGTGTGTGTGTGTGACAGCAAGAGAGAGAGAGAGAGAGAGTGACAAACATCCCTGGAATGCGTCTGAGTGAGTGTCCCTCTCTGTGCGTCCCCCACACAAAGCGTCTGATTGTCTCTGGACAGATGTGTCCACAGATGCCCTAATGAGATAAAGGCCTCCGATTGACACAGGTCTCTCTCCAACTGCAGACACAGAGATCAACTCAAGCTGGCATGTGTAAGCCCACACAAACAACACACACACACACATAGATATGTCCATAGATTCACAAACACACACACACACACACACACACACACACACACACACACACAAATACATAGAAATGTCCATAGATTCACACACACACACACACACAAACACACACACACACACACACACACACACACACACACACACACACACACACACACACACACACACGCACTGTGTCTGCCTGCACCATGGATGACAGAATCATCTTTGTTTGCCTACAGGGGTCAGATTGTGCCGAGATGACCCATGCGCCCAGCTTGGATCAACGTCTGGAACGGCTTCAGAGACAAATGGGAAAATCAAATCTGCACACTAATGTTATGAGTGAAGGAGGGGAGCATTAGAGAGAGAGAGAGAGAGAGAGAGAGAGAGAGAGAGAGAGAGAGAGAGAGAGAGCGAAAGCCTGGTCTGGGAAAAGTGTTTTTTTTTTTGTTTTTTTCAAGTGCACAGATATAAACCAGCACTGGCCTTTCAGCCACAAGCGCACACCTGGACTGGTCATGCGGAGCATCACAAAGGAAGGCTTACACCAGGAGAAATATGACCACTGTTTGCAATGGCTGATTGTGTGTGTGTGTGTGTGTGTTTGCTATGTGTGTATCTGTGTGTGTGTTCTCAGAAATCTTCTATCACCATCAGTTCACAACCATCAAACAAAATGGCTTCAAAAAGGTCCTGCCTGTAGAAATAAAAGTAACAAGGTCAAGCCTGAGGTCTTCACTGATACGACATGAGGCCAAACAGCATTAAAACCACAATACACAGACACCTTTCAGAAGACGCACCAACACATCAAATGCTTTTACCTAGGAGAACATCAAGTTTCCAAGCATCAGCATCACACTTTACACACAAACACTTTATGCAGTGATGCAACATCAAGATTATATCACAGCTAAGGGAACAGGAATGTGGTAAGACCAGTGTTCACACCAAGAAGCGATCTAGTGTTCTGACATAACGTAGCAGTAGTTGGTGATTATCTTCAGTTTGTTGACTAGCTTTAATATTACATTGACATTTAATTTAGTCATTTAGCAGACGCTTTTGTCCAAAGCGACGTACAAGGGAGAGAACAGTCAAGCTAAGAGCAATAAAACCTGGTGTAACAATAAATACTGCTGGGTTTTTTTATAGAAATAAAATAGAAATAGAAATAGAAAACGACATAGAAAGAAAGAGAAGTGCGGGACTATCACTGCTTAAGTGCAAGTTAAGCCAAGGTGCCAGTTAGGAAGGGAGGTACCCTAATTGCCGATTACAGTTATGTCCCCATTTTTCACAGAATATCTAGATTTAAAAATACAGAGGTCACAAATGACAGCAGTCCAGCTTATTCAATTACAAAAAGAAACTTCATATTTGTCACATTATTATGCCACAATGGTTATTCTACAGCTCTGTTTAACAAACACAGGTCCTTGATACCTAACTTGTCTGAACTATTTCCAAACAGCTGGTACTTGCTTAAGGAATCACCTCCATCATGGTAAAGAAGAATATGGAGAACACAACCACGCTTACCACGTCCTTATTGACACTTTTACTTTTACTTAATATCTCTATCTTACTTACTTTTTCACTCTTTTTATATATGGGTATATTCACGCTTAAAAAGTCAATTTGTTAGCTCACCCACACTCATAACAGGTTCACTTAAATTACTGTGGATCTCTTGTCAGACGTTTTATTTTGTCCTATGCTTGGCATATCCCCAGATATACAGTAAATTAAAGATTAGATTTTTCAAGAATCCTGAAAGCCACACCCTGAAGTTCATGATCGGACACCCCAGCCCAGAGCACATGTACAGTGAGCACTCTTGTTGTGTGGAGCCCCCTGGTAAACCTTACTGTCATCAATGGCTGCCTGAGGGTCTATCGCTTCAGCTGAGGGAGAAAGAGAAAGAGCTGCTTTGTTGAAAGCACTGAAGTTTGTTCTGGCTGAACCATCAGGAAAACATTCACCCACAAAACAGGAGTTCAGAGAGAGTTCATGGTGGCTGTGGCAAAGAACTGTGTGTGTGTGTGTGTGTATGTGTGTTGACAACATTTATTGCTGCACTGTCTGGGTATAGGGAACATTAGTACGAGACAATACCTCGTCAAAAATAGGCCTGTTGAAACAGACCTGCTAGACGCTAACCTTTTTAGCTCTTTTGTTGCATAGTTCTCAGACAGCCAGAGAGTCCGCCCGCGGGCCAGTCAGCGCCTACCATGTTTGGCTCTCTCAAAAGAGAAGACTGTGTCTAGGATAAGTTCAGAGTGAAAAAAAGGAGACAGAGAGAGAGAGAGAGAAAGAGCGTGAGAGAGACTGAGAGAGGGCAGGGGGGGGGGCGGGGGGTTGAGGGCTAGAACCTGAAAACTCCAGAGAGTTATCAATATTATTGCTTGTTAGTTTTCCTTGCAGTACTTTTATGTATTAAATGGTGACTTGAAGGCTGTCTGTGTGAAGCGGCCCGCATTGATTTCTGTGCTGAGGGTTGAGGCGGTGTCCGAAGCCTTGAGAAAGGGACACGGACAGACGGCGAGAACAGAGGCTTCTGGATCTCCACACTATGGCCTCTCTCTCATTGTCTCATTGTCGAGTTGTTTACCTCACACAGACAGGCAAGGCCAATGTCCCCTCTTACCTACATGAACTAACCAGCAAACACCCACACAAACATACCAACACTTACAAAGGCAATCAAACTATACTTTTTCCACTGCTTTTGAAATGAGAGTTCTGACGTCTGACAAGAGTTCTGAAGTCTGTGTGTGTGTTTGTGTGTTTGCGTGTGCGTGTGCGTGTGCGTGTGCGTGTGCGTGTGCGTGTGCGTGTGCGTGTGCGTGTGCGTGTGCGTGTGCAATAACCCTGATGCTGTCAAAGTCTTCTCCTTTCAGGATACATACATTTTTATCCAAATAATACCACCAAGTAGAGCACAACAATGTCCTGCCTTCCAAGAGCTTATTATTCTATAGCACAAATGCTAGTCGTAAGTTGCTATTCATTTTCCAAGGATAACCCTCCCATACCTCTACTTAAAAGAATGTACACCATTGCAACACACACTAAAAAACACTGTACAGGCGCTCGCTGAAAGTGTTTTGGTTCTGTGAGGAGTAATGCATGCTGGGATATTAGACCCAAATCAACTCTATTGTCTAATATGTTCTTTATTACAAATTCATGTTGTACTGCGGAGTTCGTTTGGCTGCTACATTCATCTAGGAATACGATAACACATGTATATTATTCAACACAGCAAGAGCAATTCCCTTAGATCACTTATTCTCAACCTTGTCCATTAATGTTCTTGGTTGCAGCCAGTATCTGCAGCCAGCCTTGGGGGCTCCATGGGGGACTCTGCCTGTAGTTCTTTTTCGAAGAGGGATGGCAGGCTTCAGGCTGCTGTCTGGCTTGAGTTTGGCCACATGTAGCCCACATACAGAACGGTGGGATTCACAGCCTTAGGCAAATGTATTACTGCCGTTTAACATGGCGACAGGGATTCGCTGAGATTCATAATGAATCTCCACTTCCTCCATTAATGTTCTTGAGATTAAGGGCCTTACTTATATGTCCAGTCTAGGCTAGCTTTTTTGAAAATGGAATGTAGGGCTTGACCTGAAAGATACAAGGGGTCAAAGGTCATTTTGATGTAACACTCCTTTCTTTTGATGGAGCTGCAGTGGAGTGTGTCCCTGTTTCTCTGTTTCCAAGGAGTCATACACACACATCCACTCACACAGACACACACACACAAACACTCACACACAGGCGCGTGCGTATCCTCCGTTGCGGCAGTGGACCCAGCTGTCCCTCCTGTCTGTCAGATGCCATGGCGATGGTGGCACTCGTTCGCTCCATCGCCCGCTCAGTCACACAGAACAAACCCGCTCGGCATTGTGGGGCCAGAGATTCATTTGCACACACACACACACAGAGGCTCACAAACAATCACATTCACTTACTCATAGACGCACACACATAGACGAACACACACAGATGCACAAATTCACTTACAC
>NC_137912.1:18673058-18678058 GCF_963457725.1 Sprattus sprattus
AAGCACGCAGAAGGGACAGGGGAGGGAGAGAGAGGGGGGAGAGGCGCAGAGGGAGAGAGAGAGTATGAGAGGGCGATAGAGAGAGAGAAAGACTGTACTGCTCTACTGTTATACACTAATAGTGAGGGGAAATGGGGAAAATAAACTATATTTGCATTTCCTGAAAGAAATACAAGTGCTTGCGAAGCAAAATATAAAATAAATATGAAGTAAAAGATTAGAAAGTTGAAAAGATATTTAATGCATGCACAGAGAGAAAGAACAAAGCCGTCAGAGGGCAGTTGAGATGGGAAAGGTGATAAAGACAAACAAAAATGTAGAAAGACAGGCAGATAGAGAGGGAGGGAAAGAGAGAGGGAGCGATAGAGAGGGGGGGAGTAACAGAATATAAGAGAGAGGGAGGGAATGAGAAAGGGGATACAGAGTTAAGACACAAAGAAATTAATAAAGAGATAGGGAAGTTGATGAAGATACTAAGATAGATAGAACAGACAGACAGACAGACAGACAGACAGTCAGACAGACAGACAGACAGACAGACAGACAGACAGACAGACAGACAGACAGACAGACAGACAGACAGACAGACAGACAGACAGACAGACAGAAACACAGACAGACAGACAGACAGACAGACAAAGTTTGAACCAAGTTTCTACATTAAGCGGTTCAAACTGAACTATTTTCAGATATCTGAACAAAGAAGTAGAAGAATAAAAAGCATAGGAATATCAATATTGTGCTTTGCTTAGCAAAGAGAGAACAAGTCAGTGTATGAAAAGGCTGGGAAAATGGAAACAAAATGAAAGTGAGAGAATTTCCCATCCCTTCACCTGAACAAGAAATCATTGCTTAACTCATGAGAGTAACAGACAGACAGACAAATAGACAGGACGACTGATGAGGACAGGAAGACTAATAAACGAGTAGAGTGATACAGACAAATTGATCATTGATTGATTCTGGTTCTGTATGGATTCCTCTGTGCTAGTTCTACTGTGTTCTCGTGAGTCCATAACTGCCGGCAAGACTAGCGGACAGTCCTCTCCCCGGTTCCACTAACATGGAACATAGAAAGTAGCTTTTCTCTTTCACCGGTCGCTATGACAGTAACGCTAACAGCGCAACAGTGCTAGGCGAGCCTGAAGATGGTTTGTGTGCGCGTGTGGTGTGGTGTGTGTGCGCGTGTATGTGTGGTGAACGGGCGCCTCCGTCGTCGCCCTCCCCGGCAGATTAAACCTCTGCTGCTGTCAGCTTGCGTTACCGCAGCAGCGCGGTGCGGCGACGGCAAATTGGCTCGGACAGAGGGAGCGGGAGGCGAATGAAATATTTAACGCCGCCGCCACCGCCACACTTCAAGAAAGGCACAACGGCTCCTTTGTTCTGCTAACTGCTAACGACACAGCCACACCAGTGGGACAAAGTGTGTGTGTGTGTGTGTGTGTGTGTGTGTGTGTGTGTGTGTGTGTGTTTGTGTGTGTGTGTGTGTGTGTGTTCGTGTGTGTGTGTCTGTGTGTGTATGTATATGTGTGTGTGTGTGTGTGTGTGTGTGTGTGTGTGTGTGTGTGTGTGTGTGTGTGTGTGTGTGTGTGTGTGTGTGTGTGGAAGGGAGCTGGCTGGCTGGTTTGTGTGTGACAGTAAAAATCATTGGTATGTAAATACCTGTTTGTATATTTATGTTTATATGTGTATACATGCATGAGTGTTTGACAGGGTATGGGGGGGTCAGTGTGTGCATGTGTGTCTTTCTTCTTCACCTCGCATCTCCTCCCTCTCTCTGCTTTCTTCAGGTATCCTTCTCTCTTCATATTTTCCTCTTCTTCTCCCCTCCTTTTATATCATCTATTTGCTTCTTCCCCTTTTCTACGCTCTCCTGATCACCTCATCATTTCCTCTATCCTCTCAGTTTCTCCTCTCCTCCCTTCCTCTCTCCTCTTCTCTCTGTTTCTCCTCTCCTCCTTTCCTCCCTCCTCTTCTCACTGTTTATCCTCTTATCTCCTTCCTCTCTCCTCCTCCCTCTGTTTTCTACTCTCTCCCTTCTCTTTCCCCTCATCTCCTCTTCTCCTCTGCTGTCCTCCCCTCACCTCTCCTCCTCCCCGCCTCTGACGACCGCCATGTTCTCCATCTCACAGACACACAGAGACTCGGCCCCGTCCTGCCATGGCCTTCCTCTGAAAGAAAGTACGTATCGGAACAGGAAAATAGGCTCAGAATTCGCCTAGCATTTAATACATTAGCTGTTGAACAACAGTCACTATTACGCGAGCACTGTCCTTCACATTGAAATGTAACCTGAACATCATTTATCTCAATCAGACCGACAGACAGACGAACAGACGAACAGACATATAAAGAGATAGAAGGATAAAGAGAGTCTTTTTTCGTTTTTGTTTGCCACTGTTGCCTGTGTACGTGCTTTCAGGTGTTAGGCCTTCAGCTGTGTATAGTGCTTTGAAAAATATATGTACTGGTAATGGGCCAATGAAAATAAATGCAATTGAATTTAACTGGTAAGACAAAGACAGACAGACAGACACATGGACGGACAGACAGATAGATAGATAGATAGATAGATAGATAGATAGATAGATAGATAGATAGATATAGAGATAGAGAGATAGATAGAGATATACGTAGATAAACAGATAGATAGATAGATAGATAGATATAGAGAGATAGATAAACAGATAGATAGAGAGATATGTAAATAAACAGATAGATAGATAGATAGATAAGTAGATAAACAGAGCACTAAGGCATTACCTCACCAAAGGGAGACAACTAAAGGGATGGGAGCGAGAGCAAGGCCCTGCTCCAGTCTGGCCGTGTCTCAGATGAGGGCTGGCAGGTTGCATGCTTAACCTGTAATCATTAAGGTTACCGGGGAGACAGGGGAAACAGAAGGACAGGTCATCTGAGACCAGCTGCAGAGGCCAGAGAGGAGAAGAAGGAAAGAGAGAGAGAGAGAGAAAGAGAAGAAAAAAAAACCTGAAGCCTCTCTGAGGACTGGGACAGAGATGACGAAGCCAGGCCAACAGCTTCTGGTTCAGCTCAGAGCTCACACACACACTTACACACACACTTACACACACACACACACACACTTACACACACTCAGACACACTCTTCTCTCCTTATATAGGGCAGATTCTCCCGCTGATAATATAGGAGGCCAGTCCAACGGATTATAGCAAATCATAAATTAGCGGGCCAGAGAGAAGGGGGGAAAGCAGCCCTGTGATCCAGGAAAATAGACGTTTAAGTCAGTCTGCTCTTATTCTGTCACACTGGGGTCATACTCACAAAGAGAGAGAGGAGAGAGAGAGAGAGAGAGAGAGCGATAGGAAGAGAGAGCGAGAGAGAGAGCGAGGAAGAAAGAGAGAGAGAGGAAGAGAGAGGGAGAGGAAGAGAAAAAGAGAGAGAGAGAGGGAGGAAGAGAAAGGAAGAGAGGAGTGGATGGGAGACCAGAAGAGAGTAGGACAGATAAGGGAAAAGTAAACACAGAGTGCCTGTGTGGAGGTGTAAGTAAGAGGAAAAAATGCAATGGCAAAGGAGAGGCTGACGGAAACACAGACACACACAGACAAATAAAATCACAGACACATACACACACACACACTTATGCATACATACACACACACACACACACACAAACAATCACAGACACACACATACACATACACATACACACATACACTCACAGACAAACAAATACACACACACACATACACACACACACAGCCTCCCTGTACTACATCACCCAGCAGGCAGGGGCCAGGAGGAGAGAGCTTTATAGCTGCAGTTGCAATCTGTCACAACTGTGTAACATTCAGTGGAGTGGCTAAGGACTGGGTGCTGCTAGAGCTGAGAGTCTGGAAACACAGCAGCTGGTAGACTTGTCTGGAAGTTATTGGTGTGATTGTGTGTATGTGAGTGTGTGTGTGTGTGTTAAGATTAGGATGTCCAGGACACCACACTAGACGCTACACCAGAGCATGACTTATTCTTCACAGTTCTTGTGACATGACTTGATGCACTGGTAGTGATGGATTTTGATGCAAACGCAAAACCCAAAACCCTCGTAGTGGGACCAGGGAGGCAGCGTACAGCCTGCGCAGGTAGCCACCTGGAGAGCAGGTTCAAGAAGCCACCGCCTGACAGTCACAAGGCCATATACAGACAGGTAATGAAATCAGCAGGAGTCAGTCAGTCATGAGGTTGACAGAGATGATTGCCGTTCGCACAGGTAGCTGCATTGATGACGCCTAGAACTCTAATCTAAAGCACAGAACAGACAGTGATGGGTTGTGTCACTGGTACAGAGTGATACCTTTGGAGGCGATAAGACAGTTAGAGCCTTAAGAAAAGCAGTAATGTGGTTCCCTCGGCAGGGTCACACACACACACACACACACACACACACACACAGACACAGACACACACACACACACACACACACACACACACACACACACTCACACACACACACACAGCGGCTGTCCCTTTAACCTTGGCCGGCCCTCTCTGTGGCAGTGCGGAGGCTTAATCAATGGAAGGGGAGTGACATTTGGGGCGAAATCAGATGACATGGAAATGAAGAACGACTGGAGGACTACTCTAAGTGTTGCTACCACAAACGGTCACACACTTATTAGGACTGCGCACACACGCACGCACAAGCACACACATACAAACACACACACACACACACACACACGCACTCACACATAGACACAGACACAAGGACAAACACACACGACCACAAACACACACACACACACACACAGACCGGTCAACAGCAGTAGATACAGACTTACTATCCCTGAGGGAGACACTGAGTTGCTCACTCAGACACTGCATTCAGCTCTCAGCATGCACACACAAACACACACGGACACAACACACAAACACACACACACACAGACACACTAGATCAAAAGCAAACCAACAAAGAAACAAAAGACTCTAGATAAAAAACACTCACACACAGTTCTGAACCT
>NC_137912.1:18683058-18723058 GCF_963457725.1 Sprattus sprattus
TCGTAGGTGATGATCATACAGTTGGATCGCCACCTCTCTTAAACTGTTTCAACATAAACAAAACATTACAACAAAAAATGTACATCGGATGGATTCAAGCACCCTAAGCAGTCACCATGCCCAAACTACCTATCCTCTGGTCCACAGAATCAACGCATGTTAACTTTCATTAGGCTACCAGTCCGCAATGGTCATCATGCCAAACTGTGAACCAGAGATGTCAAGAATCACCACTAGAATTCCCCCCCCCCCCCAGGTAGGTGCATTTTTGGGTCTTGGCTTGTATTAGACTGCATCCATTTTGGCTAGGTGGACCTAAACTGGCAACTGAGTGTATATGTGCATGCACACAGTCCGTCACATTCAGGCTAGCATCACCACTTATGCAAGGGAGACCAGACCTCCCCACTTCAAAGTGTGTCTAAACAGCGTCTACAGTAACATAACCACAAACACACAAACACAGCTACTTCAAAACACCCCAACATAGTACTGCAGAAACGCAAGAACACAACATAATATAGAAACACGACAGCGCAGATACACCCATACCACAACACATCAAATACATTAACACATGCCACAACACATGAAAACAGATTCAAAACCACCACTGCTTTAGAATAGAAATGCATAGATATAAATGGGAAACCACCGTCAAAACGCTACAAGGGTGAAACAATAAACATTAAACACAGAATACACACGCTTCCATGCTTAAAGAGACCAACGAAGGACAGCCACCCAGCAAGGTCATATCTGCCTGCACACACACAGACACACACACCCACATGCACACCCACACGCAGACGCACACGCACACTCACACACACACACACACACACACACACACACACACCGCATACACACACACCGCATACACACACACACACACACACACACACACACACGCACAGATGGAAAAGCACTGCTGGGCACTACAGCAACAAGGACCAAATAAGTGAAAGTGAGAGGATGTTGGATAGTGGGAGGAGGTGGTGGAGAGGGCACAGTAACAATACAACAAAAGAAAGACAGATAGAGAGAGACAGAGGGGGGGAAGAGGGGAGAGAAAATGAGAAAGGAAAGAGGGAGGGTGAGGCAACATCAGGGAAGAAGAAAGAGAGGAAGAGAGAGAGAGAGAGAGAGAGAGGAGAAACAGGCAGACAAAGTAAGTGCATTCATTAAAACCCATCAGATTGTCTTCCTGTCCTATCAACTAGCATCAAAACCATCTGCAATCTAGAGGGGAACTACAAAGTGGATCCTGGGGCCTACAGAAGTGAGGTTTTGATCAGACTAATTAAAAGCCATTTTGTTTTAAACAAACAGACACAACTCTAATTGGCTCTTTTCCATAAGAAAGGGAAGATGTTGAAAGTGAAAGAACGCACGGGCAAGATCAGAGGGACGCTCTCAGGCAGAGCGGCACACACACACGCGCACACACACACACGCGCACACACACACACACACACACATGCACACACACATTCACACCACCCATACACACACACAGGCACAGAGACAAACAGAGAATCATGGAGACAGATAGACACACAGAAACGCCACACACACACACATTCACACATAAACAGGCATTGGGCACACACATGGACAAGCACACATGTACACAGGCACTAAGGAAAGAGTGCACTCAACACACACACACACAGACAGGCAAGTTAAGGGCTGAGAGTCACAAACACTGAACACAAAGAGTATGTACACACATTAACACACTCACACACACACACACACACACACACACACATACTGTAGATACACATTAAATGTTATGTGCTCAAAAAGACACAATAGCACACAGCAGAGAGGCTGAGCATATGGCTTGGACATACAGGAGTTTAAGTGTGTCACCCCAGAGCATAATGATTCCATACATCTGATTCGGCTCGACTCCACTCCGCACGGCTCGACTAAAAAACAAAGCAAAAACACATTGAGCGGAAAAAGGTATCAAGGGGGTTCGCATTTCCACTCAACCGTGAAACAAAAGGCCTTTGATTTCAGCCCGAAACAAGGCAGAAAGAAAACTGTCGGCAAGCTCTTGAACAATGGCACAGAAAGACAAGAGTGAAAAGGAAAAAAACAAAACAGACACAGGCAAATGTCTGTAAAGAGCAGCGAGAACTGCAGCTGGTATGAATGTGAGTTTGCCACCTGTTTGCCCACCTGAAGGAGCCTCCGCATAGACACGGCTGAGGCAGATGCCAACACCTTCACCTGGCAGAGACCTGCATGAATACGGTGCCCAGCTGTTCTTGACAGACATATATTTTGCCCCCAACTTTTAAAGGCAGACACTGTGTTAGACTATTGTAGGTGCATCACCCCTAGCACCCCATACCCCCCAACCCCCCTTCACGTTAGCTTGTAGCTCATTAGCTTTTAAAATCATTAGCTTGCTAGTTTTAGACAACAACTCAGTGATGCTTCTATGAATCATCAGGTCAGTACTTAGTGTAAATACGGTACTGCTTGTGCTGGGTCGTTAGATACCATGCCAACTGGTAACACCCCTCCGTCTTGAGTGGCATCTTCCTGTTTCACACCCTCAGGCCCACAAAGGTTTATTCTGCGCCCTGGCAGCTACAGCCAGAACAATGAGCTGGGGTTTCCTTCCACACTTAAATTAAGCTGTGGCGTATTCACATATACTGTATACAAATAAATACATATGTGTGAATACATATAAATATATAAGTGTAAATATTTAAAAACAACCATGCACACACACATACACACACACACACACACACACACACACACACACACACACACACACACACACACACACACACACACACTGCATGAAGGAGTGTTCAGTCCTGCTCCAAACACAAAAAAAGATGTTGTCTGTCTGTACTCTACTATACATGTCTGAACACATTAGTCAGTCAGATGAACATGCCTTGATTTAGTTAATCAATTGCATTGCAATAGCACACATTTTAAGTCTAGGTTTAAGTGTTATCAGAGTTAACACTAGACTACTTCACCTGCTCTGCTCTAACTCTGAGCATCAACTCTGACTGAGCATCATGGCCACCTCCAGAAGATATTACAGGTGATTCAGTGATTACAAGGGACCACATATACAGAAGTACGTTATATCCCAACACTCCCCGAAAACAGACTGATGATAAGGGTTGGGTCTGGATCCGCATTAACAGACATGAAGGCGCATTCAAACACACATACACACACGCACACACACAAGCAGACACACACACACACACACACACACACACACACACACACACACACACACACACACACACACACGCACACACACAGAATGCAGCACATCATTGACTCTCCATGTTTTCTGACTCAGCTGCTCACTTATCCGAGTGACAAAGGAGGAAGATGTCTGATTCCTCCTGGCAGATGACAGTAAACAATGGCGTCACGTTCACCCAGCTGAAGAACAAAACACACACACACACACACACACACACACACACACACACACACACACACACACACACACACACACTCGTATAGACTGCACACGTCTTTATCTGCCAGGCTTTGCCTACTCTCAGAGGACAATAACCGAATACAGACAGTAAAAAAAAACGATTGTCTTGTCTTGTCATTTAGAGACACTGTTTCGGTGTTATCACACCAGGAAAACATGGAGACATTTCACCTTGGCAACAAATGTATATTTGTCGCTGCTATCTTTGGAGGTTTTGTTTATTTCTTAATGCATTTGTTCTTTGGCTTTACTTTCTATGGTCACATCCAGTCTCAGATATTCTGATGTTGTGAGTTTGCTTTACAACACAACTCTATTTTAACCACACCACTCCACCATCGCCACTGAACATCAATAAACTGCCATTAACGTTAAATTAACTAATTTAGTGTTTATGTAATGGCAGACCTCAAAAGATATACCAGCGAGATACCTTTGACATCTGTGAAATCTGATGATCTTACGAGTCAGTGTGTGTTTTTAAAATGCTGTCTGTGAACTGCAGCTCAAACAAATATACACTGTACACACACACACACACAAACACACAAACACACACACACACACACACACACACAGAAAGAGCTGAAAAGATGGGCACTTATACAGTGCACAGAGATCCAGGTCAACACTAATGTACCAAGGTCTTTAATCACCTATTGAATCATCTCTACCTGAGAAAGATGACTAACACAACCATTTTTCTGTACAGAGAAAAATAGTGAGAGAGAAAGCCAGAGAGAGAGAGAGAGAGCGAGAGAAAGAAGAGAGAAAGCGAGCAATAGATAACAAAGGAACATCCTTTTTCTTCGGTTCATATGATGTTTTAGTCATCTTGGTCTAATTTTCCTTTTTTTTTTTTTTGGTTGGGGAGAGGGGGGTGGGTTGGGGAACGAATATATCACATAGCACATAGCACAAACTAATGAAGTAAATGTAATGATCTGTGATGATCAAAGGCGATCGGTGTTAGGCATGTATAGCCACCAATTAGCAGAATAAGCCCAGGAAAGGGACTAAAATATGCGCCCAGGTCTCTGATGAAAAGACGAGGTCAAAGGCTTTTGCGCTCATTTCATAAATGAAACACTCTTTTGGGTGGAATCCACCAGGGGTGGGGTTGGGTGGGGGAGTCACACGTGGGGTGGCCTTTTAAAAAAATCGACCCCCCCCACCCCACCTAAACTCCCATCCCACCCCGACACACATATACACACACCAACCCCACCTCACACCAACCCCTCCCCCACACCGCTTCAACACTGTGAGCTCCTATTGCTGAACTGCCAGAACTGCTATGCTCCTGTGGTTCAGCGTGCAGAGCCTGGTGCCAACCATACCAAGGTCAGGGGTTTGCTTCCCAGTGAGCGCACATATTGAGAAGGTAAATCACTTTGGAAAGAAGTGTCTCCTGAATTAATAAATGTCACTGTCTCACAGCAGCCACGAGCGCTAGGCTAACATCGCTCAAGGAGTGGTTGGGGTGGGGGAGAGCTCTGCCTGCTGCCACTTAACATGAAACACTTTATGCCCAACAGCTAAAACTGTCTGCATTATGTTAACCACTAGCTGATGAACCTCTGATGTTTTGGACAATGTAGAGTCTCCTACAGATAACGGTTTGGCTGATTGGCTGTAGTATCCTAATTACACACATGCACAAAAACAATATTGCAGTTGCACACACTCTTTCCCATGCAGTTATCTCTCTCTCTCTCTCTCTCTCTCTCTCTCTCTCTCTCTCTCATACACACAGACAAACACACACAATGATTGATATTCACTATATGCCACCTTATCCTCACAGTAACAAGCCACAGTATGGCCTGGGGAGCATGGATCATGGCACTGGAGCCACGGCTCATCCACACCACATCTACTGGACCAGATAAGGAACTCTGTGCAGACTTGGGGGGAACTCCAGGTGTGTGGTTCAGGGTGGGTGAGTTAACCTGGGTCAGTTACAGTAACTCAGAGTTAATAACAAACCTCTTAAAAGATAGAAGAGCCCTATGGCTTTGTTTTTCTAGGAGAGTGAATAATTATTTAATTCATAATATTATTATTGGTTTGTTTCTTCTGATTTCTTCTGCCTCAGATACATTTGTCTTCTTAACATGTCAATGGAAATGTGCTATGGATATGCTTAACATCAATATCGCAACCTAGAGGGGTACTTCTGTTTTGCTTTCTAAGGTAAAAATGGAGCTATTACAGAGTACATAATGTGGGGCTTAATCTCACCATTTTTTTGTGTGCATTAAGACATACGACGCCCATATGTGCAGTACGAGTGCTGCTGCTGCTTATACCGCATGGATGAATGTGTACATAGCTTCTATAATGCAAAACATTTACACACACACACACACACACACACACACACACACACACACACACACACACACACACACACACACACAAACACACACACAAACACACACACACACACACACACAGTTGCATTCACACACATTAGGCCTTGCACTGGAGATGTGTTATGTGGACTCACATAAAGAGAGTGGCATTACTTGTGCTAAAGACTCCACTATTAACATGGTCACATAAAGACAGCGCCATCACTCAAGAGGGAGTTTGAGTGCAAGGCTCATTCAGATACGCAGAAGTGCTCCACACTGGGAGAGGAGAGAAGGAGATAGGGGGAGACATTAGGAGAAGGGATGAGGAAAGATGGGTGGGGATGAGAAGGAAAGACAAAAAAGGAGAAGAAATGAAGAAGAAAAAAGCATATGTGGGGAATAGGAGAGGAAGGCAAGAGAGGGGAAGATGAGAAGAGATAACACGAGAGGAGAAGGGAGGAGAAGAAAAGAGCGAGAGAAAATGAACAAAGAAAGCAAGAGAGAGGAAGATGACAGGAGAAAATAGCAAAAGCCAACAAAAGACAAGTAAGGGGAAGAGGAAGAAGAAAGCGAAGAGGCGGGAGTCTCACGCTGAGATCTTCAGCTTGAAGAAGAGGGGGAACTTCCTCTTCCTGAGCTACGTGAAGAACAAGAAAAAGAGGGAACTGACAGAGGGGGCCTTCTCTCTCTCAATCTCTCTTTCTTTTTCTCTATCTCACTCTCCCTCACTCGCTGCGATATGGAGTGGACATCGGTCTACAGAGGGCTTCAAACACAGGACACAGACACACACAGAAAAAGAAAACATTGCAAATAAACACCAGACACAGATATAAACACACATAGATATTAGGATACGTACACACCAGGGTTCACGCTAGACTTTTTCTTGGCCGGACAAATGTCCGACGCTATTCCAGAATATCGGCCATTTGGAATGTCTACCGGACGTTATTCACTAATAGCCTAATTAAATAACCACCAAAACTCCAAATGAGAAACAACACAAATTAGCATAAGTTTCTTCAATAAATGCAATTTATTTAGCCTAAGTAGTCGTTAAAAAAAATATTGAAAGCCATTCACATCACGTTTTAAAACTAGGCCTATAATGTTGGAACTAAAAATAGCCTATTGAACTAAGAAAGTAGGCTAGACGTTAAATTGCGTCTTGCATCAAATATTTCCATGTCATTTAGAGACTCATTGTGCTGATAGAGGTTAGCACCACATTGAAAATCAGGAGCTTCCAAACACTCAAGTAATTCTGTCAATCCGCAAAACTGATTACTTGGGATGTCACGGTTAGCCATGTGATACACCACTTTCATTTGTGCCACGAGTGCGTCTCTTTTAGATTTAGTGGCGTTATTGCAGTGCACTCTCATTGGTGTATAATCATATAAATCAATTTATTGCATGCCCCCCCGTGAACGGAATTCCACGAAACTTAATGTGCAGTCAGAAGGTGTCATAAGGATCCCACACCTCCGATTTCGTGCAGTTCTGAGCTTGTCAACTTACAATTAAAATGTTTTACAACACTCCATTTTTGCTTCTTCATTTGTAACTAGGTGGCGCTATACATGAAATAAATGGTAGTGGAATGGTTGATGTGGCCTCTTAAGACCAACATACAAAAAAAATGTGGTCCTCCTAAGCCCTACGGTTTTCGAGTTATTCACAGAAAACTGAATCGCCCCACCCTCTCTAAAACGGGTCCAGTCCAACGGGGGTGCAACGGATCAAAACGAAAATCAACGGTTCCACGCTCATCTGGTGGGGCTACATGCCCACCGAATTTCGTGCACCTCAGTGTTTCAGTGTCCCGGGAATCGTTGACAGAAAATCGGCAAACAGAAAAAAAAAGAAAAAAAAACTCTGACTAAACCTATATGACCGCCGTTGCGCGCTGTCGTGCGGCAGTCATAATTACAGATTCACACAAACACCAAATAAAGATACAAGCACAAGCACAAGCACAAGCACAAGCACAAGCACAAGCACAAGCACAAGCACAAGCACACACACACACACACACACACACACACACACACACACACACACACACACACACACACACACAAACACACACACACAAACACACACACACACAGCTGTTTTCTCCGCCATCTGCAGCCTCTGCTGCCCCACACAAGAGCTGCATTCATGGGGGAAGCCTCCCTGATGAATGGCGCAGCATCTCTGACCAACAGTGACCTCCGGGGACCTGTCGCACCCGCTGCACCCCGTTTAAAGTTCACGGCACTAGCCACCCCTGAATAAAAAATGGCTCCCAAAACGGAAGGGGGCCGGCCAATGGGACAGCAGAGGAACGCGAGGCCGTCCAATGACAATAGAGGAAAATAGGCCACGGCCGTGTGCTGAAGCGCTGACCAGATGTGAGACTACTCTCTGACATCAGAGCACTGGAAATGTGGCCCACACTGATGGCATAAATATTAGTGGCCGGGGGGAAAGTGTGTTACTGCAATCCAAACACCCAAAAGCCTTTCCACCTCCTGTCATGTGGTCACACACACACACAACATGCATACACAGACACACACACACACACACACACCATGCATACACAGACAAACACACACAGACACACACACACAGACACACACACACACATACACACAAACACACACACACACACACCCACACAAACACACACACGCACACACGCACACACGCACACACACATGCACGCACACGCACAAACACACTTCATACACATAAAGATGGACGCACAAGTAGACACTTTCAAAACATACATACGTATGTGTGCATCCATACACATTCACACACAACCATGCACATATCAAAACACACACGCACACATCAGACTACTCTCCATATATGCAATCACACACACAAACCCACATTCTTTGTAGTAGTTTTTCTTTTTTTAATCATTGTGATTTTCTGTCCTAGTTTTGCACTTCGAACTGCGATCACTTTGCCTATGATCAGGCCGCTGCTCACGAAATACTCCAGCACTTGCCAGACCCACTAAACAGAAACAATGAGAGAGTCATTTCCCTCAACTGCCCAACAATTGAATATTTAATGTCTTTATCGGTGAAAAATGCTATTTTAATTTCATGAATTCTAATCCTGACCTCAAAAAAGTGGGAATGAGCTATTTTGGTTTCAATCTGCCTCTGTTGTTCTCTAAGCTGGTGAGAAGTACATTGGAGGGAAGACAACGTCAGGACAAACCACTTAAGCCCATTAGTCTTATAATTCATATGTCTTGGCAAGGATTATTCAGCACCGTCCAAAATCCCTCTACACTGGCTGTTCTTTCTTGGGTTTGGGGGAGTGGGGTGGTAGTGTGTGAAGTCATGTGTGTGTGTGTTTGGGGGGGGGGGGGGGGGGGGGTACTATCAAACTCATAGCGGGGAGAGACATCACAATTTGTGGGGGAAGCTGAGGGAAGGTCCTTCGGCAAACTAGTCACTGTGTGTGTGTGTGTGTGTGTGTGTGTGTGTGTGTGTGTGTGTGTATGAGTGTGTCTAGGTATGTGTGTTTGGTATGTGTGCATGTGTGTGTGTGAGAGAGAGAGCGACTGTGCACGTGTGTGTGTGTGTGTGTGTGTGTGTGCGCTCCCGCTTGTGACTACGAGTCGCCACATGTTTAAGAATTTGTTGTTTACCACTTCCTGCCCCTGCAATCGTCGGCCTGTTAAAGAGCTGGACTGCGTGGGCCAGGAAAGAGAAAGAAAGACAAAGAATGAGAGAAAAAAAAAGAGAAAAAGAGATGGAGGAAGAGACAGGAAACGAGAGCCAGGGAGAGACACAGACAGAGACTGAAAGCAGAAGAAGAAAGAAACAGAGAGAGGGAAAAGAAAAAGCGAGATAGAAAGAGAGGAGTGAGAGAGACGGCTTTTGAGGGGATTGGCTGACGCCCTCACGGCGGCTTTGTGTGCCAGTCCGACCACGTCTCTTTTCAGGCTCGTCTCGCCGAGCCTTGGGGCCATCACGCCACATGCCTCCTCAGATGCAATTAGACAAGCTTATTTTCCTGAGGTATCATCTGTGTAGACCCACAAATGGGGCTTCCAACAGAACCACTTTATTGCGTTTCCTTTCTTTTTCCCCTCCTTCCCTTCCTGCCATCTCTTTAATCCTCCTCTTTCAGTAACTTCTGCACTAGTTCAGACTTTTTCAGTGTAGCCTTGTCAGCTGTGGGGAAGGCTACCCTGAGGAATGGGAGAGCCAGTGATCACACACAAAGTGTGTTGCAGAACATGTCAAAATATTTACACAAATTCTCGGCTACGAAGTGGAACAAGGTGCCAAGTCACTTATGTGGGGGTTTGCTGCTGCTCCTTGGCTGTATGTACAGTGGTTGGGTGTGTGTGTCCCTGTCTGTGTGTGTGTGTGTGTGTGTGTGTGCACGCCCCTCTGTGTGTGTCTGTACTTGTGAGTGGGTGTGTGTGTGTCAGCATGCATTCGCGTGTATGTCTGTGTGCCTGAGTGTGTGTGTGCGTGTGTGTGTGTGTGTGTGTTTGTGTGTGTGTGTGTGCTTGTGTGTGTGTGTGTGTGTGTTTGTGTGTCTCGGTGTGTGTTTGTGTGTCTGTGTGTATGTGTGTGTATGTGTGTGTGTTTCTGTGCTTCCCTCTCCCTCTCCCCTCAATCGGAAACCAATCCCTGATCTTACATGCAGATAGCGAGAAATCTCTGCTACTGACACAGCCTAAAACAACAGCCTCTCAGCGACACTCACAACAAGACTGTTTTCCATGGGAAATATCACTTACATCCCATAATACAAGCCACCCAAACAACACACAACACCACACACATAGGGCACACAACCTTGAAGAAGACCCCTGTAAAGCAATCCAAACCAAGCGACTCAATGGATAACACAATTGACTGTATAGCCTGAGCCGACTCGATGTATCACCTTAAGAAGTAACCTATTGATAGAGATGGCTTAAGTTGATAGTTATGTAACAGCAATCATAGTCTTTGAACTCGTTCCGCTGCCACCTGCAAGTGCAAAAGACCTCTACTAATTGGCAGCAATAGACAAATAAAAAACAAAAAACACATACAGACGCTACAGCTCCACTCATTAGGATGAGATGCCTTCATCTGAGGCAAGGGAGAGGACAGAGAGAGAGAGAGGGAATGAGCATAAGCTGCAGAGGTTATGAAACATTTAATGTGCGAGAGGTGATTGATGGGCCATCAGCACACTAAAACAACTGAACACTGCTCAAGACATCTGAACCCACACTGGGAGGTGTAGTCTGGGGCAGCTGGTGAGGAGAGGTTTCTTGAGGTCTGTGTGTATTTGGCCCATCAGAATGTGAGTAGTGTGATGACATGCTGTCGCTCTTCGCAAAGTGAATGAAAACAAAAACAACCCCAGCCACACCCGTTATTCACACACCTATCCAGAGGAGTTGGACAGGTCCACAAAATACGATTCAATAATTTCCCATTCCTTTCATGTATCCAAGCATTTGCTGCCATCAGATCATTCTAATGAGGAAAAATACACTTATGATTTGTGATTTATAAATGTGTTAACATTGTTTTAATGTTGTCATGTTGTCATGATGGATGTTTTATCATCAACATATTCTATTTCTATTTCTATTTTCAGCAAACGCAAACATGTATCATATCAAACTATGACATTTGAAAACACTCCAGAGGTAGCCACAGCTCAGTGGGGAAATGGTCACACAGTTTAAAAATCATGCCAAATACTATGTAATGAAAAGGTAGAGATACAAAAACTATCAAACTAATTGTACTAACATTAACAAATGAGCTTGGGTTATTAGTATGATTTCTGTCAGGGTTAATAAAGTAAACTTACATAACATCCAAATAGTATAACTTGTTACGTCTTCAAGGCATTCTAATAAGGACATATAATATAAACAAAGGTCCAAAATAATTCTAAATAAGTGGCAGTTGTGATGGTGGCTATGAGGGTATCTGCAAAAAAACTGCTATAAACCTGGCTGCACTTGCAGACCATCCGTTAGCATTTATAAATAAACGAGTAAACATATGTAGCCTAGCCTTCATAGTGTTCAACTATCCCCTACGCAAGTTTGGATGTCATTTGAAGTGTGCTTTTCTGTGTGTGTCTGTATACTTGTCTGTCTCCCAAATTCTCCTCACTTTATCTCTGTCTTTGCAACTGCACATCCAGACACCATGCAGCGAGTGCAGCCGCCATCCTCTTTTTTAAGATCGCCTTCTCGGTCCACGGAAATACTGTACTGTTTGGGGGATCCTGAACGACAGGTAGGAACAGTAACACTGTTTACGGGCTGGGGCTGCCAGGGGTGCTCTAAGGGAGTGGACTGGTAGCGGCTGCCGATGATTGGAGAGCACGGCTCTGTAATCCCAGATGGATATTGGGAGTGGAGAAACGAACAGAGTAGACGGCGCAATTGCAGGTTGAGGAGGAGGAGAGCAGGTCGGGAGCACGGAGAGAGGTCGGCTATCTCAGTCTAATATCTCTGATCCCCCGGTCTGGCAGCGAGAAATGAATACACGGAGTCACGCGAGCAACAGCCAGCCTGCCTTAGCACCCGTTTGCGTTTTGCCCACACACTGTACCCGCTCGTGAGGGAAAAAAAGATAGCGAATACAATACATCTCTACCTTTTAAAGTTGTGTCGGGTTTTGAACACTTACCGATTCTTGCTGGTTTCGTTCTCGGCGTCTCTCAAAGAAGGTTGAGCGCTGCGACGTTAGGGGGGTAAGGAGGGTCGGATGCTTTATTTCTGGTGTGTTGTGCTGGTCTCAAGGACGAGGTGAAGTCCCTCGGCTGGTCATCGGGTGGCTTCAGACACACAAACAACAACGCGAGAGCAAATTACAAAAGGCATGGACTTGGGGGAGGAGAAGTCAATTTCTTTCAAAATTGGGCTTACAGCCAAGACGGTTACCTTCGCCTTTGTAAGGCTTACTGAAGCAGATACAGAGAGTAAAATAAACTACCAGGCGAATCTAACCACACCGCAGCTTGTCTGAATTGCACTCCCAGTTCAAAGGCTTTTTCATCCGTGCGTTGAGTGTGGTGCAGCGACAGCTAAGGGCAATAGGTAAGGGGGCACATAAACTTAAAGGTGCATCAGTTACTTATGATAACAGAACAGTTCATTCCTGACCAAATCGCTTTTCACCGGTCGCCAGATGTTTGAGAACATAAAAGAAAGCCACACAAGACTCACGAAGCGAAACTCCTGGAGTTTCTATTTGCCTTAGTAAACCTACATTAGAGAAGTCCCTTTCCTGTGGTATGGGGGAAACCGATAGAGTGGAAAGTGAGGTTTGGGGGGCGGTTGGGGTGCACTGTGTCAAATAGCGGAACATCTAAATTGAGAGACCGCATAGGTCAGCTTTGACACACTTTATTATTCATTTGGGAGATGTGTTGCCCCGGCTGCTCCCGCGCTTGTCTGAACTAGCGCCTCATCAGCTTGCACTGTGCAGCGGCGTCCCCCCAGGTGTTGCTTTCACAGCGCGCAAACACTCCGACGCATCCCAGATGTCAAGAGCAATAACTGGGATGTCGTCCCGAGATTCCCTCACCCTCTTCAGCGCCAATATTACATGCCGGACGAAAAAGGTATAAAAGTACAAAAGGCAACTCTTTTGAATAAAAAAAACCAACATGAAGATGTGTGTGTACCTTACCTGTATGATACATGGCTGGAGGCACATGAGGAAGTGCAGGTGTTAATCGCGACGCACACATGCATGCGTAATTAGCTTGCGACGTCGTCACGACTACCCTCCACCCCTCGCGCCTTGTTTGTTTTAATTCACCTGTCACATCTGGTGAACCTCCTCAGCTAAAAGGAGCCGCACGAGCTTAGACGTCTTACAAAATAGTGTGTGTGTGAGTGTGTGTTTCCTTTAGTTTGGCCCTCCTAATTAGGGGCAACATGGTTGAGAGGGAGGAATGGGAAGTAAATGCATTATTTATCACGCTCTAAACTACATTTGCCTGATTTGCCGCGTTTGAGTTGTTTAAATCGCCAAATTCTATTTACCCCAGAGATGTACAAATGATTCAGACATGCTGCACTCCAGTCGATTTATTTCATTAATATATTTCATACAGATATAGAGATGAAATTATAATTAAAAGGGTAAAGCTTCCGACATTTTCTTCAACGGCTATTGTAGTCTTTGATGTTTAACATTCTTTTTTCCACATTTGTTATATCTCTCCAATCCTCTCAAACATCCATGGAGTATTAAAAATGTTTGATGTAATTCATTGTATGACTGGGAAATTGCATTTCATGCAACTTCTAATCTCCTTTATTGAATAATATAAAAGACTTTTAACCTTCGATATTTCTTTCGAACTTGAGACACAAAGAAAGTATTTTCTTTTCTGACATAAACGCAGCGCAGGCTTCGCATCCTCCCCGTTCTCGAATCTTCTCGTTGATGTTATTAAACCACAAGGCCAACTCAAGCAACCCAGTAAAGACGGCTCTTCGGAAAGCAAAGAGAGTCACACAAGCTCATGTTAGTAGGGCTGCCTTCTAGTTGGTAACCTGTCAAGAGACTGTATAAATCCATTCCGTTGTGCGGTGTATGGAAGAGTAAAACATTTGACAATCACTTTTATAAGCTGTTTGCGATAAGATACTTCTAAATAAACGTATAAGCATAGAACCCAAAAATGGCTTCTCTTATAAAGATAGTTTGATTCATGAAGAATTTATTAGGCCTCACCCTCACTTTGCCTCTACCCTGCCTTGTCATTCCTACGTCACAGTATTGCAAGCACTCAGATAACCACTGTGGATATCTACAGTATATTGGCCTACGTATTCCATTGCCATATAGCCGTCTTTGTAATACTCACTTTTGTTCCTTCGTAAGCATTTACTCTTTTCACTTAAATTCTTAAGGAGCCTGCACAATTTACAGTTAGCAAAAAAGTGATGCAGCTTTATTGTGTTTATTCCTGTACATGTCCTAGTAACAATTAATTAATTAGGAACGTTTAATTCAAACCATATAAATAGACTGACGACATTCACACAAAAATGTAAGACATCCCATGAATTGGCCTACAACCTTATCCAGTTTTACTCGCATTTTCTTCAAAGGAATTCGACTGTGAAAAGCTGTTTGGGTTAATTCCTTGCGTGACAAAAATTTGCTTTACATTACCAGACGAATAAGAAGACTCGAGATCTCTCCAGAAAAAAAAATATATATATTAGACGTTTAACCGAATGTCTAGTTCATAAACGCTGATATGTAGTCTGCTTAATAGCCAACTGATTAAGTCAACCAGTTAATGTGTAGGTTAGCTATTTTGATAGGTGGAGCATGCAGATTTCTTATACAACGTTGTTTATAATATTTTGGTGAGGTGATCATGGTAGGCTACGGTGATACCGGGGACTTTTTTTTATTTAAATGTGAAATAATCCATGCGGGTTTTTCACAGTTTCTTTGGTAAACATTTCCCTTTTATTCATTTATACAGAAAATAATTATCTTGTTATCATCAGTTGATTATCTTATTTAAACTGAGTTCATGTCTTAAGTATGTAGCAACACTAAATAACCGATGTCGGAACAGGCAACGAAACGATAAAATACCGCTAGAGAAACGACACATTTCCCCTCAGATGAAGTCTCCCTTTGTAAAGCCTAGTTACAGGCGTAACTGACCTCTAGCGGCAATGTTATGTTATTGCAATCAAGTTCACCAAGTTCTCAACCGGTCAGTCCGGACCCAAGTTACCGGTCGCCTTCTTCCCCCAGCGCACAATAATGTATCACAATGTTGCCAAGTCGGAAGCGCAAATCCGTCGGCTCTATTCTTGGCAAAAGAATGAAGGAAGTAGTTGAAACATAAACAACGCTCAATGACGGAAGTGGAGTTCAAGGCAGTGCCCCCCTTTTTAGCACAGAACCACTACAGCCCGATTCCTTCAACTCAAACAAGCCTGACCTTGTTGAACACATAGCTCCAAAGATCTACTAGCACCTCTTCTAATGAGTGTAAGTTATTTTGCAACTTAATTTTGAGAATGTTTGGTGGAACACACAACTTAAATTAATAAAAATGAACATTTAAAAAAAAATGTTTAAAAGTAAAAGATAATAATTCTAAACCAGTAAATATTTTGTTTCCAGCATGTGAAAGAATGTGCTCAATTTAAGTAATTGCCCACAAGGAAATCAGAGGAAAAATTCGGTGCGTTTTTACAAATTATTATTTTATTCTTTTAAAGTGATGGCCCTATTCCAAAACAGACAAGAATTGTACACCTAGGCAAGTACGCAAGCTGGCTCTTCAAATGCATTTATTTTTTCCTTCCCCTTCTTTCTCTGTCTTTCTCCCTCTCTCTCTCTCTCTCTCTCTCTCAGTAAGTGTCTGTGTGTATCAAGTGCACATCTTTACCAAAACACCAAGCATATGTCCTTATGGAAGTCTATAATTAAGGTGTATGCCTGCCACTGGCTTGCTTATTCCCTTGCAGTTCAGTTGTGAGAGGCTCTATGATTAAAAATGGATCTGGACTTATTAGATACTAACTGTACAGTTGACTTCAGTATTGTGGTGGATTCGTTTGCCCTTAATTACATTTTTGTACATCCGATGACTAAATTCCAGTAGACTGTCCTTCATAGGATTTAGGGAAAGGATATTTCAAGTGGACGTCATTTTTCCTCTCCTCTGGTCCTCCTTATCTAAATAGCCCATCAGTCAGAGAAGCAGGGGGACTAATACGAGGGGTTTAGAGAGGATGCAGCCACACTGAAATGTCCTGAGAGATGTGTTAATATGTGTGTATTTGGTCTCTAGCTTACATCTGTCTGCTTAAAGCTTTATTACTTAAAAATGATTTGAAATGGAGGGAGGGGGCGGGGGATGGGTGTGTGTGCGTGTGGCGGGGGGGGGGGATACATCTCTCTACCGAGTGAGTGACTAATAACTAAAGCCGACAGTGCACGCAAACAGACAGTCGCGCACATGAGTATGCACACACACACACACACACACACACACACACGCGCACACACACACACACATGCGAGCACACACACAAACACATGCACACACAGCAGAGTAAATCCATAAAAAGCTATTGCTACAAGACTGTTAAACATGGAGCAACAGAGGAGTCAAAATGTGACACGTTTTTTTTTTTTCTCTGCCTCTCTCTTGGAGTCGGATAAAACTCAATCACAGTAAACCCTGCAGCTATATCCCACCCCGCTGTCTGTGAGACACACACACACACACACACACATGAATACACACACACACACACACACACACACATGAATACACATACACACAGATACATCATTACACACATGCACACAAGTACACACAGATACACCAAAACACACACACAGCCACACACAGATACATTAACAAACACACACACACACACATGCACATAACCTAATGCACAGTGCAATGCACTATACAGCTTGCACTAAACATCTGCTTGACTGGTGAATGTGCACGGTGCACACTTACACAAACACTCTCACAGCCTCACACACACACACACACACACACACACACACACACACACACACACACACTAGTGCATGGAGATTGTCCCCATGGCACAGATTACCATGGTCAGTGAAACACAAGCCGCGGATGGAAGTGTGTTTGTGTCCCATGTTAACTGGAACAGGCTGAAATGGTCCCAGATTACAGCTAACTCTGAGGTGGACCTGCACTGGGTCTGGCCTGGAGTCGGCCCAGATTTGGCCCAGATCTGGCAGGTGCAGATCTGGCAAAAGCGTCATTGAATAGTAACTAGAGTTACAGTAAATGACAGAGAGAGACGTGTCGTTTTGGAAACTCTCCCTCCACAGTGACCACGGTGGTTGGTCAACAGTATGCAGTACTCCGGCTTTGGATTGGGGCGGAAGTTTCCAAGAGTCCAAGCATGGTTCCCTTTACCTGCAACTGCTCTTTTAGGCCCCCAATGGGGGCACCAGGAAGGGCTATACAAAATGAATTCACTGGTGCGTCAGTGTCAGGAGAGAAAAGTCACTTTGTGTGTGTGTGTGTGTGTGAGAGAGAGAGAGAGGATACAGAAGCCTCAGAGTCAACAGCATCCCTTGTCTTTGTTTTCCAGGAACGACCACACATCTGAGCCAAATTCCAGACGCTCATGCTAATTGACCACATCCATACCGAAGTCTGCCGTCTTCTTAACGCCAGCATTGTGGCCAAGGCCGGCCTTCTGCATCACAGCATCACAGCCTAGAGAGCAGACGCACGTTGCTGGGAGGAGTCTGGCCCAGAGGTGGCCCAGTGCCGGGCTCCTGTCTGGGAGGGGCTTGGGCTTATTATAGCCTGAGCGGAGGGACACAGCCGCACGGAAAGTCACTGCAGATTAAAACAGAACAACGGGAGCATTCTGTCGGCATCTGATAATGTGGAGCGTAGCCTGGGAAAAGCTGAGTGTTTTTTTTGTGACAGCAACACGACTGTTTTCTGTTTTACTTTTTTTTTTGCTTTCCTCCTACTTGTTGTTGTTTTCGTTTTCCTTCGTTGTTTTTCACGTTTTTCCCCTTTCTCTCTCTCCCTTTCTCTCTCCCTCTCTCTCTCTCTCTCTCTCTCGCTCTCTGTCTCTCTGTCTCTCTGTCTCTCTCTCTCTCTCTCTCTCTCGCACACTTTTTTCTGGTGCCCGGGCGCCAAGGCCTCGTCAATCTTTCGCCACCGCGGCTGTCTGAAAAGGTGGATGATTAACGTCTGTCGGCGGCGACCAGCAACTGGAGGTGAGGTCACGGCGTATCGGTGCGTGCGACAATGCCCATTGTTCCCTCCTGCTTCGCAGGAAGTGGGCGCGCGGGACTTCCTGTGACCAGTGCGATTGTTCCAGGTAGGGGCCCAGCGGTCCCGTGGGGCGCCTTCAGTTTCCCTGCCATGTGACACACACATGCATATACACACATAAATATGCATACACACGTTCACACTTGTGTGCAAAAATAACTGTAACAGACATTCACACTTGTGTACAAAAATACACACACAGACATGCCAGGGACTTATTATAGCGGCCACTGCTAAACTGTATCTATGATCAGGCAATGCCTTTCATATCTGCAAGCCTTATTTCATGCCAAAAAAAGACAAATATATATAGACCAACTTGCAAGCACACACACACACACACCAGCTTACAATAGCAGGTTTCTACCAGCATCGGTACAAGAGGATGGAAAAAAATCCAAACAGGAACTTCTTATGGCAAACTAGTCTGCCAGTTAAAGATAAATGCTGTTTTTTATCCAAACTGCTGTCATTTATAGACCATACCCATTCACTCGTTTTCTGTCATTCTCTCTTTCTTCCTCTCCACTTTTTTATTTTGTTTGCCTGACAAAGTCTGAAATGCAATCATTTCTGAGCCATGTTAGGGGGCTCTCAGGGTAAATGGGAAAATAACAACTTAGTTCCGGCCTCTTTGACAAAATACCCATTTTTCCGAGATTTTCAGTCGTAATGGGGACAATTCAAAAGCCTCTTTCTGGCCTTTTGACCGAACGCCGATGCACACAGATACACACACACACACACACACACACACACACACACACACACACACACACACACACACACACACACACAACCACACACACACACACATTCATAACTTGCCTGCGAACGCAGAGGCAGGCTGTTTGACCTGTGATACAGGGTTTTTTGTTGGCAGATTGTAGCTAGCTGGCGCTCAGACATTAACCTGCGTCGCGCCATCTCACTCTCCCACACACACGCACATACAGACACACACACACACACACACACACACACACACACACACACACACACACACACACACACACACACATGCACATACAGACACACACACACACTGGCACGGCAGCAAATGCAGGGGAATCTTCTCAAATAGCCCCTCTCTGTGGCCACTCAGGAGGGAGCCATTATTGCAGCGCTCACCGCAGTCGGCCATGGGGGGCATTGTTTCCGTGGCTGCGCTTTTCTACCCTGCCCAAATTTCCCATTAACCTCTCCAGGCTTGAAACTGTGAGAGCAGAATACACTGCTTTTGTGCTGGAATTGGGCCTCAAAACTCTGTGTGGGTGTGTGAGTGTGTGTGGGTGTTTGTAGTGTGTGTGTGAATGTGTGTGTGTGTGTGGGGGGGGATCTGTGTTTGTGTGTATGTGTCTTGTTTGTATGGATCCCAAAAGGGTGGTTAAATCCTCTTTGACCTCTTTTTTTTGGAGCGAGGCGGTAGATTGCCCATACAGTTCTGTTTAGCATCAGCTTTCTGATCCATTTTACAGTGGACCAGTCCCTCCTGACCTGTGTGTTTGTCTCCACACTCATCCCTCCCCGTAGTGACTAATCTGTAGAAGGGGTTCAAAGAGCCTCTGTAATGTCTGTAATTGCAGATGTAGTGTGATGTCTCACTCCCTCAGCCCACCAAGCAAAGACACACACACACATACACATACACACACACACACACACACACACACACACACACACAGAGAGACATAGCAGCTTCAATGATCACATAAGTGAAACAACAGGCCAAGCCAAGCAAATAAACACCCTTGACATTTAGCACTGGCCTAGAAATAGACCATTCAGAACTGATTCATTTGACACACTCATACACACACACAAACACACACACACACACATATACACATGCGTGCGAGTCTACACACTCACACACACACACACACATGCGTGAAAGCACACACAACACTGCCAACACCAGATGATCAACATCTTATGAAATGACGTTTTTCAGCTATATTTAACAACCCCACTTTAATGCATTCCTGAGCAAATATGTGTTTTGCTGGCTTGATATAACTCTATCAGAAAGGACAGAGGGTTGAGAGAGTGAAAGACACTTCAACTTGAACTACTTTACAGATCCATCAAGGGCAAATAAGTGTGATTCATTTAAGTGCAGGTCTGAACAGAGAAACAGTGTCACTCCTAGGTGTGTTTCCATGCCACGACACTGTGCTACACGCTTGCATCTTCAGAGTGGAATGTGTGTGTGTGTGTATGTGTGTGCGCGTGTGCGTGTGCGTGTGCGTGTGCGTGTGTTTGTGTGTGTGTGAATGAATCTGCCAGTGTTAGGCTACATCCACACCAATATGTTTTAGTTTTTTAAACGCATTAATTGAGCTATGTTTACTACTGTGGTCCATACTACTGCTGTCCACACTACTACTGTCCATACTACTGCTGTCCACACTACTACTGTCCATACTACTGCTGTCCATACTACTACTGTCCATACTACTGCTGTCCACACACTACTACTGTCCATACTACTGCTGTCCATACTACTACTGTCCATACAACTGTTGTCCATACAACTGCTGTCCAGAGTTTCAAAGCCCCTAAAAGAGAGACTTGGAATTGCTGCTGACTCAGTTTAAGTTTGAGAACTCTGGGGTTGCCTTTTAGTGTGGACGGGCAGAAACAGTGACTTGAAACGATGACGTAGACGCCCACATTCACTTCCTGACTGGGTCTTATCAGTCATGACGTAGCTTTCCCTGATTCGTCACGCTCCCATCACATGACCCTTTTCCGGAAGGGTTTTTTCCATTTTCAGATTAGTACGGATGGAGATTATTAAAATGTTCATCTGGACGCTGTTTTAAAATGAAAATATATTAGTGATGAAGTAGCCTTAATGTGTTTGAATGAATGAAACTCGTGGCATTGAGGCCAGACCTACTACCCACAGCGTCCAATTTTAAGCTTGTGTTAAAATAACACATTTCACACGCACACGCACACACACACACACACGCACACACGCACACACGCACACACGCACACACGCACACACGCACACACACACACACACACACACACACACACACACACACACAGCCCTGGTTTGATGGAGTAATGTTGTTTTTCGCAGAGGCTAAGGCCCCTGCTACCTTCAGAAAAGCCCTGTGTAAGGAAGGGGGACCCTACCCTCAGTGTGTGTGCGAAGGAGGTTGGGGGGTGGCAGACGGCCTGAAAGGGTCCTTTGTGTGTGTCTATGTTTTGACAGGAAATAGCTGGCCTTTATGCCCCTGCAGGGAATATGAGGCTGTGATCACCTAATCAAACTGAAACGCGTGGTGGCGGTGTGTGTCTGTGTGTGTGTGTGTGTGTGTGTGTATGTGTGTGTGTGTGTGTGTTGGGGGGCACCTTTACCCCTACACCCCCCCCCCCCCCCTTCCAACCCCACCCTGTTTCAAATACAACACACACAATAGCTCACTTATGTCCCATCTCTCTCCCTTTCTCTCTCCCTCTCTCTCCCTTTCTCGCTCTCTCTCCCTTTCTCTCTTCCTCTCTCCCTCTTTCCTTTTGACCCCCTCCCTGTCTTTCTGTTTGCCCCACATTCATAACTCCAGCCATGGCGACGGCCTGTTGTTTTAGTGACATAGTATATAGGTATGCAGGCTCAGTTTCCCCATCAGGAAACACTGCAGAGGCTTTCCACTATAACTTTACACACACACACACACACACACACACACACACACACACACACACACACACACACACACACACACACACACACACACACACACACACACACACACACACACACACACACACACACACACACACACACATAAATATAGTAATTTCTACACACAGACCAACACAGAAAGTCACTCACAGCCACACACTCTTAGCAAGGCTGAAGATTGTAAGCACACACTCCCACACAGGGTGATCCTTACATACTCTCGCTGAGACACATGCACAAAAACACATTCAGTCTTGAACACTCCGCTTAGGTTGGTGAAGAATTACAGGCACAAGCACACATACACACTCATCTCTATACACACTCACAGACAAACACACACGTCACATGCACAAAAAAACACATTTAGTCTGACACACTCCACTTACAAGTAGGCCCACACACACACACACACACACACACACTCCTCTCTCTCTCATATCCACCCTAGACTGAAAGCAAGACACCTTCTGATCCCTCAACAGGGATTAGCAGCACAGTACTGAGCCAACCAGACCCGTGGATTAACACTGCTGCCAATCCAGACAGGACAGGACAGGGGAGGGGGGGGGGGGGTGGAAGAGAGGTAGACATAAGGAGAGAGAGTGAAAGAAAGAGAGA
Organism: Sprattus sprattus; assembly: GCF_963457725.1. Classification (NCBI taxonomy): domain Eukaryota; kingdom Metazoa; phylum Chordata; class Actinopteri; order Clupeiformes; family Clupeidae; genus Sprattus; species Sprattus sprattus. The sequence goes on from NC_137912.1 coordinate 18,706,091, forward strand.
GTGAGAGATGGAAATAGAGAGAGGAGAAGAGAGAAAGAAAGGAAGAGGGAGAGAGAGATGGATACAAAGAGAGAGGAAGAGGATGAGAGAGGGAGAGAGGGATGACTGTTAAGTAGCTGAATAAGACAGAACACAGAAATAAAGGGAAAATTAGGATAATATAAAGAAGGAAGGAAAGAGAGAGAGAGAGAGAGGAAGTGAGGTGGAGGGGTGGAGGTCTGTAACCGAACAGAACAGAGAGGTAGACATGTACAGAAAAAAGGAGTCAAATGAATGGATGGCAGTATGAGAAAATAAGAGAGAGACAGAGAGAAATTAGTTACTTGCAGGAGAGAGAGAGAGAGAAATGGAGAGATAGATAAAAGATACAATTATTGAACTGTTAAAGTTAAGGAGATGAGAGATAGGGAGAGAGAGAGAAAGGGTAGAAATCTATTAATCTATTATCTATTATATCTATTTAGGGTAGAAATCTGGAGTCAAATGAGCAGATAGATAGATGGTGTGAGAAAATAAGAGAGGGAGGGATGGAAAGAGGTGACTGGCAGGAGATGGAGAGAGAAACACAAAAAAGGCTGAACGGAGAGAGAGAGAAGTGAAAGTAATTGAACCGTTAAAGTTAAGTTCAACTGAGGAGATGAGAGATAGGGAGAGAGAGAGAGAGAGAGAGAGAGAGAGAGAGAGAGAGAGAGAGAGAGAGAGAGAGAGAGAGGTAGATGCATTAAGAAAGCTGGAGTAAAATTAAGGGATTGATGGTAGTAGGGAGGGAGGGAGAGAGGTGACTGGCAGGAGATGGAGAGAGAAACACAAAAACGGCTAAACGGAGAGAGAGAGAGAAAGAGATCCGAAAAGAAGGAGAGCATAAGGACTTGTGAGTGGTGACAGGCCAGCTTCTACTAGTGACAGGAGAGTGGAGTGTGTGACTGCTGAGTTCAGTTAGACAGCACACACAAGGCAGGAGTTTTAAAGCAGAAAGTTTATGGAAAGAGAGAAATGACTCCACTCATAAAGTACCTTCACTATAAAGTACCTTCACTTGTGTGGCATTTTCCACTGATAAAGAAACACATAAAAGAGGCATAAAGAAAGAGAGATATATACACATAATTGGTAAAAAGTTACAGTGGCCTTGTCTTTTTGTCTTCTTTCCAGTCCTCGGTTCATCTGCACAGGAGCACGAGAGAAAAGCAAACTTACCCTGATCTTGCCATGACCTTGTCTTGCCCTTGCCTCCTTTTTTTCCGGACTCTCGCTCTTTACTTCCGTTTCACTGTACACTCCCCTGAAAGTGTGTGTGTGTGTGTGTGTGTGTCTGTGTGTGTGAGCTTCCACTTCCACTAAGCCAGGTCAAAACAACACCTTTCCCCACGCATGCAAGCAGGCCAGGAAAAATGGGGGTGGGGGGCAGGGGTCTCCCATTCACCTGCTTGTAGACTGGTCACAAACTGCAGTCAAGGTCCGCCTCGTCCTCTGACAAAGGGAACAACTCCATACATACCTGGTATTTATATTGCACTGGCCGACAATAGAGCCTCGCAAATGCAAACGCCTCTTTCTAAAGACGCAATGAATGTTCCTGGGGTATTCAGGTAGGGCTACCATGCACCTCAGAGGTCGGGCACGGAGAGAGAGAGAGAGAGAGAGAGAGAGAGAGAGAGGGAGAGGTAGAGAAATTGAGTGGAGAGTGGAGAAAAGAAGGGAGCAGAGGTTATGTGAGAGGGGAAGGAGAAAAGCAGAGGAGTGAGGCAGAATGGAAAAAGGAAAGAATGGCAGATGGACAAGAAAGGGGAGAGGGGGGGGAGGGGGGGGGCGGAGAGTAAGGAGACTTAGAGGCCCCCTTACCGCCTGGGGGCTTTGTGCAATATTAATGTGATGGGTGAGAGACCTCACACTGACACACACACACACACACACACACACACACACACACACACACACACTTACATACCCATACACTCACACATTCACACACTCATACAGCTACACACACAGACACCTACCTACAAATACACAAAGACTCCAATCACAGACCTTACACTATGGGTGGGCCTCCCCTCTCTCTAATGTTTTCCACTGTGTCATATGGTAATGGCCTTGGTTAGACAGCAGCAAATATGTAAATAATCCCCCTTTTTTAAGTCTGGCTAAAAGTGAAGCACACACTCTAAACTTGAACTTTCAGCACTTGTGTCTATATATAAGGCCTTTCTGCCTACTACCTTGATGAACATGCATGTACACCACACACACACACACATGCATGCACACACATGCATGCACACACACACATACACACACACACACACACACACACACACACACACACACACACACACACACACACACACACACACACACACACACACACACATGTTCATTACTGTAAGATGCAAATCTCCCATCAAACCACACTCGACAACTCTGGGAGGCCTCACAGCATGCTGTGTGTGGCCAACTTGTGTGTCTGTGTGTGTGTGTGTGTGTTGGGGGGTGACGACCCCTGCATCCTGCGTCTGTATTCAGACTCTAACCTCCCTGCTCTCATAAAAAATGGCTTCCCAACGGGGGATGAAGAGATCCTAGCGTGAGAGGTGAGCGAGCAGATGAGGACCACAGCTTGCAGAATGCCAGATCACTCTTCAACAAAGTACCGCAGAGAACCTGCTTGCGTTACCTCTCACTAGAACCGAGGTCGCCCACGCGGAGATCAGTGCATAATTGGCACAGCAAAACGGCATCAAACTATTCTTCCCCCTGTGTTTTTTGCACCCTTAGCACACACAAACACACACACACACACACACACACACACACACACACATACACACACACTCACACACACATAGACACCTGTGGCGTCTGGCTTCCCAAACCTCCATGCTGTGCCTCGGTGGCGTTCGCCATCACTCAGCATGGTTCCTCCATTCCATTTTAACAGGTGCACAGGGACAGGTCACTATAATTGAGTGAGAACAGCGTGCTTTTCTTTTTCAGCGCCCCGGATCGTACCTAACAGCTCGTAAAGAAGTGTTAAAAGATGACGCTTTTCTACACTATCTCTTTTTTTTCCTTCCCTTCTCTTCTGCGTCTCTCAGCTGAAAGGTTGTGGGCACAGGGCTCCTTTCATTTCTTCAGCCCCCCCCCCCCCCCCCCCCCCCCCATCCTCCCATCCCCCGTTCTGATTGTCAATAATGGTCGCGTCAAGCCTTGTGAAGTGTGCCTTTATCGTGGCACTGTCAAAATAATAAACACGCTTAGATTAGCACCACGCCTGGACCACTCATTAACTCAACAGCGTGAAGAGACACAGAGAGAGAGAGAGAGTGAGAGAGAAAAAGAAGGAGAAGGAGGAGGAATGAGAGGGGGATGATGGTTAGATGTAGAGGAAGATGACAAATAAGAAAAACTGAAAGAAAAGAGGCATAAAGCAAAAGAAAGGAACAGATGAAAGAAGGAAACAGGGAAGGGATGGAGAGGGAAAGAGGGTGATGATTTAGTGGATAGAAAGAGAGTGACTCTGCGTCAGGCTCTCCTAGTGGTAGAGTAGGAGCCGCTGGCTGGGATGCCCACTGGCATGGGGGGGGGGGGGGGGGGGGGGGCTGTGTGTCGGCTGGTTGGCTGGTGTTACCACGGCGATCTGGGTGGCTGGGCTGGCAGTGCTGGGGCAATATGAGTCACCCCCAGCACCAGCCACCTGCAGGGAGGAGTGTGTGTGTATGTGTGTGAATGTGTGTGTGTGTTTGTGTGTGTGTGTGTGTATGTGTGTGTGTGTGTATATGTGTGTGTGAAGTTTTATATAGATTTGACTGAGCATGGATTTATGCTTGTGTTATCATTTGTGTGGGTACATGTAACAGTTTGCACAATGTGTGTGTGTGTGTGTGTGTGTGTGTGTGTGTGTGTGTGTGTGTGTGTGTGTGCGTGCCAGGGCTGTACCTCACCCCCCACCCCAGAGAAGATTACTCACCATTAACAGAATCGGTCTTCTGTGCTCATACGCCTTTTACTTCAGACAGGAAATGTATTTTTTTTTACATGTTTTTACATTTTTTATTTACCCACACTTAATTTCATTTTATACAAAACTAGATTTAGATCCTTATTTGTTTTAATATATCTTTGATTATCTACACACACAAACATATGCAAGCACAGGCAGACACAAACACCCAATCATGACCTGCTCATCTGTTAGTAATTGGGCAATGCACAGGGTGAGTGGTGGTTGAGTGTGTGTGAGTGTGGGGAGGGGGGGGGGGGGGGTGGGGTGGGTGTGTTTGGGGTCAGAATTAGAGACTTCTGCTCTTGTCTGTGTTTCACACACACACACACGCACGCACACTCACACGCACACGCACACACACACACGCAAGCAGAACCACACACACACACGCATGCACTCTGACGCACACACACACACACGCAAGCAGCCACACACACACACACACACATGCACAGGGCTCATTATTACCAATCCTGACATCACACACACACGCTTTCAGTGTGACGGTATGACACACCGACAGATCAGACCTCACAAGTGCCTCCCTCATAATCAACTACAAGTTAAAAGGTCCTGGGAACACAATGGGCAACCGAAGCTTACTTGACGCCTTAGCTACATTTGGGAGCATCCTCCAAAAATCATGCAAATATTGGTTTCAGAGATTTGCTTATATGCCCATATTCCGAAATGACACTGCACTCAGAAATATGACTTGTGCTTATCTGATTTGAACACAGCTCTGTGTGATGTTATAATTTTGTTTTTAATGAAGACTGTAATCCAGGATCACGTAAATTGAAGGAAATGCTAAAGTGACTTCTATATTTTGGTTCTGATATCGCTAACCTCTCACCCAGAAGAATAGGGATGACAGTCACAAAAAGGGGGGAGGACCGACTAACTGGCAGTTGTTAAATTGGATGCGGGGAAATTAACAGTATATGTAGGCCTATTTTTATAAATCTCTCCGGCATATGTTGAATGTGAAATGAAGCACAATGGAAGAGTCTGCTCTGACAACGGGAGCGTTGGATTGGAATGTGATTGATGCGCCATCCCTTCTCCTCAACCCCCACCCCGATAGGAGGGAGCCGGGATGGAGAGAAGGGGCTAAGAGGGGCGAGCGCCTTCTTTTAAGCCCGCGGACGGTGGAGCTGTTAAAACAGACTAAAGACAGATAACACGTGTGAGGAGAGGATAAGACAGATCTAAACGTCACCGCAGCGACTGACACCCAATGTTCGCGAAGGGCTCACAAGGATAGGAGGGGGGAGGGGAAGGGGGGAAGCGGCAGGTCTGTCTGTCAGCCCCTCGTGCACAGTGGGCCACCGCTGCACTTAAGCGCGCTCTGTTATTTAAACATTTAATGCAACAGTGGAGAGGAGAGCGAGAAGAGGAGGCATAAGATGATGGCTTGTGATTAAATGATTTCATCTCTGTATTAGCGGATTAAGACGTCCATGAAAACAGATTAGTTCTACATCCATTTTCACTGTGATTGGCAGAGATCCAAAGCTCGGAGATGGCGGGCGCAGGGGGAAGGATAAAAGAACGAGGCCTTGTGTGTGATTATGAAAGCCGGATAAAACGGTGGAAGAGTTATCTACCAGCGCCACCTGGTGGTAGTAAAAACAAAACATCTACAGAGTGCAGAACACAGCCGTGCGCGTCTTATCATGACAGCTCCAACTGAATTAAATGTCCACTTCGCACACAACTTGCTCTTACTTTTAAAAGTCACAACTGTATTAATTTAGGAAAACGAATGCAAAATTATTTCATCACATGCATGATGACGATGCCCGGTCTGACAAACATCACAGGACTGGCGGCATGGCCTACGGTTCAGGGTGACGGAGTAAGCGCAGTTATCTGCAAATTATCTGCACTGTTCTTTTCATATCGCCCCTCTCAAAGATCCAGCCTTTTGCTCCGCAGCAGGGTCGGAATGACTCGTTGCTCGGGTTGTTTTGCTTCCTTACTGTGGCAGGTTTAATTAAGACAACGAGCCCCAGCGCTCGGAGATCATCCGAGGTCTGATGCCGTCTGAAGTCGCAAAACTCAGCCGGCCAGAGGGGTCAGATGACCGGGCGATAAAGAAAAGACAAATAGAAGACAAACGGCAAGGCCACGACATTAGTAAGCAAAGCTGCGGAACCAAAAAAATAAAAAAGAATAAAAGAAGGAAGAAGAAATAACACGCGGCACAAAGTGGCTGCGAGTTCATTAATTAGACTTTCAAATTGGACAAACGGGAGATGACAGCGCGGCGCTTGTCAAATCAGATCATGACCCGCCGGAGCGGAGCGAGGAGGAGGGGAGTTTGCCCAGTCCCTGCGAGCCAAACAGCGGCATGGGGAGGAGGAAGGGGGGCCTTCACACACAAACACACACACATAGATGCAGCTTCCAAACCATGGCACCGCTCCCCCCTCCCTCCTTCCTCTGCTTCCTCTTCTTTCTCTCTCCCTCCTCCCTACTTCTTCATCTCCTCCGATTTCGCCCGACCCTCCTTGTCTGTCAGCCAGGCCATGTCACTCTACCCGCAAATGAGAAGTGACAATTAAAACATCATCTGCAGGCTGCCTCACCAGAACACTGTCCAGCCAGCTTTCCTTCCCCCATTCCCTCGCCCAGAGAGAGGAAGAAGGGAATCGAGAGAGAGAGACAAAAAGAGAGGGGGAGAGAGAGAAAGAGAGAGATGGGGAGGTTAAGGAGAGGGTAAGATAAGTTCCCCGGGCTCTGCTAACTGCCAGCACTACATGGGGCTGTTTTGCGCAGTACTGGAGATGCTATGGTGCTCCTGGGCGCCACACCACAGGGTAAGACATTAAGACTGCAGTTCTCCGGAGCAGTTTGCTAATCCTCCAGACGGAGACTGAGCCAGAGACATGTGCGGCAAGGGTGCTCGCTCCCTCTCTAGGCTGGGTTTGACTCTATGCTGGTGGGGGAAAGGCTGGCAGCCTCCTGGTCCTTGGAAGAGAGAGGGAGCTGGGAGGTCCAGCCGCCCTGTGTCCCGAATGGAGCTCATCATTACGGGAGGACAGCCAGGGAGACAGGAGCTCACCACTGGGACCTGAGGGAGCAGGGGCTGAGTTTTACTTCCCCTTGACTACGACACACATATACACATGCACGCACCATGCACACACTCAAGTAGACACACACACACACATTCATTGAAAAACACACTCACTCACTCACATCAAAGGTCTGAAAAAAAACCTCAAGTGAAAGTCAAATAGGGGTCATCAATGCACTTTTAACAAGGTGGAGACTGCCAGAGCAATATAAGCTACTCATTCCTACCCCAGGTAACAGTAAGAAAGCCAGTGTGTTATGGCATCTATAGGCTTCATACATGCATGGTGAGGGCTTTGCATCGGTGTGGTACATCCTTCCCTTACATTTACATTACATGGCTCCTCTTTACCACTCTCTCTTTGCCATCTCTGTGTTTTGTTTGTTCTGATAAATTAGTTCATATCAGCAAAACAGAACTACATTGTGTGTGTGTGTGTGTGTGAGTGTGTGTGTGTTTTATTGAAATTGCTGGATGCCACAACTGTAGCGGGAGACATATGCAAATTAATAAATTATGGTTAATTAAAATGGAGTATGTATTTAATGATTCTGTGTGTATGTGTGTGTGCATGTGTGTGTGTGTGTCTTTGGGAGGATGCCCATGGGTGCGGTTGGAGCCAGGAGGAATTGCGCCACCCGGTGGGACGTGGTGGTGTTAGCCCGAGAGTGACACGCTAACGGCTTTCCGCTAAACGACTCCGCACATCGCCGCACTCCTACTGCGCCACTTCTCACTCCTCCGTTCTGTCTCTCTTCTACGGGCTGCAGAGCACTTCACACTTACACACATTTCACACTACTCAGCAGGAGAGAACGACAGAAAGAGAGAGAGAGAGAGAGAGAGAGAGAGAGAGAGAGAGAGAGAGAGAGAGCGGGAGGGAGAGGGTGTGAGAGAGCCAAGGCAAGAAAAAATAACTATCAGAAACCTTTAAGTGGATAAAACACTGTAGATATTTATCTATTAGTAGCCACCCCACACCCCCACCCCTCCCTACACACACACACACATAGACAAAAACACACACACACTCACAAACACACTCACATGCCTTGTGTGGGCAGTTTTCTTCACAGACGTCAATCTCTCCAGAATTAGAGACACAGTTGAGTACTTGATACACGTTTATTATTTGGATTAGGGTGACAAATGCTTAATCCAACACATCCAACGCTTCACATAAATAACTTCATATCACACCTATATAAATATAGAGCTCTATGGAAAACACAATTTATGCATCACCCGCAGATCACAGATATGTGTCTGTCAAGGCAACAGGGGTCTATACAAATCAAAGCTACAAGAAAACAATTTGAAAATACACCATCTACTCTTGCATATTTAAACAGTCGAAGTACACAAGCAGTTAGTATTGCTATTAATATTGGTGGAGACCTATAGGAATGTATTTGTTAACAATTTAACTACAAATGTGTGCCGACTTATTTTTTCTATATGTTGTCAGTGGTTGTGACACCCTTGTTTCTGCTGTAGCAGAATCTACCGTCTTATCCATAGCATTAGAATATAGGAAGGCTATAATTTAACCCTCCTATTATGTTTGGGGACAATTTGACCCCATTCAATGTTTAACGTCTCTAAATAAATGACAAAAATGTTTTGGCTTCATATTTAATGGCTTTTCCTAATTCAATGGGGACAACTGGGTAAACACAAATGTACATGATTAAAGGTTTTCAATGTCCTGTACACATGCTGTACGCATAGGTGTTCTTTGGGGTCAATTTGAACCCACGCTGTTTTATTTTATAGAATATATAAGAAACTCATTGTTACTAATCCTTATAACAGAAATAGTTTTTTATTCCAAATGTTAAAGATAACAACAATATGTACTTAGAAATAATATGAAGCAGTAAAACACCAGAAGGATATCTCGTTCCAATTTTAGGTCAATCAGTGAGAATTTATGGTGATCTGCATACTTCTCCATAGTCGCGTAACATGTATTCTGGATGTATAATGGAGGTGGGTGGGGGTAGTGTTTTATTTAAAGGGCTATTTAGGTAGTCAACAAACTAACGTAAAGTACCTGACACATAAACTTGGATTTTTATTATAATAATGTTTTGGAATTTTTAAATTGCTGGGGTCAAATTGGCCGCAAGGATAAAAGATGTTAGTACATTTGAAGGTAATAGGAGGGTTAAACGTCCCTTTGCACACACACACACACAAACACACACACACACAAACAAAAATATATCATATACTGTATTTACTCACACTTAGGGCACTGTCAAAGAAAAAGTGCACAACTGAGAAAATGTTGCGTCAAGAATCATGATGTACTTCCAAGTATGCCTTACTCAATGCACTATTGTCTGATTTAATGTGCCTATTATAGTCAGTCAAGGCTTTTCTGGCCATTATGTAGGTAAGACCAGAGGAGAGAAACATGAAAGAGAGATGGGGAACAGGAGCAGGGGACGTAATCTTGTGTCAAACTGGACCCTGGGTGTGTCTGTAGGCCCTAAGACCCCATACTTAGTAAATAACAAAGGCCCTGCTGCAGTAGAAGGCCCCCAATGTTTTAACCTCCGCCTAGGAGGTTCTGTTTTTATTGGTGATTGTTGGTTTGTTTGGCTGTCTCTCTGTCAGCACGTGTACGCAAAACACTACCTGGACGATTTTTGATTTTCAGCCAAGGAAGAACCTATTAAATTGTGGACCCGGATCAAGAGGCAGACCCAGGATTTAAAATTTTAATAATTTTTTTCACTTTCTTGAACATTACGAGATAAGGCATTTGGCCTTGGAGGAGACATATGCTCTGCAAGTGTTTTTCTAGAGTTAAACCTGCCTTCAGACAGAAGCCAACTCTGGAACAGATTCAACCATACTCTGCACCAGAGAGGCGTCTATCCGCTATCGTTTAACAGTCCTGAGAACTCACTTCTATCTTTAGTGCTTTGAAAAGTGCTGTTAGCGCATTAGCATATTGCTAGTGTTCATACTGCTGTGCACAGGGTGTGCAGGAGAAAAAGTGCAATTCTACTCTGGCTGGTTCTTCATTTAGGCACAATGCCGGTTTCCTTTCAACAAGCTGACAAGAATAGGACATCATGTGCTTTAATAGCTACTTCATGCATTTGCCTGGTTTTGTAGTCTCAGGCAAGTGCAATGGATAACACAAATAAAACAACAAATTCATTCAAATCTGTGCTTCTCTTTTCTTCCATGTACTATGTCTAAAAAAACAAACACTGCTTCCCTAACTTGTCATACCAGGCGTCTATGTGAAAGAAATGGTATGTTTTATAATAAAAGGTATATGGTTGATGTTATAACTGTACAGTATAGTCAGGGTGCGATTTGCCGGGGGGGATGGGGGGATTTACCCCCCCTCTGGTTTTTACATCCCCATCTCAGCTGGATGAATTTCATACATGGGGGGGATAACCCTCAATTATTAAAAAAAACTATGAAAAAACAGACAGGTTGTGACAGCGTTTTCTAACACTTGCTTACATCGCTGGCACTAACGTTCACCTTACCCGAACTGTCGGCATTCATATTTGTTCACTGAATTAGCGAGTTCTGACCAAAACAGTTGCATTTCAGTTTCAAAGTTTCAGTTTCGGTTTCAGTATTTCAACGTGAATGAGAAGGAGCACAAGAACTGAGCGTCTAGCAGCGATTATCATATCATGATAGACATATATGATGCATGTATATGAAGAGAATTAGGCCTATGTATTGCTTGTTTTTTTTCATGATGAAAAAAAAAAACATCCCCCCCTCTGGTTTTTGGACAAATTGCACCCTGAGTATAGTATAGTGTATACAAGAGCATATTAGGTGCACTCAGTACTGTACAGAAGGGCTAATACTCACTTCACTAGCACACTTGACAACTATCATGACATGAACACAATCAATCATGTGGTGCCTTATTTGTTCTTTGGGGTTTTGAATTGCTGTGCAAATCTAGTACTCTGCTGTTCTTTCTGCAGGTTACATCTATATTTGTATTTGTCTCCATTAAGGTATGCTCTCTTGAAGTTTCTGATTCATTTCTATTTGGTCCTGTGCTGGTGTATACGAGCCTGATCTTGTGATCATTAGCTGGGAATGATGCATGTGTTAACAGAACCAAAGTGATCTATCAATGTATAAGCTGCTTATAATACACATCAATGGCGACTATTTCTGAGGAATTTCGCAAAACACTTACTTGGTACTCCACAGTGGAGAAGCTTTAGGTAGCTCACAAGAAGGCAAAGGGAAACACAACACATGCTGTTTCAGGAGGACAACTCAGGGATGTTCAGCCCCAGTCTCCCTGGTTCCCCAGAACGATACTAGTTCCCAATGGGAGTTTAACACAATAACAATCTCAGGGACAGAGAGAGAGAGAGTAAGAGAAAGAGAAAGAGAGAGCGAGAGAGAGAGAGAGAGAGAGAGAGAGAGAGAGAGTATATTTGGGTTTGTGTGTGTGAGTTTGTGTATATGTGCGAGTGTGTGTGTGTGTGTGTGTGTGTGTGTGTGTGTGTGTGTGTGTGTGTGTGTGTGTGTGTGTGTTTGTGTGTGTGTGTGTGTGTGTATGTCTGTGTGAGGGAGTTTGTGTGTCTGTGTGTGTGTGAGTGAGTTTGTGTGTGTGTGTGTGTGTGTGTATGTGTGTGTGTGTGTGTGTGTGTGTGTGTTCGTGTTTGTGTCTATGTTTGTGCATGTGCACATGTGGATCTTAGCAGATACACTTGTCTGTGTAACTGTGACTGCTTCTTGGTTCCTTAACTGTGAGGTCCACCTCTTCCATCTTCAGAAACCCCAGGCTACACATGGAAGCTCCATTCACTCAGCGTGCGTCCATACTGCAACCAACAAGAGCAGAGTGGAGAGGTCATCAAAAGGTCAATACCAGTTCACAGAGAACACACAAGAACACACACACAAGAAATGTAACTCTTGGGCTAGGCCTCTAATCTTTAGTCCTGAATGTGACAGTCAACAAGAACACACACACACACACACACACACACACACATATACACACAGTTTGAGCACTACAACAGACACACACACTCACACACACAATCAGCAAACAAACAAAACAGAACCTAAATCTGTGCGGAGCGCATCAATAAACTCAGCCGATGTGACAAACGAAGGCAGAGGGCTCCCACTCTGCGACAGCCGTGGCTGCAAATCCAATTATTTGCGTCTCATGTTGCAAATTTGTTCTAATGGTCCGGACGTGGAGCAAATACGCATCGGCCCAAGGAAACAAAAGGATGCGTTTTCTAATTAACATGAAAGGAAGAGAGGGGGGGTGGGGGACGGAGGGATGTATTCGCAAAGCCATCTTCCATTCCTCTCTGCTCCTCTCCCTTCTTTCTCCGCCTTAGACATGACTGCTTTTCTTGAGTTGTTTTTCTTTCCTGTTGCTTTCTTGTTTGTGATGTCTTTCGCATGGTGTGAGTCTGCTATTTTCTTGGCATCTTACTCACAAATGAAATGTCAACAGATGTAATAACATCGCCTCACACACTTTTAGAATAATTCCAACCTCCTCCTCCCCCTCTCGTTTTCTCTCTAATTCCTTGTTTTTTTTCCTTCTTTCTCTTTTTTCAAGGAAAGAAAACACATTTTGTTGATTTCATAGTTCATTAGGCTTTTGTCGCTTCTCTCAGCACCACCAACTCCCCCACACATATTCTACTCTCTTTATCTGTCCTTCTATGGGCTCGTCTTCAGAATGCAAACAAAAGACACCGCTAAAGTAATTCGCTTTGTGTGATTATGGCCTTGGTCTAACGAGAGCTTACAGGACCCTTGCCAATGTCTGCGCTGCGTGGCACTACCTTCTACTCTATCCTACACAACACACACACACAAACACACACACACACATACAGTATATATATACTGCCACAGACACACATACACACACAAAGATCCACACAATACATAAAGACATATACTCATACACAAACAAACAACACACAAACACACACACACACACACACACACACACACACACACACACACACACACACACACACACACACACACACACACACAGACACATAGTATACTTCCACAGATACACACTCACATAAACACAGACGCACTCAATAAATACAGACATCTACTCTCACACACTCAGAGAGACACACACAATGCACACACAGGCACACAGACTTCCCCTCCTTTTCTCTCATCCCTGAGCTGTTCTCATGCCTGCCTGAACTCAGTGCTGATGACTGCTGGCCAGGAGAGTAGATGCTGTGACTACTGAGACCAGTAAGAGTATGAAGGAGATAGTGTATATTATAGTGTGGTTGGACAGAAACTCTGATTCCACTAAAGAACTTAGAATACCCTGGATGTTCTTTGATTCTACTGGGTGGTAAAAAATAAAGGTGTTGCTGCCAAGGACTACATCCTGCCCCTGCCTCAAACAGCAGGTGGGACTCAAGAGAGGTATCCATGGACACAGACAACTCTTTACTTACACCTCTTGGTTTCTTATGAAACTTCACATCACAACATAAAAGCATCTGACTTATACAATGCAACAGATTGTGGCTATCAAATAAGTGTTGTTACTGTGTTAACTGCATCATTCTTGTGGGAACCCTTGAGGTCTTTGATCAGTAATGCTAACTATGTTTAGCTTCTGCTCACCTTGTGAAGTTGGTGACACATTAACCAAGTGACCTGCCTTTTTGCTGTTAGCAGAGAACTAACAACAGGCCTATTTTATAGATATAATGTGTCTATACGACATACCCATGCATTTATTGAACAGAATAAAATGGAGAGTCTCTCAAGCAGTTATTTAATTACCTTGGGCATTATTTTGATGATTTTTCTAAAACCCCATTCATTCTCTCATAGGGATTATTTGTTTAAAACAGAACTCGCAAAAATGCTATCCCACCACATCCTAACCCACCGTGTGTGTGTGTGTGTGTGTGTGTGTGTGTGTGTGTGTGTGTGTGTGTGTGTGTGTGTGTGTGTGTGTGTGCGCTCATGCAGCCACATGTTCTCACCTGTATGTCTGTCAGCTCCTTCATTAGCCTGGAGGCCAGGGAGTTCTCCTGTTGACAAGGGATCTGCAAGTTCTGAAACACCAGCCGACCAGAACAATTACAACACCCACCCACTAATGACCTACCATACCAATCAATCACTGGTGATTGGCCATTAATGTTCAATTACTCCCTTTGTCCAAAAATCATTACAGACCACTAACATCACTTGCTACTAGCATGAAAATTAGTCATTAAGGAGATTACTGCAATGATATCCTAATTTGATACATGGTAATTGATGTGAATTAAAAACATAATGATGCAATCCGTCTCGGTAATGTTTAATGATTAAATAAGAATATTGACCATGAATGACCACAGACAACAATTAGACAAGTACAAAAATTTGAATACTTAAAAGAGTCCACTATGACTTAATGACTGTGCACATGTATTTAAAAAAAAGAAAGAAGTAAGTGTCTGTACTAAACACAAAGTATTTCAGACAATAGATGTATTGGGATGATAACTGTAACCCCAAATGTTATAGCAAATGCAATTGGATGATTGGTATAGACATGAGTATAGACATATCTATAGACATAATGTATTACCTTATGCAATGGGATAATGTGTGTAATGTAAAAACACACAGGAATGGGACAGCAGTATTTGCATAAAGACTCACCTCTCCCTGGTACAGAACCCTTCCAACCGGACTGACCACACAGGCGGTACCAGAACCGAACATTTCCTTGACCCGGTTCTCCTTCAGTCCATGCCGCAGGTCCGACATGGTCAGGTAGCGCTCACACACCTTAAACTCTCTCTGAGAGGTCGTGCAGAGATTGTTACAGAGGATAGTGTTAACCCACACTATGTCAGAGTATGAACCCCTTCTTTCATTTAAAAGAGGGGATACAGAACCTACTCCAAAGCATTGCTTTACATTTTTTTTCTTTAACACAATGTGTACTTGTTTAAGGGAAGCATAGCCGCAGTGGCATAGGCATTGGTCACTGCTGAAGGCCGAACAAGGATTGTATTGCCAGTAAAACTTAACATAACTTAATTTAACAGCTTAACATAATCACTTGGCTAAGGCACTGGGTGTGTCAAGTGTTCAAAAATAGACTTCGGACAGAGTAGCCAAATCATTAACTGACCCATTTGTCCTGAAATAAAGCTGCCAATATGATCACTACTAACAAACAAACACATGCACGCACGCACGCACACACCCACACACACATAGGCTAAACACATGTGTCCATGTGTTTTAGTCCCTCCCTACGAACATATACACACAAAACCTTCCCATATGCTTTCCTTATACTTCCCCAAAATACACAGTGTTACACTCAGTATGTACATGAACAGCTTGTCTATTCACAGTATGGATGAGACATTCAATCTACATAAAATAAAATGCATCTAGAGTTCTCATCCAACTCAGACAAGAAGCTCCCTAATTATGGTAAAAAAAAGGTCTCTGTGTGGTCTCTATGACGATGCCCAAATGCAAAGCGTACCCATTTCAGTGCCAGCTCCAGGATACTCTGTCGAGTGATGCCCGGCAAGATGATGCCGTCCAGGGGGGGTGTTGCCAGCTCCTCCTCTGAGGTAAACAGATACACAAACAAGCAAAATGACCATCTGCTTCTCCTGATATCAGGGAGGTGCACAGGAGTGGGCTAAGGTTGCTCGGGCAACTGCCCGTTTGCCCTCCTCGACTGAAGTTGCCCTTCCAAAGGAAATATATCTTTTTTTTTTTTTAAAGTATTATGGCTGCAGAACTTCATGTAGGCCTAGATAAAATAATCGCGAGAAGTGTCCAGGGGAAGGGGGCGTGGCTGCGGCGGTTAGTGAGAGCTTCAAGTGATATAGGCAAAATATTCGTCCAGGGGTCGGGGGCGTGGCGGTGTTGGTTAGTGAGAGTGTGAGAGTGTTGCCCCTTTTTTCCAGGGCAGAGCAAAGGCCCTTCAAAATTCCTGTGCACGTCCCTGCCTGATATACAAACAACCTGCGGAGACCTGAGCAGTGCAGTCAGGTTGGTCTGACTTCTGAGGTCAGTTACGATATTTCTCCACTAGAGGTCACTATTATTTCTAAATCCCAAACATTTTACATAACAAGGGCATTTCCCAATACACAGCATCAATGTGGACTCTCAGTCATGCAAAGCCAACCTAATATGTTCAGCTTGTGTAGGTTAAGAATATGAAGTTATAATAAATTATAACAAAGTTCCACTGACCTCCTTTCTCATTTGTCCAGTAGAGGAAGAGGTTCATGGTGCCCACTTCAGTGATCTGATGGTCATCCCCATACAACCAGAGGACCTGCTGACACCCAGAATCAACCGCCTCATACTGAGCAAAGATGGAGGCTCCATAGTTCCTGCGTGGGATTGGACACAAGCATAACCAATCAAAAATGTTCTAGACCAGAGAGGCTCTCTAGAAAACAGGATATACTAAATGTTCTAAACTATTCTGGCCTATAGTAACGTACCTATCATGATCCTGAGAGAACAGTACAAACATAGTTTGGCCTCAAGTGAAACCGCGGATGTAAGTAATGTCTTTCACTGCTTTCCCTGTTTGCATTTTCAAAGGCTTAGCACCCAATCTTTGTGAACGGTGACAGGGGTACGAGATCAAAAACATCTTTCAGAAAAATGCAAACAGCACAAAAGAAGACTTTGAGACTAAGGGTTCTGGCAAGGTGAAGGCTACAGGATTGGTATTAGAAGCACAATGAGGAGTTCACAACAAATCAACACATCCTGTCCGGAATTGGTTTGTGTGGACATGACGAGGGTGAGACCATGAAAAGAATGAATACCTTCATCTGAAATGCCATGACCCAACACA
>NC_137912.1:18728058-18760558 GCF_963457725.1 Sprattus sprattus
CTTGCGCTTGGCGCCGTCCTACTTGCGTTTCTGATCGGCAAGATAGGGCCCCATGTGTGCAAAGCTAAGATGTGTTCTCATGTTTTAGAGTTTGGTAGTTTCATTTCAAGATAGTAATTGGACTGCCATGTGCTTTGTTTCCCATATGCATTTAGCCAGCAGCTTCTATTCATTAGCCTTACCCTAGGTTCAGAAGTTGTATTGGTATAGAGTATCATATCTTTCTTGCCCTTACAGGAACCTAGTCGTATCCCCTTCTATATTCACCTTTACTGTCATAAATTTAAACTCAGATGAGAGTCTGATTATAAAAGTGGCACAGATTCAATGACATTTACATTGGTCATGCGAGTATGACATTCACTTTCACTGCAATGTTAACCACTTCCACCTTCTTATTGACTGAATATAGCAACTACATGTAAACATTAGAAAGGTGACTTCAGGCAAACAGCCAACGAGAGAGCTATGTTGGGATGGGTAGAAACACATCAACGTCCAACCCATCGACTTATTCTTCCAAAGTGCAGTCATTCACCAGCAAGATTAACCCTGCTTCTGGATTACTCGTAATCCCAGATTACTGAGGGAACGTGACCACCATGGGAGCAAAGAGCATTGTCTGTTTCGTTCGAGAAACTAACATGGAGCCACATAGTAACACACACACACACACACACTCAAAAACACACACACATATGCATACAGACATTCACCCAACCCCCCCACCCACACACACACACACACACTGCAGAATGTCCATCCCATCCCCAGTGTCCACTCACATTTATTTTAATTTAGCTACCGAACCATACATTTACCTTTTACCCAGTCGCAAAGCCTCTATTGATACAAGACACCACTCATACTGGCTATTCTCAATCAGTCTCCTCATCTGTCACTAGGTGTTTCCTTACATCAAAGAATTGTTCAAATTCTGAGACACAGGGTATGTTTCCTGAGACAATTGTCCACCATAATGCCCATGCATCATTAATATATCCACCTGTGCAGGACAAGAGGACAAACCAACAGAGACTCCAACACTGGCGGTGACATTTCACTGTCTTACTTCTAAACCACATCTCAGTGTGCTGGAGTATTCCACTGTGATGTAGAGAGCCAGCAAGATAGAGAATCGTTCAAACCCATTCCCAACCATTCAGCGCAATTCCAAAAGTATTTCAGAAAAGCAAAAACAGTGCGTGTGTGTATGCTGTGAGGGGAAGACAAGGATACGGTACAGTTATAGTAGAGTGTATATGAGCATGAAGGCGCGAGTAAAAAGGAGGGTGTGAGAGATGAAGGAGAGGCCGCCATCTTGATTTTAACATCTACCACACCATCACAAATCTCCAGTGTGACACGGTGATGTTCGTGCCTGGTATGTCACCTCACCTGGCGACCTGAGAGAGGCATGTGATTAGCTGACTATAAATACTACATCCACTTGCACAACAGCCTATAATCCCAACACCACTCCAAGTGCTGGGAACACTAATGCTGTGAGTGTGATGACTATACAGAACTAGAACGTCTACTAGAACGGGCTTCTTTATCTGTCCCTTCTACTATTTAACAGTACTGTTGTTAGAAAAACTCTTGTTGACCATTATATATTTTGCAAATGTAAAGAAGAACTGACATTAATGCCAGGACCAATTTTTCTTCAAAATTCAATTTTTACTCATCATTTTGTTGACAAGGAGATAATATGACCCTACCCCCCCCCCCCCCCCAGTTCAGATCAGTTTACCTGTTCCTAGCTCAGAAGACCTGATACCCGAACTGACCTTAACACACACACACAGCACCTGGCAGGCTTTTCTCTAGGGGGTTGGTACTATCAAAACAGCCATGCAACCTATCAGCAGTATAAGATGACTATTTGTGGAACACAAGCACACAATAAATGGTTTTCAGAAAGCTATGGCACTAGAAGTTTATATGGATAACTCATCTGGATTTTATCATTAAATAGTTGTATAAATGCCTGCATTTGAAGGTGTGTATGTGTTCTGGTGTGCGCTGTGTGGACGTGTGTGTGTGTGTGTGTCCCTTAACCATTTGCCAGTATGTGTAATAAATAGTGTCTAACTGCTGCTTCTGTGTGCCTCCACACACACACTCTCTCTCTAACACACACAAACACACACACACACACAAACACACACACACACACACACACACACACACACACACAAACAGCACTACTGGTACTCCTCATCAGCACCTGTGCTAAGCGGAAGCGAGGACAGGCGAGTAGAAGGAGAGGGAGCATGCCTGGAGCCTCAAGCCTGATTGACAGAGATTAGCATGATCTCTCACACTGGATCTCCAAGTACAGTCAACGCAGGACCTTCTGGACAAGCCAGAGGCCCACTCCTGACTCAGAGCCTTTGCCCCCCATAACCGCCAGAAGAAGGGGGGGGGGGCCTTGGGTGCGTGCATAAGATTGAGAGGGGGCAACCTTCAGCAAGAAACGAAGGGCGAGGCATGGATTATTTTTTACAAAATGTCATCCTAGTAAACTTCACAACAACCAATCTTCAGCCAAGTTGTGCATGGATGCTACTGCATGATTCTGAGCAGATGTTTTGTATTTGAAGAACTATGGGCAAACATATGCTATGGATTTGAATTGATTCTGCATTGTCGTGACTTTTTCAGTCAGGATTATAATTTTTGTTATTCTAGCAATCAAGAGAATTTCCAAAATGCTGCCACTGGTACCACAGCAAAAGGCAAGTGATGCAGCCCATCCAAAACACACACGTAGCTTAGCAGGAAGGTTAGCACTGTGACTGTTGTTAACAGTTTATTCTTTTAGATAGCTTGCATTTGTGCCACTACTGACTATAGTCAATCTGCATTGATGTCATAATTTATGCAAACATTAAGGATCTTTTATTTTATCATTGGTATGCCTGCTTCTGTTGGTGAGTGGGAGTTACCTTAAAGCTGTGGATGTTGTCAACCAGGCCATTGCTTGAGATCTCTGCACCTGTACCCTGCAAAAAAAAGCGAGCATTGATTATTTCAGACTGAACCACATATGCGCCATCAATGCAGCGTTGTCTAAAAAAATATAATCAATAAGTTTATCATTTTCTTGTGCTGACTTTTCATCTCCAATGTCCGCATTTGAATGTTCTGTGAGAGATACAGAGAGAACCTGAAAAACGACCTGACATCTCTGCAAAACGTATGAGCTTCGTTTCTGTCACCCCTAAATGTGCGTCACAACAACAGTGTCGCATCACTGTGTCACCACATAACGTTACTTTTAATGAGTTACATAACATTGCCATTGAGTGCTGGCTAATAAACAGAATATTGTTTATATAATTCCTGTGAAGGCAGTTTAATTTAAAGGGGTAACGATCATAACAACGCGCAACAAACCTCCGGTGCACTTGTTATAAACGGCTCAAGGACGCATTCGCGTAAACCATGACGCGTCGTCACATTATCTACCAATAGGACAGTTTTTTAAAAATGATTTAAGCTACCAAATGTAATATCTGTGACATTATTTGAGACAACAAGGCAGATATTATACCCATTACGACATACACAAGACAGATTCACATTCAGCATCCTTCTCACTGGCGGCAGTGCGTGTTTGTCTCTCACACGGGCTAGTCGACGATTGTGCTATAAGGAAAGGCGAGGGAGCTGGATTGTGTCTGGTCACAAGCACACCCTATAGCCCACACACAAATCACCCGTTAGACGCGAGCGTGGGAACTCGCGCTACCTGTCAGCTTTTCGCGTTTACCTTGAGAGATGGAGCGCTCGTAGCCAATGCGGGCGCTGGAACACTCGCCATGATGAATATGGAAATACGAGCCGCTCACTCCGACACACCGAGTTAAACCGCTTACAGATTAAAAATTGTCAACCCTATTGTACTTGCATGTCAGAACCACTTTACTTTTCATACGCCTATATTACAACCTTTACCCGTGTAATGCCTTTTTCCTCACAGTGTCCGTTACATTCACACGACACGTGGCCAGTTGGGGTCAGTTGACTAGGCTATAAAGGATTGTGTGTGCTTTTATGTGTGTGAGTGAGATCACATTATGTAACAATTCTGCTCCGATCATGACATGACTCACAGGGAGGGGGCGATTCCATGGAATAAATACATGAAGAGGGTATGTTTTGTTGAGTATAGGCTTACACTGACAGATTGTGAAAATGGACAAGATAAGCCTAGTCACACAATGTCCAGGCTACCTTAGGGGGAGACCCAAATAACCTAGTGTAAATGACGATGTGAAAGTCCGACAGGTAGCCTACAATTTAACGTGACTTATTGGAAGCACACGTTCAGATGGAAGACATACGTGTAACCATAATATAATTTCACTTGGGCCACCGCTCCAACATACAACATACATCAATTTATATTACATCTGTTTAGTTGCTTATATGAAAGTATTTGCCTATAATGTTATAGGCTATTTATGATACAGGAAAATACACAGGGGAAAAAACACTGCACTGAGTTTGATACATAATAACCTTGCGAATGTCCATATATTTCAGTTGCCTGTGGCAGCAGGAAGTACAGGCCCATGGCAGGAGGTGGGACAAAGCAGTGCGCTAATCAGTGGCTTCAACCTTTGGCATCCAATTGCACGAACGAATACTGAGCGGGAAGTGTTTAAATTAAACAGGGTTGAATTAAAGTTCGTAGTTGAAATGGTTTTTTTTTATTTAGCTACAAGCTTATAAATGTTGTGGAAGACCTACCGTGAGTAGGCTACCTAAATCGTTATAGTTTGATGAACGATAACAAGCTAATTTTAGTCAAGTAGTCTATTGCTTTTACCGTGGTAAAGATAATTTTAGCCTTTATATTTATAATGCAACAGAGCAATCCGGCATAATTACATTACAAGTTTACCTCCACTCCAGTGTGTGGTATTAAAGACACAAATATTCTCGATGCCGACTGTCCGTCCAGAACCATTTATTTTATTTTATGGTAAGCTAAATACAGAAGGCTATGTGACACCACAATCAGATCTTTGCCTCGGTGCTTACCATCTTTTCTGTGATTTTCTCCAGATTGTGATTTAGCCTATAATGTTACTGGACTGTGTGTGTAAAAGTGTCAATCAATAAGACTGTAGGCCTACTCTACATATAAACAAAACCACAATTCACTTTTTATCATAAAAACATTTAATCAGCAGGGGACTAAACAATACAAAAAATAGTGCTATATCAAAAAAAACATTTACATTTATTAAAACTATGTGAAGGCACTGATGGTCCAGTATAATTACAGCACACACACCGACCATGGCACACAAACATTTGACAGTTTTAACAAAGTAAACAAATAAAAATACATCAAAATAAGAACCATATTGATGCACAGAAACAGATAACATTTTAAAATACAACTTTAAAGAGTAACAGAGGCACTGTTGGGTCAATAGTTCACCATCAAACATAGCATTAACTTGGAGGTGCTGTTGATTCACACAACCTTGGAATAACACCTTCATGTGCTGTAGTTGTGTAAATATAAACAAGAAGGGGTCTTTAGCCTCCAGTGCATCGGTGGTTATCAGCTTGTGCAATGCTTCCTGTTTATCAACCTCTGACATCATTTTGGGAATGGAAACACTTCCCTGGAGCCGCGTCATATTGTGCCTTGTCCACCCACTGGAGATGTCAGGTCTGACATGATCTTTGGGGTCTGGGTTAGGAAGGGAAAGATAAAAAAAAAAAAGTGTTTTAATAGATTTGACATTGTCCAAGGGAACTCCCATATTACACCACACCCTGACAGGTTACCTTACCTCCACACTTGGTCTTTTACAAGGAAGGGGGGGGGGTGGACTCCTCTACAGTCAGGGCCTCCACCGCTGCATCAAGGCAAAAATTATAAAACACTATGAAATCATCTAACACAACCTTGCCATGCACATATGTCAAGTATGTTGTAAAACAGATCACAGTCTCTATAAAGTCATGAATTGCCCATAGAAACATGAAAATATTACCACACTGTCCAGCTGTCTTGGTTATCTGTGGTTCCCTTTTTCTGTTCTTTTTTGTGTCAGAAGAGTTAAAAACAGTTAGAAAAACCCTAGTTAAAAGGAGTTACCTTGGTGGAATGTATAGTGCCTTGCATAAGTATTCACCCCCTCGGATGTTTTACCCTTTTATTGCTTTTATAAATCAGTCATGGTCAATATAAGTTGGCTTTTTGGACAAAAAATAAATACAAATCACAAAAAAAGTCAAAGTTTAATGTCAAAGTGAAAACAGATTTCTACACAGTTATGTAAATTAAATAAAAATATGTAATGAAAATAAGTGATTGCATAAGTATTCACCCCCTTTAATTTACTAGCCAATTGGTGCTAGAAGTCTCACAATTAGTGAAATGGGCATCAGTGTGCAGTGAATGTGTCTCAAGTGATTGCAGTATAATGACACCGGTGTCTGGAAGGTCCATTCATTGGTCAGTATTCAGTAATCAGTATTCCTGGCTATTGTTACACCATGAAGTCCCAAAATCACTCTAAGCAACTCAGAGAAAAGGTTGTTGAAAAGTATAAGTCAGGGGAAGGATACAAAAAAAATTCCAAGGCACTACACATCCCCTGGAATTCTGTTAAATCCATCATCAAGAAATGGATGGATTATGGCACATGTGAAAATCTGCCTACATCAGGCCGTCCTCACAAACTGAGTGACCGTGCAAGAAGGAGACTAGTAAAAGAGGCCACCAATAGACCTATGTCTACTCTGAAGGAGTTTCAAGCTTCAGCAGTTGAGATTGGAGAAACTCTGCATACAACAACTGTTGCAAAAAAGTATCGACTACAGTTCGCCAAAAGGCATGTGGGAGTCTCCATGGTCAAGTGGAAGAAGGTTCTGTGGTTTGATAAGACAAAAGTGGAGCATTTTTTCAACAGTGGCTATACTTTTCAATAACCTTTTCTCTTGAGTTTTTTAGAGTGATCTTTGGTCTTCATGGTGTAACAGTAGCCACGAATACTGATTACTGACCAGTGGACCTTCCAGACACGGGTGTCGTTATACTACAATCACTTGAGACACATTCACTGCAGACTGATCCCCATTTTACTAATTGTGAGACTTCTAGCACCAATTGGCTGGACCTCTGTTGAATTAGGTCAGTCTTTTTAAAGGGGGTGAATACTTATACAATCACTTATTTTCATTACATATTTTTATGAAAATGTATGCAAGGAACAGAGGATGGCAATATTTCTTACCATTATGAACACCCCAAAACTAGTAGGGCCTCTCTTCTTAGAAATGCCCTATGTGTTAAGTTAAAGGGTAGAAAAAGACATCAAAAAAGGTTTAAGAAGAGGTAAGCTGTGTATTGTAACAATTCCACTCACACACTCACATACCTCAAGGTTGTCACGTGTAAACTCTGTTCAGACTATGATTTGAAAGGTGCTTCTTAAAGTTCAGGGCACGCGTCAGAACATTGACATCTGGGACAGTGCCAATGCCACCTTTTCATCTCCCCCTCCACTTCCACCAAAACAGGGAATGGTGAATTTGACTTAAAGGAAAGGTACATTTTATACTGTAGAGAATCATGGTTATATAACATGGATAAACAGAATAGCTTGAGTGTTTTGTTGGTTCAAACAGAATGGCCTGTAGGCACAGACAATGTCAGGCCAGTCAGAGAGGCCTGTGTGTAGGGATGAACGTCAGGCCAAACAGAGATGCCTATTTCCTCAAAACAAGATCACACAGTGTCCACAGGTGCAGGCTTACAGTCAGACAGCCGAATATTAATTAAAAGGTTTTTTCATAAGGGGATGCGGAATTCATCAGAGAGCAGGTAGCAGTTCCCACGAAAGAGCCTTGCCATCACCACCGGCAGGGGTAAAACTTCTGTTTATCGCACTCGAACTTCTGACTCTGATTGAGTATTTACGCTAAGATTTTAAGAGGTTGTTTTTCGCTACAACAATACCTTCTCATTTGCTGACATATATACATTAGTAAATCAATGCAAAAGTAATTTATAAAACCGTACAAGTTGTTTAAGAATGGTGTTATTAATACACTAATCCCGCTGTATTGAAACTATATGGCATATTTTAAATGGCAAAGCCGCGTGCACATTACAACTTGTCTGCAGTAGCTGTCTGTGCTGTCTGTGCCTCCTCCAAGTTCTTCCTCTGAGGTAAACTCAAAACATGTAGGCCTACCTGCACAAACGTTGTATTAGACACAGTTATTGCAATGTACCACAAAAATAAACATGGCAAACTCAAGGTATTCTTACCTGGCATAATGAAAGCTCTGGAGCGACTTTAAACTCCCACACAGAGAGAGACTTTCATCCAGCATTGAGAGATTTGTAAAACGCACGTGCAATTGTCTGTCAAAGCTCGATATTGCTGATTGACGGCTCACTGCCTTGTCCCGCCTCGTACCATTGGCCTGTACGTCCTGCTGCCACAGGGCACTGAGAGATTTAACTCACTCTCCTATTTCGGTTATATGATAAATGAAACACACTAACTTTTTCGACCACACGAGGGCAATGTTTAACTCCCTGTAAGCGCGCATTTGGTCTCCTGCTCCTAAATTAGCAACGTCACACAGGCGCTCTTGATTGAAGTTGGTCAGGTGTGGCAAGACATTTTGTCATAGTATCACTAAATCCAAAATTCTTTCGAAAGGCTGAGTCTTCTTCCTAAGATCAATACGTATTGGAAAATACGCCCAAATAAGAAGGCAAGAGTTGAACGGTAGGTGTCAAGTGGGTAAGACAAAAGGTTAACCTGAGGCCATTTGCGAGAATCAGCAAATTGTTTGTTTGTTTTACGCTAGGCAGGCCTCGTACAGTAGGCGTCCAACTGGAGGATGCACACAGTGAACCAAGTGATGACACAGAAGTGGATGTTTTATTTTATTTATTTTAGGTTTTAGACAAAATACCTTTTTGTTCACGAATACAGTGGTATTTGGTCGGCTGTGCCCGAGACTTCAGTAATCACAAGACGTAGTTCTGGCTTCATAAAATCATTCTCAGCTGGAACAACATTTCCACACAATGTATTACTTGATCTAATGTTTTTGGTTACTTTTTACACAAAATGCAAAAACATGCGATTATCCTTTGTTGTTGTTGTTAAGAATTTATGAAAACAATTTACACTCAAAAAACCCAACCAGAAACTGTTGTCTGGCTAATTTGATTGGACAGCTATGAAGTCTGCTAATTAGTGATGTGATGTGGAGATTCACAGGCTGATGATCTTCAAAATCCAATTTTTAGTTGAATTATTATCTGTGGAAACATTTGCACTTTGAATCTTTGACTGAAATGAGGAATTCTTATACCCAAAATGAGAGGACTTCAGAGGATAGTACCCCAAACAGTATGACTGCAGGGAAATTGACAATCATCCTGAAGTTACATTTTCAATGTTTTCAAAACAAATGATTCATGTCATAATGTAATGCTTAACACATGTTGAAAAAGACAAAATTTTAGTTTGATTCTTTGTTTGATTAATTTTAGTTTTAGACCAGAACTCTTATTGATTCAGAGTATGTTTTGTTTGTTTGTTGGTTTGCATGTGTGTTTTTCTCCCACTCACGGGCCCTTGTGCATTGGTCTCCCAGCAGATAGAGGTCTCTGCTCGTCGTCTGCTCAGCCATGGACCTGGGCGTGTCTCAGCGCCGCCACAACCCTGTGGACAGCATCTGCCGCAAGCTGAAGACCATCCAGCGCCGCAACGAAGAGGCTGACTCCTCGCCCTTCCACATCCCCCGCTTTCAGTCCAGCAGCTACGACAGCCCCCAGCCCGGGCTCCGCTGCAACCTGGAGTCCATCTTGAAAAAGCGTGCAAACCGCTCAGAGCACCCCGACTCCCCTGCTGCGGTCGCCTCCACCACCGTTGTTTCGTCTTCCTCCTCTACCGCCGTTACCTCGGGCATGTTGACCCCTACCGGCTCCCCCGGGAGGCCTCAGAGTCGGAGAGTGACCCTTGGGGCGAGTGCGGCTTCACCACTGGTTACCCCCTTCCCGGTTAACGCCACCTACACAATCACCAGCACACTGATGGACCAGCACACCTCTTTTGGGTTCGGGCAGAAACGGGGTTGGCAGCGAACCAGCTCCACGCCCGCGGCCCGCCAGTCTGAGACGGATGGGTACTTCACGTTTGGTCGCAGCACCCCCCACAGGCAGCCCGAGGCGAGGGAGACGCCAGCTGCCACGGGGGAGACGGAGAGGAGACGGAGCCCCACGCACAGTCTGCTGTCCTACAACCGAAACTTCTGGCCCACAGATACCTCCACTCTGCTGGACAGTGATGTGGGCTACCCAGCCCTGGTGGTGAAGAGGCTCTCCATGGGAGACGGTAGGTGGTAGACCCCTGACAGGCTGGGACCGGGTCTTCTCCATAGTCAGCATCTGTCTGAGTTGTATCTACAATGGGAAGGATAACAGTATTCTTAGAGTGGTAATAGTTTGCCCATTTGCTATCGAACTACATTTTACTTTTGCTATTTTTCATCTTTCCCATTTGTACACCTGTATTATTTAATACTTAATTAACTTAATTAACTTGTCTTATGCTTTTCCAAGTATTTATGCTATGGGATCATAATGTAAAGTCGTCAATGCAACTTTCACAGAAACATTCTTAACTACACTAAAATTGGCACAAATGTGAATGTATGGGCATAAACTCGTTTCCCTATCCTCACACTTACAATATTTTATGTGAATTTCAAATGTTTCCACTCAGGATATTATTATTATTTTTTTTTTTGAATGGTCAAGATTTGCATTCAAATGTTGGATAGAAACCCAGCTACTGTCTCTAATCCGTCTTTGCAACTTAGCAGGGATAGATAGCAGATATTCAGTGCAATGATGTTAAACAATTTGCACAACCAATGCTGTAAAGTACTTTAAATTTGCATTGTTGGTGGAAGACGCTCTATGACTCAACCTTGCTTTTTTTTCATTCAGGTGGTCGGACGTCCTCAGAGCCCAATAAGGATACCATGACGACCGAGGTCAGTCTCCTCTGTGAGGAGGATCTGCTGGACACCATCTTCCACGCCTGTGATACTCAACGAAGAGGTAGAGTCACATTTATAGATATACAGTACTGTGCAAAAGTTTTAGGCAGGTGTGAAAAAATGCTATGAACTAAGAATGCTTTGAAAAATGTAAACAATAAATGTTTATTTTGTATCCATTTACATGGTAAGACTGAGCACAGCAACAAGACACAACGTAGTTATACTGCATCAGCAGGGTCTCTACCAGACAAAGATTTCAAAGCAGACAGGGGTTTCAAAATGTGCAGTTCAAGCTCTTTTGAAGAAGACGTTGAGGATCGTAGACGCAGTGGTCAGCCAAGGAAACTTAATGCAGCTGATGAAAAACACATCAAGCTTATTTACCTTCGAAATCGGAAGATTTCAATTAGTGGCATCAGCTCAGAACTGGTAAAAACCAGTGGTACCCAGGTACAGACATTTACTGTCCGGGGAAGTCTGGCCAGAAGTGGTCTTCATGGAAGAGTTGCAGCCAAAAAGCTCTACCCCGACAAGGAAACAAGGCCAAGTGACTGAACTAAGCACGAAAACATAGAAACTGGGGTGCAGAAACATGGCAGAAGGTGCTCTGGACTGATGAGTCAAAATTAGAAATATTTGGCTGTAGAAGAAGGCAGTTTGTTCGCCAAAGGGCTGGAGAGAGGTACAATAATGAGAGTCTGCAGGCAAAAGTGAAGCATGGTAGAGGTTCCTTTCCAGTTTGGGGCTGCATTTCTGCATGTGGAGTTGGAGATTTGGTCAGGATGAATGGTGTCCTCAATGCTGAGAAATACAGGCAGATACTAATCCATCATGCAATACCATCAGGGAGGCGTATGATTGGCACCAAATGTATTCTGCAGCAGGAACATAACCCCAAACATACAGCCAATGTCATTAACAACTATCTTCAGCTTAAAGAAGAACAGAGAGTCCTGCAAGTGATGGTATGACCCCCACAGAGCCCTGATCTCTACATCATCGAGTCTGTCTGGGTTTACATGAAGAGACAGAAGAATTTTAGGAAGCCTACATCCACAGAAGATCTGTGGTTAGTTCTCCAAGATGTTTGGAACAATTTACCAGACGAGTTCCTTCAAAAACTGTGCGCAAGTGTATCTAGAAGAATTGATGCTATTTTGAAGGCAAAGGGTGGTCACACCAAATATTGATTTAATTTAGACATTTCTCTGTTCCTTCACTGCATTTTGTTAATTTAAGAATTGATGAAAATAAACTGTTAACACTTCCATTTTTGAAAGCATTCTTAGTTTACAGCATTTTTTCACACCTGCCTAAAACTTTTGCACCTTTGGTTTAGACAGGTTTGACAACTAGCCAATGCTAATGTTATTCAGGAACTCTGCATGTGTGTGTGGTGTTTTTAAAGGTGCTCTATGGAGGTAATTTAGGTTAAAAGATTTAAAAATCAACTAGAAACTGCAAGTAACAGAATGTGAAAAACGCCTATGCACACTTGTACTGTTGCCTAGACATCTACTGATATCTACTATTTTCTTCTCTTTCTTGACCATGCTTCTTTTTTTATTGTATCACACGCGGCTCAATGGGACTTAGTTATAAATCACAAGGCCACTCAATCTATTTGAATAAAGTGTTTGGCATCTATGTGATCTAAGCCACGGGTACCTCAAATATTTGCATGGTTTGACTGAAAGAAATAGACACAGAAATGCATGGAAGAGTGTCATCATAAGCCTCTCCTTTCTCCATTTGTCCGTTTCGTTTTACTCTTCACAGCACAGTTTGATGCCTTTGGCTCTCTTTGTACAAAGACAGCATTTGAAATGCTCTCTTTTTTATGTAAGAACATCTTAGATACTCCCTGTTACACAATGATTTTCATTTATAATTCATGTTTTTTTTTTATGGGGGTCACTTCAGTGTTCCTATGCTGCATCTTGAGATTCCTCTTCACCTTCAGAGATTCTGCTCAGTCATAGAATAATGACAGTCACATTCCGAATAGATTCTGAAGGCTCAGCTCGTTCCAACCCCCCTTTGAAACGCCCTGCATACCATGGCCCTCAGGGGTGGTGGTCCTGCTGCAGAGTATGGGTGCATCAGGAGAGGAGAGGCGCTCACCCTAGTCTTTTCTCCCCAGGTAAGGTGTATGTGTCCCGGATCGTGGACTACCTGCGCCACACCACCAGCCGGAGCTCAGAAGACAGCGGCCTGGAGGAGCTGTGCAACATGCTGGACCCGGAGCGCAAGGACATCTCCATCGATCTGGACACATACCACGCCGTCATGAAGGAGTGGATCGATGACTGTCGCAATCAAGAGTATGAGCACCACAACGAATGCACACACATATTTGTATTTATTTAATTTGTGTGTTAATCTGTTGGTTTTGTGACCTCCATAAACATAGGAGTGGGAACTACATTTTTACAACATGGATTATTTGCTGACATGTTAAATGTACTTTTTGTACTTGGGGTAGTCCAGTAGCTCCCGTTTGTTAAACTTCTGATAGTGGTACAGTCCACCAGTGTGATGGCCCTGAGAGAGAAGCACATGTGAGGGTCCCATGTGGTTTCTTCCTCTCTAACACAGAGATGACACAGCGGAGAACGTGACGCAGGAGTTGGTGAAAGGAAAAGTACCAGACAGTTTAGCAGGTGACGTACTTTTGACTAAAGGGCAAAGCTTTCTGTGGAAACCAATGCGATCTGCTGGATCGTATGAATTACTCTTAAGAGTCTACAGTCTAAAGGAAACCTTTTTGTGTACTTCTTAAACTCAAGTAATACTCACTCATTCTCACTTAACCTCTTATCCCGTTCACTCTTTCTTACTTTGTTTTCTTATGCTTATGCTTTTTGTGTGTGACCTGTCAATCTTTCTCTTTCAGCGAAGAGATCAGTTCTGTTGAACATGACCTCAGGTAGCCTTGAAGCGTTTGGTGGAGAGACGTCCAAAAGTGACCTGTGAGTGTCAGGGGACTGTGTGTGTGTGTGTGTGTGTGTGTGTGTGTGTGTGTGTGTGCGTGTGTGCGTGCGTGTGTCTGTGCATGCACGCGCCTTTCAGTCTCTAGACCCCTGCACACACACAACAACCATACATAAAGAAAATTACATGGCAAAATTGTGTGTGTTTACGTACTAGCATGTGTGTGACAGTCGTTTAGACTCTTATATGTTTGTAGTAGAAATCTGTCTGTGTTTACGCACCTCATGCATGTAGGCATTGATAACCTGCCACCTTTGCCTTTGCAGGGAGACCTCGGACCTGATCTACTGCGTGGCAGACCTCCAGTTCACCAACCAGAAGCTGCAGGAGGATATCCGCAAGCTCAAGCAGGCCATGGAGCTCATGGAGGACACCAACCAGAAGCTCATTGAGGAGAACGAGGACCTCAAGACTCAGGCCAGAGTGTATGAAAACCTCCCCCTCTCCTCTTGTTCCTCTTCCCCTAGCTTGTCCCTATATTTGAACTTTGGGACGCCCATCTCCTTAGCAGTGAGCTCATGTCATGTCCGGTAACAGATGTTACCAAAAGCAACATGATGGATGCAGATGGTTAGGGTTTCCAATGTGTCTTTGAAGTACTTCAGGGTTACCCTGACAACACTCCTGGATGTTGGAGGCAGCGTTGTGATGCCATGACTTGTGCAGTGGAAGTCCTTGAAAGTAATTGTATTGGAACAAATCCGAGGAATCATATTTAAGCTTTTTTATTTATTTATGTTTAGAGAACTGGAACAGAGAATATTGGTAGGGGAGTTCTGTGCTGTGTTTGTTTTGTACATTCCAGTACAGACCCCATACAACCTTCACTCTAGCTCCCAATCCTAGCTTATCCCTTATCCTTACGCTAGCATGCTGGCATGTGATTCCAAACTACTACTTAACACGGTCTCTGTGTGTGGGTGTGTGTGTGTGTGTGTGTGTGTGTGTGTGTAAATGTATGTGGAAGTGTGTGTTGAGAGCCATGGGCTGCCTGCAGCTGAGGAGTCATGTGTAAGCATATCTCACAGATCGCCAGTCTTGAGAAAGGACTTTGGGGATTTAGCTAGATGCTTCTGTTTAGAAATGTCATTCCATTATCTTTTGTTTGTTTGTTTGTTTGTTTGTTTGCTGTTCTCACTCATACGTTTGTTTTTATATATTTAATGTGGGATAAGATTCAAAAGGATTATCAGGTGGATTAATGATAATAGTTCTTATAATTGTTAAGATTATCATTGAGTAGTGGGGGAAGCCCATATCAGGAGGATTAGCTATGAAGGAATAACATACCCTGTGTTGAACCTAGGGGTGGGTATCGCCAACCACCTGGCGATACGATACACATCCCGATACAGGGGTCGCGATACGATATGTATCGCGATACATGCGATACGTACGTATACGATACGTATCCCGATATTTTAGGCTTATAACAAAAAAAAATTGCCTGTAACTCCTTGACAGTACATCATAACATATTTCTCACCTCATGTGGATTCTATAAACTCTGCTTTCAAATTATACCATCAACTGGATGATGGGCAAAGTATGCAGGCAGGCACATGAACCAAGTAGACGCTGTACAAAGAAACAGACAAAAAAAAAAAAAAATTTATTTATTTTTTTTTTTGCACGTGAAGTATCGATACTGACGCCTCCGTATCGATACATGCATCGTAAAGAGGCCCGCGACGATGTATCCCCGTATCGATATTTTGAACACACCCCTAGTTGAACCACAGAGGGGGACATTTCTCTGCATTTTAGTTTGAGTCAACCTTTACAGAGTTCCTACAGGTAACTGGTGCTCACATCTCCACATGGTGGCATAGTAGGCATGGAATATTAGGGTTCAAAGCAAAGGATCAAAACAGTTTGCTGTGCATGAAACTTTAACCTCTTTAGTCCAGGCCCAGGGTCTCTCAAAACATGAATTGTGTTGTTTTGCATCTTTTCGCCATCTAGACAGGCTCCATTAATGTGGCAGTATGTGCTCAGGGTTGAGCTTGAGTTATCAAAAAGAATTAAAATCAAATAAGTTACATTACTTTGAAATAATTAAATGGTTACATGACTTATTGCATTTTTAACAGGGTAACTAGTAGTCTGTAACCAGTTACATATCAAAAGTAACCTTCCCTGTGACCTTGTAAACTTGTGTAACAAAATAATTCTTTATATAAGTCATATGTGTTCAGCTAATCAAGAGTGCCACTGAAGAGGAAAAAGGTCAAGCATGCAGGTCAGGGGGGGAGAGAAATGTTCCAAATGATAGCCTCTATAATTCAACCCTGGTAGTTCAATGGCGCATTGGGGAAACACACAGCAGAATTGAGAAGTAGCCTGTTGCTTTATGTAATGACCAAATGTGTGAATGGTGAAATGACATTCTGCATGGTGACCCACAGGGGGCAGCAGCTGCAGCAGAAAGAGAAGATGCTGAAGGAGGAAGTGGAGGAGATGAAGTTGACACTGAGCTCGTCCGAGGAGAGCCGTGCACGGGCATCTACCCAGAGCAAACAGATGGTGAGAGACTCGGTCCCGCTTGGGCGCTAGACTGATGATGATGATGATGATGATGATACATTGTTATTATATATCATCATCATCAACAGCAACAACACATATACAACAAATACAAATACAATCACATAAGAATAGTTTTATCTCAGTTCTAATGATTGCTGGAACCATGGTAACTTAAGATCTGGAACGCTTCCGTGGCAGCCAATGAAGAGATGGGCAGACTGACAGAAATTATCCTATGTGGATGTGATAATGAGTTGTTTACATCGCCGTGGTAACTGGCTGATTGACAGTTCCCGATGTTCCCTGGCACAAAGTGAACTGTTGGATTGCTGAAAAGCTTGTCAGTTCATCACAAGTATTTTTATCAGGAGTGGCAATGTTGCTGACTCACTGCTAGATTGAAGGCACAGACCTCATGGCAAATTAAACAGATGGCAACCACATGAAGAGACAGGATTTTAAACTAGAGGCAATTTCTACACATTCAAGTTAACAGAGCAAATTGCACATGAAACAGATGACTACCTTACTGAGAGACCGAATGAGAAAGAGGCAAACACTATGGGCCAAATTTACAAAGGGTGTTCAGCCTGCGTTTTTCTGGTCTGGTTATACATTTTATAAGGTTCAGAAGCCAGCGAAATGATTCTTTTGAAATATGATGCATTACGAAATTTATATCACTAAACATTTCAAGCTGCTCTTATCAGTGAAGATTCTGAATCCCAGTCGGCGGTGACAATGTTCTTCTCTTTTTTCTCTTGAGCAAACTTGTGTATGCTATTCGTAATGCATCCATTTTGGCCATGTGCCCAGACAACTGCATTTAACAAGCCCCCACCGACATCTAAACTCTTTTTTAATTGTCATTTTATCACAGGTGACTAACATTTAAACCTGAGGAGGTTCTGTTCTATTTTGCCAACGAACATGATCAGCGCATTGTAACACCCACCAACGTAATAACTTCCCACTAACGTAATAACCCTGCCAACGTAATAAAAAAGTGTGCATTTCAGACGTAATAGCCCGGCCAACGTAATAATTTCCTGCCAACGTAATAATTCTTGCCTCCTGCCAACGTAAATTTGTGTGTTTATCAAGAAAGTCCTTTTGCTGGATTTGTTTGTGTGAATAACAGTTGCAATTAAATGCAGACTCAATCTTTCATTGTGTTTCTTCTTGTGTCAAAAGTGTAGACTATAACTGTGAACACACTTATAAAACATGTCCCTGCTATGTACTGATAGATCACTGATAGACTAATAGACCACTATGAGAAACATAAACTATCATTGTCACTTTCATATGTGTCACATTGTCACATTTGTGTGTGTGTGTGTGTGTGTGTGTGTTTGTGTGTGTGAGTAGCGCCTTTGTGCAAATGTCTTTTCCGGGTGGGACTGCAGCGTTTTACAGTCTTTCAACGCCTGCTACCTGTCCCTACAGTAAGACTTGATAATAACGATATCGGTGAAAATAAGGTTGGCAGGAGGCAAGAATTATTACGTTGGCAGGAAATTATTACGTTGGCCGGGCTATTACGTCTAAAATGCACACTTTTTTATTACGTTGGCAGGGTTATTACGTTGGTGGGAAGTTATTACGTTGGTGGGTGTTACAGCGCATTCCTGCTCAGTCTGTTCCACATGCAAAAAGAATTATGTTAAGTTTACTAATGCAGGGGAATGTACAGGGAATGAAAGGAGTGTCGCAAGCATTTGGGGTCAGGTTCTGTGCTTTTAAAACTTGAGATTCTGTATGGGTTCCCTTAAACCTTAATTTTGTCCTCAGGAGCGAGAGAACCAGGGTCTCATTTCAAAGATCTCTGCCCTGCAGGAAGAGGTACGTCCTTTCCCTACCATGTGCTAAGAGAAGATGCCTAGCAGGTTCAGTCATGTTGGCTAATATTGGAGAAGGTGTTATAATCTCTAGATGATGTTGTCATGTAAATACTGTTTTACATACAGGCTACTGTCTCACTCTGGCTTGCCTTCTATCTTTGTCCCCGCACTCATTTTCATGAACCACGGCTGTTGTCTATTTACAAGAACATGAAAGTCATGATGGAGATGGATGACCTTCAGAAGAAAATGCGGGAGCTGTGTGATCTTAATGCCGACCTCCAGGTTTGTCAGGTTAACCATTACTTGGACCAATCACACTCACTCACTCTCTCTCTCTCTTGCTCTCTCTCTCTCTCTCTCTCTCTCTCTCTCTCTCTCTCTCTCTCTCTCTCTCTCTCTCTCTCTCTCTCTCTCTCTCTCTCTCTCTTTCACTTTGATCCACCCACCCATCTGTCTGTTTTTAGGTCATGTATGTTTCCATTCTGTTTATCCCTGCCTCTCTTCCTGTATCTATTTCTGCCTGTATCTTTCTTTCTATCCGTCTCTCTTTCTCTGTCTCTCTCTCTCTCTCTTTCTCTGTGTCTCTCTCAGGTTCAGGTCCATTCATTCGAAGCTGTCCTGAGGGAAAGGGATTCTGTAATACGTGGGGTCAGTTTAAGTCCATGTCATCTGAGGTCTCACGTGACCTCAACCTCTGTTTTCAGATGGCTGCTTAGGCTGTTTGCCTAGACTTTTTCTTATTTAACCAAGTGGCGAAGGTCAGTCCTCATCACTCATTGTGTCTCTCTTCTGTAGAAAAACCTTCAGATAGAGGATCTCAGGGTAGCTGTATTGGAGTACTCTTCTGTTGCTGAGGTAAGATGCTTTTTCTGTTGACTCCAGACCTTTTGAGGTGGGTAGAACTCAAGTCTGTAGGTTCTATTATGGTTGTTGTATTGGTGCTGCTGCAGTGATGGGTGTAATGTGTGTGTGTGTGTGTGTGTGTGTGTGTGTGTGTGTGTGTGTGTGTGTGTGTTTGTTAGCTTTTGAGGGCAGACAAGACAAAGCTGGAGAATCAGATGCAGATGATGCAGCCAGATATAACCACGTGAGTATGGACCACAACACATGCATACACACACACAAACACAACTTCAACACACAATGTTGTGTCTACCACTCCCAATACCAGTGTTTCTGCCTGTTCAACAAGAAAATGTGTTCAATACACACACACACACACACACAGCACAGTTGAACTGACATTGGTGTTCTTTGGCAGTTCGGGCCTGTCTCTGTCGGTGGCGTACCGGCTGAACCAGTCCAGTCTGGGCTCCCTGCAGACAGAACTGGCAATGGCACAGAATCCTCTGGAGGTGAGTTTCCCCACTCGCAGATAACACCAGGGATGGAGGAAGTGTGTGAGTGTGTGTGTGTGTGCGTGCTCATGTGTGTGCTCGTGTGTGTGTAAAGAGGGTGAGATAGAGATTGTGTGTGTGTGTGTGAGGAGGAGATGGGGGGGGGGGGGGGGGGGGGGGGGGTCGGTAATATTTTTAGAAACAGAGAGTGCACTTACCACCTACACTTCCTGTCCTAGAACTCACACTCCCTCCCTGCAGGACTCCATGCTTGCTCTAACCCAAAACACCACTGCTAGTGTCCAGTGGCACCGCTAGTGTCCAGGGTCACCGCTAGTCTGCAGTGTCACCGCTAGTCTCCAGTGTCACCGCTAGTGCCAGTGTCACTGCTAGTGCCAGTGTCACCGCTAGTGTGCAGCTTCACCGCGGGGTACATCTCCACACCTTTGTTGTGTTTCTTCAATGAGTAAACTGCCAGCCTATAGCAGAGTTATAAATGGAGCTGCTCACAAGCATGTTTTGTCTGTTAATGTGGTGTGTGTGTGTGTGTGTGTGTGTGTGTGTGTGTGTGTGTGTGTGTGTGTGTGTGTGTGTGTGTGTGTGTGTGTGTGTGTGTGTGTGTTTGTATACATGTTCTCCTATTCCTTTAGGGTGTGGATCGCTTCTCCTCCTCAATGAGTGTTACCTCCCCGCTGGACGAGACTCTAGACAGGGAGGTGCTGATGCTGCTGCAGGGTCCCACACCGGAGCAGCAGTCCCAGGAGTTCAAGGCCCACATCCGCAGACTGGTACAGCTCTCATCCACACAGCCAGCGCGCAAGAGAAACATTCCCCATTCATTGCTCTTAGCTTGACTGTTCTCTCCCTTGTACTTCGCTTTGGACAAAAGCGTCTGCTAAATGTAAATGGAAAGAATCCTGTATTTCAGCAGTATGAAGTGATGAACAGAGCAGCACTCGGGTAGAGTACAGTACTAGTAATTATAAGACCATGTGGGTTACAGTAACTAACTAGTAATTAAGACTCGGGTAGGTTACAGTAACTAACTAGTAATTATAAAACCTGTGTGGGTTACAGTTACTAACTAGTGATTGACTTGCCTTCTTTCTTTTTTTGATTGGTGTTCTTTCTTATGTTAAAGAGGAAAGAGTTCCAGGAGAACAACTACGCTGTCCTATCAGCATTGAGGAGCCTGTCAGCCACACATGATGGACAGAAGATTTCTACCAGTCAGAAGCTTCAGGTGAGAAGGGGCTAGACCTCGAATGAAATGTTTTTAGATATCTTTTAACCTCTTAGTAGTCATACCTTTTATGTCTGTTAAGCACATAAGTATGTTTAAGTTTGCCTGGAGAATATGAATGTTGAAGGACCGCTATCCTAGAAACCAGATAGAAAAAAGTAGAGTGTGTGTGAGTGAGTGAGTGAGTGAGTGAATAAATCTGTGTGTGTGTGTGTGTGAGTGTTTGTATAACTGTGTAAGAGATTAAATAAGTGTGTGTGTAACTGTGGTAGGAACAGAATGCAGAGGTGTTGTTTGTTTTGTGATTAGGGCCAGTGGTGCGGTTAGTTCTTCATCCTTTTGAAGATTACATAAGATGGCTGTGCTCACATCTCCTGGGATCCCGCTACCTACTTTATTATATAACACACCGCCTCCCCACCGCCCCTACCCCCTCCCTCCCCCATTTCCCTCTGCTCTCTCAGGCAGAGGGAAACACACTCAGTCTGTGCTGCAGAGCGTGAAGACGTGACTGCACAAAGACACACACGCACACACACAGTCCCACACACGCACACACACACGCACACACAGTCAATTGCAAAACACCACATGCACACAAACACACACACACACACACAGTCATGCGCAAAAAACAACAGATCATTTGAGTGTTCGTGCAATCATACACACACACATACACTCGTCCCCTCTGAGCCTTCCCCTGAGCTATATTGTTGAGCACTTTGTGACTGTCCTGTGATGAGCTCTGCCATAGCATGTAGTCTGATGGGTCAGCTCAGGGGTAAACAGCTCTTCACTTATCAGATCTGCACCCGTTTGCTCTTTTTCTCTGCCACTATGCACTGCTTTACTTTCCTCTTTCCTCCACTTTTTATTATTCTACCTCTTCTCTCTCTCTCCCTTTCTATCTCTCGCTCACTTTCTCTCTCTCATACCGTTTTTGCTTGTCTTTCATTTCTTTGGTTTTCTTTCTCCCTGTCTTTCTTAACCCCTCTTTTACCCCTCGCTCCCATTTTCTCTCTGCATCTGTCTTTTTTGTATCTCTATCTATGTACATCTATGTATATCTCTCTCCATTTCTCTCATGCACCCCCCCCCCCCACCTCTCTCTCTCTCCCTCCCTCCCTCCAGGTTGAGTTGGAGCGGCGCCAGAGGGACTGGGCCCAGGCTCTGGATCAGCTGCAGCAGTACACCGACTCCCTGGAGAAAGAGCTGCTCAAGATGGCCAGCAACATGCGCCGTTCCCGCACCGAGATCCTTCACCTGTCATGCAGGTGAGACTCTCCACTGAATTTCCAGAGCTGCAATCTGGGCGTGGTATGAGACGTAGTGAATGGCTTTCTGGTCTTTCTTATTCCTATTGGCCAAAATGTCACAGAGGACTTTTGCTGAAATGCCTGATATTTTTTTCTCTTTATTACTGCCTTTTATTTTTTGGCTTCTGTTTCTTTCTCTCCCATCTCCCTCTTTCTTTCGGTTTTTGCTTTGTTTTCGACTTCTTACATTTTTAAGTGCACTCGAGATGCCAGTTAATTAACTGAGTAAGTGCAGAACTAGCTGTGGAGCCATCGGCTGAGCAGACCTGTCTTTAATTTACCCATCACAGAAGGTGAAAGGTCACAATAACGTCTCTGTGTCCATGGCAACCACCAGTGCCGGCTCAAACACTGGTATACTGAAACTAGCCTTGTGTCTCAGAATGATTGACACCTGTAGAGGAGGAGCCATCTAAAGACCGCCTCTGCCCCCCCCCCCCCCCCCCCCCCCCCCAAAAAAAAAAAACAACTGAGGAGGTGATGGCCGGACCTCATGCTCTACCCACCTCACATCAACTCCATTTTTGGCTCCAGAGTGAAGATGTTTGTCTTGCGATTGTCTGGGGCATTTTTTTAACCTCTGCCACGTGTGTGGGTCTCCAGATTGGAAGGGTGGTGGGCGGTGGTAAGGGGGTGTTTGCGGAGTGTAGGGGGGAGTGAATAAAAGTGAGTCGTGCTCTTATCAGTCTGAGCTGTGAGAACGGACCAGGCAGTTGGCTGGGCTAGCAGCTGCTGCTGTGTCGGGCCTGCAGAATTCTGGGAAAAGCAGAGGCCTTCGACAGAAAAAGGGGCCATGGGACACTGTATGGGCCTACGGATTGGGTACAGTATGTTTGCTTGCTAGCTACTAGCTTACCTTGGCCTCTCTGTCAGCCAGCAATGTCTAGTTTTCATTGATTGTAAGGCAGTTAGGAGTTAGTGTTGGAAATGTTTAGTTAAAGGGAACTGGCAAAGAAAGTGTATCAATGTTCTCCAAAGTGACAGGATACTAATGCTCTTCTGTTCACGTGTGTGTGTGTGTGTGTGTGTGTGTGTGTGTGTGTGTGTAGGGTCCAGGAACAGGAGAATCAGAAGCAGCAGCTAAAGGATGAGCTGGACCAGCTAAAAACCCCACAGGACAGCAGAGAGGCCAGTTGCCAAACACCTGATGTACCAGAGGTAGAGGATCCCTCTGCGTGTGTGTGTGTCTCTGTGTGTGTGTGTGTGTGTCTCTCTTGGTATACTTGGATGGGGGGTGTACACAAATAGCTAAGTCCGTACACACCTCAAAAGCCACATATATGGATGTGTGTTTCGGAGGTCTCTGTCACCATTAAGGGGCTATGCTGTTGTCATGTGAACCAGGTGTCACTTGTTTATTTCAGTGCAGAATCACTGGCACATTGTTTTAGTGGAGTAGAGAACATTTTCACACAGACAATAAAGCGCTGTTTTTACAGAGATACCAAAGGGCTAAGGATAGCCGCCTACTCATACAGCTCAAGTGGGCTCTCACTCTCTATCTCTCGCTCGCTCCAGCTTCCAGTTCCAGCTACTGTATTTTTACTCTCCTCCGTCTCTGTTGATCAAAACACACGTTTCGCTTTGCCCAGTAGCATTTCAAACTAAGTGTGTGTGTGTGTGTGTGTGTGTGTTCAGGTTGAAGAGGACCCCGACGCCCCATCGTTGGAGTGGGAAGAGGAGTACGTGATTCCAGAGTCCCCACTACCACCACCACTGTCTAACGCAGAGAACGGCGCTCCACTTCGAGGAAGCTACGAGTCGCCCGACTCGGGGGAGACTGGGGTAGAAGGGCAGCGGCCCGAGTCGCGGTCCAGAGACGGTGAGGAAGAGGAGGAGGAGGAGGAGGAGGAGAAACGAAACGGCAGCGAGAGGGGAGAGGAAGGACAGCTGGACTCTGGCGTGGAGGAGGAGGAGACGCCACAGGGAGACCTCGCCCGCTCACGGAGCGACATTCCGGAAGCTTCTGAGAGCAGTCCGATCACCGGAAC
Source organism: Sprattus sprattus (assembly GCF_963457725.1). Lineage (NCBI taxonomy): Eukaryota > Metazoa > Chordata > Actinopteri > Clupeiformes > Clupeidae > Sprattus > Sprattus sprattus. Next base: position 18,752,395 of record NC_137912.1, read on the forward strand.
CAGAGGTCAGTGTGGGCAGGAGACAGGAGAGACCCTTAGAACCAGAGCGGGTAAGAGCCCATGAGCCCCTGTGTGTGGGCACTAAGGGGGCTCGCTGTTTCGACCTGGGTATAGTCCACTTATCTTTGCTTCCCACACAGGCGCACACATACTCTTTGAGAGGGTTTGCCTATATGTGTGTAAGTCTGTGTGCTTATGTCTGAGTGGTCGTATTAGAGAGTGTGTGTCTGTGTGTGTGTGTGTGTGTCTGTGTGAACATTCTTTACTGACTGTACATGACTGTAGATGGAGACCAAACAGGGCACAATCATAAGACATTAGAAACCATCTAAATAGCATTTAAGCAATGATGTGTTAGCACTGGGATGGGGGCTTTGCACTAATCTTTGGTACTGTCTGAGAATGTGTGTTCATGTCTCTGTGTGTGTGTGTGTGTGTGTGTGTGTGTGTGTGTGTGTGTGTGTGTGTGTGTGTGTGTGTGTGTGTGTGTGTGAGAGAGAGAGTGAAAGAGTGAAAGAGAGTGTGTGTGTGTGTGTAAGGGATGAACCAGCAGTTGCGTTTACTCTGTGTCAGTCTCTGCTTCCTCTTGAGTGGATTAGCGTTGCTGCCTAAATCCCCGTGGTCACAGGGCAGCCAGCCATCCAGGGCAGCTTAAGGGCCTGGCTGCTCCGACGGTAGCCAGGGCAGACTGGCCTCGCTGGCCCCTGGCCTTCTATGGCTGTCCCCCAGAGTCTCCTCAGGGGCCCTACCTTCTTTGGCCAGGCCTCGCTGATTCAGACCCTGAACACACACACACACACACAGACACACACACACACACACACACACACACACACAGACAGACACACAGATGTGTATAACACACACTCACTTGCACACCCACAGGTGTACAACCACACACTGAGGAGTGCATTCTCTCTCTCTCTCTCTTTCTCACACACACTCACACTCTCAGAAGTGTACAACCACATACTTGGAAGCGCTCGCTTCCACACACGCGCCAACACTCAGAGGTGGACAATCACACACGTAGAAGCACACACACAAATCAAATGCAACCAATGTCCCCATCATAGACCCCTGGTATGCCATGCAGTAATCTGGTCTTCCTGTGTCTGCATGACTGAGACCCAAGCACTGGGGAGAGAGAGATGTCATAATTAGACATGTCATAACCCTGCTCTGGCAGCGAGTACAAAAGGAATGAGGGGGTCTTAATAGACCTGCTTTTTTATTTTTTATTATTTTTATGCTGTGGAGGATGGTTAAACTTTTGCTTCTACTTATTATGAAAGCATGAGAGGATGAAGTGTGAGCTGCGGTTTCTCGGAAAATTGAAATAGGCTTGTTTGCCACGAATGGGAAGAAGTTTGATCATACTTGTCCGTCGTTGTTTCAGACACCCCACAGCCACAGGAGGAAGTTGTGACAGAATCCACTGGATCACAGGTAAGTCATGTTCCCCATACAGACTTGAGTGTAATTTGGATCATATTGGAAGAAAATCATACTTTAAAATGGATCTAATGTCTAAAGGATGCAGTCAAACTCCTTTGAAAGTATATGTGCAAGATGCTCTGTGAAGTCCAGTTTTTAACTTTAGTGTAGTTTGCACATTACCAAAAACCAGATCATTAAGAGAATGTGCACGATTAGCTGGGAAAACCAGTTTTGAACCTGTGACACATAAAGTTCAGCTTATTCAGCTCAGTCATGATCTTGTCATCATGAACTCAACAAAGACTATCTTTTTTGAGGAAAGAGAGGTTCTACCACCACCCATTGTCATTGTCCCTCTTTCACATTGCATGGGCATGTTCAGGCCCACTGTCCTCCTCTTCATCACTGTCATTTTGACTGAGATTTATATAATCTGGGCCTACCATTGGGTGATTCTGGTCACCAGACAAACTGTTGCCATGATGACACTTGGGATAATGGGATGCTCCTTCCTGGTGAGTGAGAAACAGGAAATGGCTGTGTGCTGGTCTGCTAGAACATTGAGATCATTGCTAATGTAGGCTACAGTTAAGGAAACATAATTTCGTCATCTGATCCCTGAACAGTCATCATTGACTAAAAATAACCTTTTAGGAACAACGTAGTTCACACCTGAAAAAGAACACACACTTATTCACTCCTAAGCAGACAAGTAGGCACCATGCTCTGTCACACAGTGAAGACGTCCACATTGATTTCTTTGTAAAATGTTCTCATGTGACTTATGCTGATCTTGGCAGTTATTATTAAACATGAATATATAATAATGAATAATAATGAGCTGAACTGAAGTTGTTTTTGTTTTACTGTTTGCCCCTATGTGGCCCACAGGAAAGAGTCAGTTTCCCAGAATGCACTGGACCCGAGGACGCCCACGAGCAGTCTGCGTGTGCTGAGCAGCAAGATCCTGCTCCTCGTCCTCCCACACACACTCCAGCAGCTGGTGAGAAAGGACTGTGTGTGTTTCTCTCGCTCTCTCTCTCTCTCTCTCTCGCTCTCTCTCTCTCTCTCTCTCTCTATCTTTCTCTCTCTCTCTCTCTCTTTCTCTCTCTCTCTCTCTCACACACACACTTACACACACTAACACACACACACAGCAACCTCTTATTTTCTATTCCTCTATCTCTCTCTTCCCCGATGGTTAGATATCTCTCTTTTTTGGTCTTGTTTGAGTAGTTAGTGTGTAATGTTGATTGGGTCTAACTGAAACTTGAGGACAATTCATTGCTGTGTGTGTGTGTGTGTGTGTGTGTGTGTGTGTGTGTGTGTGTGTGTGTGTGTGTGTGTGTGTGTGTAAATGGTTAATGCCAATTCAACTTTTTTTGCCTCCTCCCTCTCAGACCCCTCTGAAACCTGTGAGGCCAACTCAGAGCCGCAGTCCCTTCCTTCAGAAGCATCCCCAGGACAAGAGGAGATGGTTTCTCCCAGCAACACACCTGCTGAGCTGGGTGAAGCCATTTCTCCGACTCCCAGGTGAGATTTGTTTGAGTTCTTTTTTTGTTGTTGTTGTTTTTTTTAAACATGCACAAGCCGTACAGTGTTTAGCTTTACTGTAATATAAGCCACATTCATTAAGCATATTAGCAGGGTAGGATAGCAGCTCTTCATGAAGGTTATGAAGGGTGCTTTTCATTCACCTTAAGCTACATTTGCTATTCAAAGCAGTTTGGGAGGTAGCCAGAGGAGTGTGTGACTATGGACTGTGTTTTGCATGGTGACCAGTGCACCTGGGAGTGGGGATGGAGATATCAAGGCACACGCACACACACACACACACACACACACACACACACACACACACACACACACACACACACACACACACACACAACTTCACTGTCACAGCCCATGAGGCCAGCTGCTTCCTGCTCCAGTCAGTCAGAAACAGAGACACAAGAGAAGCGAGTGCTAGAGGCTTAGCAAAACATTTAAAATAGTATCAGTCTCTCACTCTTTCCTGTCTTTTTCTCCTTCGTTCTTCCCGTGGGGGGGGGGGGTCAGGTGTGCGGAGGCCGTGTCAGGAGAGAGCGCACCAGGAGAGGAAGGGGCCAGCGCCATGAGCCTCAACGACTCACAGGTCCGTTTCAGAAGAAGCTTCCCGCCTTCTCGCTTTTTCACTCTCACTTTCTCTGTGTCTGTCTCTCTCGCTCTCTCTCGCTCTCTCAGCAATTCCTCTTTTTCACTTCCCCTTCTTTTTTCTCTCTCTCATTCTCTCACTCTCTCTCGCTTTCTCATGCCCACTCTCACACACTGTCAGTCTCTCCCTATCTCCCTTGTTTTGCCCATATATGCATGTTTCCTCATTAAGTGTGCGGGTGCCCGGGCTGGGTGTCGGGTGAGAGGAGCAGAAGTATGTGTGTGTTGTGTTCTTAGCCTCTCTTCTCTATGGACAGCAGCAGGCTCCTTTCCAGGGTAAAGCACACAGTCTTTTGTTTGAGTTGGACAGCGCTCGTATTGACTGTCTGTTGATGTAGTGTTCAAGGGGAAGGGTTTTGCTTGAGACTCGTGTGTGTGTGTGTGTGTGTGTGTGTGTGTGTGTGTGTGTGTGTGTGTGTGTGTGTGTGTGTGTGGAACCTAGCGTGGTGCCAACCTTTCCAAGCCCTTGCATCTATATGAAACGTACTGTTTGTGTGTTGAGCCCTGGCTGTGTACTTTTATGTTTGTTTTTTCATTGATGACTATCTCCATACTTTACTGCAACTTGTCACCCTTGTGTGTTTGTGGTGGTGGGGGGCTTCGGATGAACTATTTAAGACCTCTGATGTTCAGTTCTATTATTAGGTTGTATTCAGGATAGCCCTGCTCTTCTGTGTTTTAGTCTAAGAGATGCTGTAGTTATTGCCCTAATGGTATTAGCTGTTTTTTGACTATTTAGTATAAAGACAAGTAGTGTAAAAAGGAGATCATTCAGCATGCATGTATTTATGCTGACATATTTGCCATTCTTTATGTTTTCAGTTTGATCTGCCTGTCCACCCATCTATTTTTGCTGTGTTTTTCACAGTCTCTCTTTCAGTCCTGTCGCTTGTCACGTAATTTGTGGTCTTTCTTCCTTAATGTCTCTTTCACCGTCTTCGACTTTGACAGCTTTTGCTTGTGGTGTTCTCTTTCTGTCACAATCGATTGCTGTCTTTTTGTCTGATTTGTGATGTCATCATCTTCTGAAAATTTGTCCTGCTGCTTATCCATCTTGATAACTCTGTCTTTCTCTCAGTCTCACAGTGTCTCAACAATTGTCTTGTTGCGAGTGCTGTTGAGGTCATAGGTCAAGCTGTAGCGCAGGAGCAACCTGTTCAGTCACATGGGTAATGGTGGTTAACAGTGCTCTGTGGTGTCTGGGCAGTGGCCTGCATAACCATGCATTACTTGGGTGTGGGACTTAGCTTTGGATGTGTGTGTGTCTGTCTGTGTGTGTGTGTCTGTCTGTCTGTCTGTCTGTCTGTCTGTCTGTCTGGGTAGGTGATGGATGGATGAGGTGTGTGTGTGTTTGTCTGGGTGTGTGTGTGACGGATGGTGATGTGTGGAGAGAGAGAGAGAGTGCGACTGACAGTGAGTGATATTGTGGTCTTTTGTAGGCCCCATGCCGTCCCTGTCAGCTTGATTTGTGTATATTATTTATGGCAAGGGCCTATTGAGCAAGTGAAGGGACTCTTAAGTGGAACAACCTAAGTGTTTTTATAGAGAGTGTTTGAGATGATTTGGTTGCTGTTGTCTCTCTGCCAAGTTCTTAGCATTGGTTATAAGTTATGAAAGGCGGTTAAGTGTGTGCAGCGAAAGGGTCTTGAATGTGCTTGCAAACCTCTTACAGAAGGCAGTTACATAGAAGCACAATGCACAGTTTCTTACTCACGCCTCTCTCTTATCCACAGGGGCTCTTGATTGCCCAGATGTTATGTAATGAATTAGCATTTTATCGTCTGCGTTAGTTAGCACTGGCTTGCTGTTTCAGTTCAGTTCACATGGAATGCCTGGAGACAGATTTTTGTTTGTGTGTGTGTGCGCGCTTAGGCATATGTAAATCTGACGTTCTAAGGTGCACGTGCGTGCGTGCGTGCGTGCTTGCGTGCGTGTGTGTGTGTGTGTGTGTGTGATTTAGCCTACATCTCACTTTCACTTTTTCACTTGCAGAAGCTGTCTCACCAGTCTCCTGACACCACTGGGGCACTGGAAAGGTAGGGCTGAAAATGCTACTGACTGACTGCGAACTGTAGGCTGCATTGTTGTTTCCTGTATTTTAGCGACAATAGGCAGGAATTTTCCACATTTTTGAAATATATTTTGGTAGGCAACTAGTTTTGATATCATCTTTAAATTCATTGTCAATGGTTTATGGTCATGTGAAGGACAGGTGAATACACCATCTGTCTAGGCTATGCAGTATAGTTCTCTGGTACTTGATGGACACCCCGCAAAATGTAAGAAATGCTTTCATAGCAAGCTGTCCATATTGCCAAAAGATACCAGTAAGCATGCTAGCGTCTTTTATCAGTGCCAACTCTGCGGTTGTTGGTGTTTGCAAGGTTGATGCCTGCCTTTTTAGGGAGTTGGCTTGATACGTTTTATAACAAAACCCTTTACTGTTGCTGTAAGCACAACTGAACATCTCATGTATTCATTATCGACTTTGTATTCTTCACCATTGTTTGATTGTTTGTTTGTTTGTGTTTGTGCGTGTGTGTGGTGTGTGTGTGTGTGTGTGTGTGTGTGTGTGTGTGCGCATATGCTCATAGTCACAGAACCAGTCTGCTGCCTGTGGCAGAGGAGGAAGAGACCTCAGCAGAATCTGCTACAGATACCATCGCTATGGCAGGTGAGTTTAGTAAACGGCTGACTAATTGTCTCCTTACCAATCATGTCCCGCCCCTTCCTGCTCATCTTTGCCCTTCATCCTTTCTCTCCCACAGGTACAAACGCTGCACCATCAGACGTCACCACGGCAACCAGTGGTGTAAATGGTACCCCTGCTGGCCCCCCAGACAAGGTCAACAACGAAACCCAGGTCAGCAGTGACCCCTGTGCTCTCAAAACAGACCAATCAGACGTGACCGCAGGCCAGTCTCCTCCAGGGGGCGACGGAGACTCCCCACCCAACAAGCAGGAGAAGGAACTGGCGAGTAAAGGGCTTGGGGTAAACGCTTGTAGTCACTGCCTTATTAGCGATCACTTTAGATGTCATCAGGCCTGCAAAACCACCAAATTCTCACCACACAAACACCATAAACTTTCACAGTGCCCTCTTGTGACACCGTGAGACTCATTCACCATGTCAGTGTTTGATTGATAGATAGGCACAGCTTCCTCTATGACTCCTTTCAATGGATTTAAGGAATGTGGTTGGTCTGGCCTTCCCAGTGGAGATGTTCGCACTTGGGCAGCTCTGCAGGTGACTCACTGGAGAAAGGAAGAGCGAGGGAGAGGGTGTGTGTCTCTGTGTGTGTGTGTTAACAGGCGGGAATGAGACGTTAGATGATTGTATTTACGGACTGTGCTGCTACAGAGAGTTGGACAATGAACAGGTCAGAGCAGGACCATGATGCAGATCTTGTTTTCCTGCCTCAGCAGAAGGAGCAGAGTACAGAGGCCCTTGGGGGACATAAAGCACAGGAGGACAGCGAGGTGTCTACTGCGACGGAAAAGGAAGGTAGGAAGGCTCACTTGGTCTGCTGTCTGTCTCTCTGTCTCTCACTGTCTGTCTGTTTGTCCCGGGTATCCCCCTCTCTCACCCCTCCTCCTCTCGCTTTCTCTAGGTGAGACCTCAGTTGTGACTGAAGATGCCAGCGACCAGGAAGACAGGAGAAACAGGTAGGCACATGGCAGAGACAAGCAGCCCTAGCACTCTTCCAGGTGATACCGACCACACGCACACACATACACACACACACACACACATGATTCTAGTAGCTGACTTGACCTTACCTGACAGATCAGGACTAGACTTGGAATAGATGTTGGCACCATGGGTCAGCTGGATTGCGATGAATCTCTACAAATGGTTAGATGGACATATATATATATATATATATATATATATATATATATATATAGAAATTAGTGCTGTCAGTTTAACGCGTTATTAACTGCATTAACGCAAACCCATTTTAACGCTGTTAAAAAAAATGTTTACCTTTTTTTTTTTTTTTTTAAGATTAACGTTCTTTTTGGCCTCGCAAACTGTGTAGTAGGCTAACGTTACGGTTTGAGTGATGGTGAGTGCGATACGCGAAATGGTTGATAAAAAGCTTCTGAATAGAAAGTTTACCTTTTAAAAGTTGTGTTGTGCAAAAGAAGCGAGCTTCACTGTTGTCTGAAAATGTCAACAGGCAGCTGGCTGAAAGCACAGAAGTAGAAGGCTTACCTTTTATTGGTAACCTAACTGTTACGGTTCATTGTTTTTGAAATAAGAGGCCTGACTTCTATGTTCACAGCAAACTTGAAAAAAAGAAAATATTAAGCCATGGTCTAACTGCACTTTAGTCTGAAATGTGCACTTTATAATTTTATTTTGTACCGCCCTGTTTGGCAATGTTGTTTTTCAATAAAATAAAACATTGCATAAAGCAAGCCAATCCACTTTTCCATGATAAGAGCATTAAAATACATGTGCGATTAATTCATTTGTGATTAATTGCAATTAATTTTGAGTTAACTATGACAAAAATTCGAT